>NC_136494.1:13232530-13335030 GCF_053919585.1 Euprymna scolopes
ATAAGTCTGACGAGCCATTGATACGCTCCCAGAAGGGAACGTCCATTTTTTTTTTTTTTTTTTTTTTTTTTTTTTCAGAATTTGTTAGGACCGTACAAGTGAATTGCAGCCGCAGGAGATTACCTAGAAGGGGAATGGCTTTGTGTGCAAAATCAATAATTGCCCATACGGAATAAGTCGGACGGACCGTAAAAAGTAATTGAATGCCAGGATGAGGTTTTGCACGTTTATAAAGAGCTGAGATCATCAATGTTATTTTTATTCTTGAGAATGTAAATTTGCTTTAAAAACAAATAGGCCAAATGTTTCCCTCTGTCGCATTCATCTTGAAGTTTCAATTAATTTGCTCGTGTGCCACTTTTATTGCCAATGTCCTTGGAGTGTTTTACTTTAGATTTAATGGTTACTTACGTTAATAGATAGGAAATCTAGAACAAGGAACGTTTACTGTTTTCTTGATCTTTTTACTTAATCTTTAATGGCAACCTTCTGTTTTCTTAATGAGACATGAGTGTGGTTCGAGGCAAAGCTAGGCTGAGATCAAAGGGAAATAAATCGAACAAAAAACGCTAATATATTCCGCTAAGCAGTGTACGGATCTGTAAATTTATTTTGTTTTTTGTTTTTAACGAAATAGTAAAAATTGCTATTTAAAGAAAAGGAAATTGTATAGATGCTGAGTTTTAGGATAATATCATGCAAGCCAATATAGACATTTAGGGTTAAAATAATGGAAATGCGAGGTTGAGTCGGTGGCACAACTTCACTACACGCAAAAAAATACAAAACATTTTGGTATAAGGTTTTCAGTTTGTGTGGGTGTGTAGAGAGAATGAACTCGTACAATACGTCATCAAAACGTATTAATTGAAAGATAATAATATAAACTTAGTAATTTTGCAAATTAGAGTACAAGTTTTAGGTTAAAAAACAAGTAAAACGCAGAACTTAGTTTATAATAAACATTGCTTAATTTAAAGATTTCCAATCTGAACTGATTTAAGTCATTATTGAGCGAATTTTATGACCAAGCAAATCCCTAATCTCGCTAGTGAAACTAAAACAACGACGTATGATTACATTGTTATCATAGTAAGAATCGTGCAAAATGCACGCTAAAATATTCCTCAACGTGGGGATTTTATGTATTCTGACAATAAATTTGTTCCGATTAGGTGTTACTAGAAATCTCTTGAAAAAGTCTTATCTCTTTTAAGTATGTGTGAGTTTAACAAGAAAATGGCATTCCACAAATAAAAAAAAAAACAAATTCAACAAGGAATTTAAAAAAAATTAAAGTGTGTTTCCTTTATTTATATAGTTTCAATAAGTGGCTCATATTATTATAGTAAATGTAGTTAGCAAAAAAAAAAAGACTGAGTTTATAAATTGTTTTTAGCTCATAAATTGAAAAGTAAAACTTGCATGAAACTTTATAAGGAACTTCATTTATTACAGGATATTCCAAGTTGAAGTCAGACTCAATTAACAGTAGAGAAATGGCGGTAAAACCCATGAAAAATATGGTGGCATAACCCAGAGTAGATAACCTTAGATGTGCATATGTATATATGCATATGGTATAGTCCAAAAGATGTGATAGAGTAAAATCCACTGTAAACGGTAACAACCACCACAAACTTGCTGTAGTAAGAAAGTTATCTGAAAAGCTAGTGCCTAAATATTATGCATTCGATCTCTATATAACAAGCATGGGTGCCCAGCGTTGCCCGAGTGTTTGAAGGTGTGTTTAGCAAAAAGTAGTAGTGAGGCAGGCTCGAGCCCGTATCGCGAAAGAGGAAAAGAATGTGAAAAATGCGTGACATCTTTGCTATTACGATCACTGCCAAACCGAAAGTGACAAAGGTTAAATTAAGGCTAGACAATCGAAGAGGGGATGATTTTCGCAAATATCGGTGCAAAAAGCAACTCCTCCCTGTAGAAAATTTCCCAGTTGAGGGTGAAGGTATTAATGTTTTTAGAGAATTTTTCGGTATTTGTCGTCTGAAGGGTCGAGCTTCAAAGCGATACTGATCGTGTGAAAATCCGTCACCTCTGTCGAAAGTTTCATGCAGACCTACATGCATATATACATTTATATATTTGTAGCTGAAATTTTCGACCCAAACCGCTTAAAAAGCTTCCCCTATCTCTGAATACCCTTTATGTAAAATTTTAAATGTTTAGACCAGTAATTGTCTTTAATTTCGTAGACCGAAGGGGTCAATTTTTTAATTTGACCCAGATTATGACCCCTTAACATTTATAATTTTGGACTCAAATAAAGTTAAGTTAAATCCATGTCCAAGGAACCAATATCTAAAATATCAAGTGTTTAGAACCAAATATGGCAAAGGGGTTTGGTAGAGTTCTCAAAGGTCAAATCGTTGAACTGTGACACATTAGCAGCCACATTTCTGACCAAAAGCAGATTCCAAAGATTTTCCCAAGTCTCCATACTCTGTATATCAAATTTCGAGTCTATAGACTTAAAGTTGAGGCGTTATTGTGTAGGGAAATGTACGCAGACACACTTTCACTTGTATAGATATATAGATTGTAACGGGTATTGTAACCCAACATCCGGTTTTCAATTTCCAGTTGCACATGCGTACATAAATAATCAACCCGACAATAAACGTAGTGTTTTACTGTGTACGTTTTCTGCGTTACAATTATTTTTTTCGCGTTTAAATTATCCAAATAAACAATACTTTCTGCATTTTAATATCGTTTATTTCCTTACGTTTCAGTTATTTAAACGCAATTTTCTTATAAATAAATATTTCACCCGTTGACAACCATAAGACCATTTAACGGCGATTTTCCCACCGCCTTCATTTTTTAATTTATTCTCCATTTTTTTTAATACACCTTAAAACATTCATGCGTTTTCTTCTTAGACGGACAACATAAACAACTCCGAAAATGATTATCTCCGTTACAAATAATCAACGCGACAATAAAATGTTGTTTTACTGTGTACGTTTTCAGTGTCCCAATTGTATTTTTTTCGTGTCTAAATTAAACTATATCAAAATTTTAATTTAAGTATTATCGTATCTGTTCAGCGCACATTTACCTATAAATATCGCAAACCACTTATAATTCAATGACTAAGTCTTTTTTTTCAAAAATAAAAAATTATAAACAGAACGAATCATAGAAAATTATCTATATTCTTTTTTCATTTTTATATACTTTCATAGAAATGTTTATCACAGAAAGCTATTTTCTTTCGTCACAAGTGTCACGCGCATACATTAATTCCATAGCTAATAAAACATTGACACAACGGGTCACGGGTAGTCTAGTTCTATATAAATTAGACTAATATAATATTGGCCCACTACGAGAAAAATGAAATTAGTAAAATCGCATTAAAGATTAAAAATTCCATTCCAAATGTTTATTTATACTATTGCACATTGCCGTATATTGAGTTTTCCATTTAGTTGGGTGGGTATTGATCAGTTATATGAACTGATATTTGCCGTATAGTAGACCCTGTAATCTGAAATTCAACATTTAGCCTTACATATGCGTGTACATGCCTATCTTGTTGAAAAAGGCGGCGATGCAAAAACAAAAGGGAGACAATTTCTTTGTTTAGGTGACGAAATGTGAAGAGATGGAAAAGGAACAAACCAAGATTTGATTTATGTTCATAAACATCTCATTTTTAGGATTTCTTAGGGATGGCATTTAAGTGTTGTGACATTATGTTGAACAAAGATGGTGGCGTAGTTCAGATCAGATTTTAAGCAGTAACCGAGATGGCGACCAAGAATCAAATGCAGTCCGTGACGTATTTAGCGGCGAACTGATTGAATCCAAAATTCGACAATTTTTATACTAACTTTGGAAGGTTTTAATTGCTTGTTTAGCACAGCCGTTGGTTATAAAAATGATTGGTTAATTTATTCGTCTCGTACTCCAATTAGGAGTCAAAAAGACTTTACATATTTGATGAAAAATACCAGTAAAAATACATCCTTACAAGGAAGGCTTTGAAATAAAAGCTGAATGAAATTTCCATTACGTTGGAAGATAATTTCTATCATTTTAACAACAAATATACATTTCTCTCCCCGTCTCTCCCTCTGTCAGCAGCTGTCTAATAGTATCATTTACATTAAAGAACAATTCTTCTCAGCGTTGCCATGTAACATACACTACAGACGCACAAGTAATATTCAGATTTAAAAAGAAGTCTTTGCTCATACATTATTTATAAATATGATAGGCACATAAACTGACAGTAATCTTTATCTTAAAAGAATGTTAAAAAATAGAGGAGTGCTAAATTTTTAAGCGTATTTATTATTTGCATGATTTAAATTACGGTTCTTATCTTGGGTGTTATTCATGAGAAGGGTTATGAGAACAACACATTCTTTTTATTGTTTTGATTCCCGAGTATATACCCGACACAGTTAGAAAATTAATCAACCGAGAACTACATCACTCTACATAACAATATAAGATATCAATAGATATATACCTGAGAATCTAAACAGATAAAAATATGCTGTTGTCATAGCTCTCTTAAGGAGTCTTTAGTGACCCGTGGCATGACTGATAAGCACAACGCAAAATTCAGTTCTAAGTCGCATTACTCTATAGATAAAATATTTAATCCCCGGTTCGGGAGATACAATCAATAAAACAGCAATGTGCTTAAAATTCCCACCATATAAAAGAACAGGTAATATGCTACAACCTGAGTTGTACGAGGGGCGTGCAATAAGTAATACCCCTGACTCACAGTTGTCTTATCTAGCTGAAATTGTGCATGTGCAGTGATTAATATCTCTACGGTTATGTGACAAATTACAGCTCTGAACTAACTGGTTTCTGGTTTACAGGTGTTTGAATTGAATCAGGTGTGAAATGGAGCATGTTGAATGTCAGGCAGTGATCCGGGTTTTGTATTTGAAAAGGCACACACCACAGGAGACTCTTGATGAAATGAAAGAAACTCATGATGATAATGCCCTATCATATGACCTTGTAAAACGCTGGCATCGTGAATTCAAACATTGTCGGAAGTCAGTGGAAAGAGCTCCTAGACCTGGCCGCCCCTCTTCTGCCATTGATGAGGCATCTGTCAAAGTTGAGGCTGCCATTTTGGAAGATCGGTGCATTACTATTCTCCAAATAGCCCAAGATGTCAAGATTAGTAGAGGGTCTGTGGAAACTATCATTCATGACCATTGGCATATGCATAAGGTGTCTGCCAGATGGATCCCCAGGTTGCTCACACCATTCCAGAAGCTAGGACGCGTCGAGTACTCGAGGATGAATTTGGAGATGTGCCAAGAGTCAAAGGTTTTCAAAAAACTGATTACACAGGATTAAACTTGGTTCCATCGCTCCGGTTCACAACTAGCATGTAGCCAGATCAGAAGCACGGGTGTGTGGTTATGAAACCACATCCTTCCTACTCTCCTGACCTTACACCCTCTCATGTTCACCTCTTCCCAGTCATGAAGTTGTTTTTGAATGGTAAGCGTTTCCCAGATGATGCAGCTTTGATTTCTGTAGTCACGTCGTAATTGGGGTGTTCTACAAAAAACGGCCTCGAAATCTGCATCAAACGAGAGGAGAAATACATAACTCTGGGTGGGCACTATGTAGAAAAAATACTAATAACTGTGCCAAGTTTCGTTGTTCTACTGCTATGGTAAGTGGGTCAGGGCCATTACTTATTGCACGCCCCTCATATTCAAAACACCGTATAGCTGCTATGGTTCGAAAAGATGTACTTAAGTCAGTAGTTAGATCCGTTGAAACACTGAGATGAGAAAAGCAGCCCAGATAATTCAAATACGAATTCTCTCCTTATCTCAATGATTTTTTTAATCAGTTTATTAGCAACCCGTATCTTTTACTGCCAGGAGTGCGACAGTCACTTACACATGTGCTTTACATAAAATGTCTGTTTGAATGTTTCACTAAGCTCAACGCAAAAACAGGCCACAGATGCAAACATCATTACTTATAAACACACCTTATATCAAGTTTCATTTTTCCGATGTTTTGTTTCAAATGTTAAAAACAGGATATCAAATAAAACTCATGACTAGGTTTCTTATTGTAATATTGATAAAAATACACTACTTTTATATTTAAATAAATATACAAAAGTTCATGTTTACGACTTTGTTTTACAGTTGAAATTCAGCGAATATTTAAGGACTATGGATCAAAATTAATGCAAATCTGAAATATGTAATCTTTCGAGTAATGTTATTCTTCAACGCCTTTTTACAAAAATTAAAATTTGGGAAATATTTAAAGTTCGAAAGCCGTTCGATGTTAGCCGGCCATAAAATTGGCTTACACATATTTTAATTAATGCAGCTTTCTTTATTATGAACAGGAATACTTAAGTATTAAACGTAACCTTAAATCCCTTAGAAAGTAAATAAATAAATAAATAAATAAAAATAAGACATGTGCATGCGAATATTACATTTTTCGTAAACAGTTCACTTCTCCGTATAATTGGGATTCATCGGATAACTGTTCTCATATTGACTGTCATTTTCACAATAGTCCGAGGAATCCAAATAATACAGATAACCAATCCTGAGATCGAAACACAATCCTAAGCATAGCGAGTCAAGTATACTAACTATAAGACCAACTTAACACGAGCTTTAGAAAGTGTTTTCAAGCCTGCTTATTCAAACATACGAAGCTATCATGGTTCACGACCGCGCGTGCGCAGTCGTGAAAAAGTTGACAGATGTAAATCTGACGTTCCTAAAGTACGAAATTTTCTTATTTTGACTCTTTAGCAACCTCTTTTTTCCGGGTGAAAAGCGATTTAAAATGTTCAAGCCTGAATACTCTATATACCAAAATTCAAGTCTGTCGATCAAAAATTCATTGAGTATATAGGTTGAGAAATATTCTCAAAAACATATTTTTTATAAATATAGAGATTAGTTCTGATGCTTGTTTCCTTTCAGAGAAATATTTCGCTCGCTTTCCCCCCCCTTTGCAAATAAAACTCCATATAGCCTATTTAAATCCCCCTAAACGTCTGACAGCTGCATGTCAAAACCTATAATGATCAGTAGGGATATGACGGCATATTCTTTTCCTTGTTTTTATTCTCGGGTATATATCCAGTGATATCTTATGTTTTTTATGTAGAGTGATGAGGGTCTCGGTTGATTGTGTCTGTGCTGGATATATATTCGAGTGCCAAACCAATGAAAAGAATATTGTTTTCATAACCCTAATGATCAGTTAATGAGTTTATGAGTTAATCCGATACATACGAATGCATAAACGTAAACTAAGACCTATCTTTATTCGAGTGGATCTCAGATCTCTGTGGGTGTGCTTTCGGAGAGTTTTCTAAGTGCAGCCTGGCAGTTTTGTTTCTCGAAACTGTAGCTCAGAAATAATCTTGTAAAGTAAACAATGCAATTCACCCTCAGCAGGGGAATGCCTAAACACAAGTTATCAATTGCTTTCCGGGAAGCGATAATTCTTTGGCAAGCATGAAAAGGACTCAAAGAATCCAGCATCTTTTATTTGTTGTACGCTGGGAAATAATACAATACGACGTGTAGACAGCAACGAGACGATTTTACAATTATACACAATTAAATAGTCCTTTTTTTCTACAAAGGCATCACCACTTATCAAGGCCAAGAGACCACTCGAGGATAAGGTTTAAAAAGTGTACCGTAGCAAATTGGACAATATAGTAATCGTTAATAACGTTTAGGCACAGATAAAGAGTGGGTGAAATTAGTGATAGTGTTTTCTGCTAGACGGATGTTTCTTGTGAAAGTCTGGCGAGAGGGGACCATAGACTCGAGTTCAGCCGAGCACTTGCCATGAAAATAACGTAATAGAAAGGCCTCTTTTGAGAATAATGCAATGTTGCGTAGTGGTTTTTATATTGTCACCGAACTGTGTTCTCAACATGTAAGGATGCGATAGTATCGAAGCCCCTCCCCCTAAGCCTTAGAAAAAAAAACATACCACAAAAAGAGGAAACTAGTCTATAAGTAACATAGTCCGGAAACCAACACATAACCCCAATCGCAAAGTTTAAAAAAGAAAAAAAAAACTTTAATTCTCTTTTTATTTATAACATTTTCTTATTGTTACGGTCGTGATGTCACCCACGTGATCTCAAATGTTCCTTTCGTCTTAGACGTTATCTTTTTATGTTTTTTTTCACACCCTACCTGTGGCGTCTTTTCGCATATATTCGTGTACGCGCATCCTAGCTATACTAAATGTACAGATTATTAGTGTAAGAGTGTGGATAATGGAAAACTTATGCGGAAACTGTTGTTCACATGGGAACACAAAGAAAACTGAAATAGCATTGTTAATCACCGTGTGACAGGTGACGGGATCAAACGTACACGTACGTACGTACCGTGTCACATGTGACTGGATCAAACGTACACGTACGTACGTACCGTGTGACAGGTGACTGGATCAAACGTACACGTGGAGATATTTGGAGTTAATTTATGGATAGTTTCGTAATGGCAGTGAATATGCCACAGATTACGATATATGGTTAACGACGTGCGTCTTGATCTTACAACAGTTGGGGAACGTTTAAGGTAGGTTATGTATCGAAGCAGGTGGGAAGCTTTCTACGGTAAGCTTTAGAAGTTAAAAAAAAAAATAGAGAGAGGGGAAGCTAGTTCTTAACGGTATATGAATCCCGGAACCAATACGTTGTAGGTTATATCGCAAAAAAATGACAAAAAATAGAAAAGAACTTCAATCCACTTTTTTTTTCTTTTTTTTTTTTGTAACGAAATTATAAACTCATGGTAACACTTGAGGTCACTGCCTGAATTCGAACGGATTTTTCATCTCTAAGGTGATCTCATTGTTAAAATGTTTATTAGCGGTTACGTCATTTCAAATGCATTTGAATACGCGCGTCCGAGCTATATTAAATAAATAGAAGAAAGTTAGAGGAGTGGTGATGCCAGAAAGAGAATGCAGAAAGATATGCTCACCATGCAACGCAAAAGAAAATTCAAATAGTAATTTTAATCAATGTGATGATGGCTGACTAACTTAAGATCGCACGTACACGTCGAAATATTCTGAGTTAATTTGTTTACAATTAAGGGGTGGCAGTGGGTTTAAACAATTTACGACGCAGTGTCGATTTTGAGACAGTTGGGAACAGTTTAAGTCAGGTTCTGGCTTGGAGCAGAGTGGGAAATTTGATCAATCAACTGCGGAACATGACCGCGACTAAGATATGAAAGTTTATTAGAACATCATGCCTGAACTGTAACAGTTTTCTTTAACGGGATAATTATTTTAATATAATTAAAGCGAAATAGTTTCGCTAATAGCGCAGTTTCAGGGCCAAACGGAAAGTAGGCGCGTCTACATCAAGTATTATGCAAGACTGTCTATGAAAATGACATGTTTGTTGCTTCCAGCTATTTGGAAATAACGTGTTGAAAGGAACGTGAAATACATGAACAATTTATTTTCTTTTGAATTGCCCGCCTGTGAAACAATTCTGCTGGACTAATTGCCTGCTAACTACAACATGTATATCCAAGATAAATACTAAACAAGCTCTTGTTGAGCCGTCCCTTGAATAATCAAATTATATACTATTTGCACCGGTCACTACGCCGTTCTGCCGGTGGCTGCGACCAGTACGCCGTTTTCCCGGTGATTACCGTACACTCATTAAGCTCTATTCTTGAGTGGCTTTCTAGCCTTGATTGATGTTTTTTTTGTATAAATTTTAGTATTTTATGATTGAAAATATTGTTTACAGATGAATGTAAAGGTAGAATATTAAAAGGATTTCATATCTAAATATATAGTTTCTTATGCATTCTGATAGGCACGTATATCTATCAAAAAGTTTAAATATTTTGAAGTATTTGCATGTCTTAATTAAGCTTGTCGGTTCTGTAACCATCGATCGTACTTAAAAAAATCGATTAACGTTAGAGAAACAAAAAAGAACGCTTTTACCCGATGGTTTCTAATAAAAGACTGAAAATGCGAGTGTTAAAAAAGTGCGCAGTTGTTAATAGTTAATGAAACGTGGGTGATGTTTCTAGAGAATGGCACGACAATTCTCGTCTGAAGGAAATACTTGCAAATAGAAATCGTGACCTGCATCATCTAATTAAAGGTGCTTTGTTCTGGCTTGGATTTCGGCTTGTCTGAGATTCATGCATCCGAAAAAAGTAAAGAAAAAAAATGACGTTAATTTTTTTTTATTCTATAAACTGTTTTTCTATCGTAATGTTTTGGGTTAAACATGTAACAAAAACACTTGCCTTATATAGAATGCAATTATTTGAGTTATATATTTTAACTAGCAGGGGGAGGCTTCACCCGGTCGTATAATTGAAAAAAAAGTTTGTCGGATTTTTAGTCCTACTTTTAATAGGTTTGCATTAAACGAACTGATGACTTCCCCGCCTCTATATCTTTCACATACGTTTCGTACTATGTGAGGTCACATTTGTCTCTAGAACAGGTAAGGTAAAGCTGACATCAGAGCATAGTAAACAGGCTAAGACTTAATTCAATTTTCTTATTGTCAAGTGAAAAAAAATCAATCTTTTGCAATTTGTCCATGTCAGATTTTAACGTACTATTGGTTTTAATGTTCAGGGTACAGCAGATTACTTGTAGATTTTCTCATGCAAATTTTGTGTATATCAAAACTTGCGAGACTGTAGAAATCCAACATTGGTAGTAGAAATAATTCTCGATATAGTGTTAACCATTTCTAATTAAAGATATATATTAATATTTTAGAAGTCATTTACCTTACTCTGAATATTTTAATAAATACTGATGCACGTACTAACGTAAACAGTACGACTCTATTATTAAATACTATACAACCATTTTTACATTATACTTTTAAGAACAAATTGTCTGAGAATTCGTGTCAACGATGCTATTAATGCAATATAAGTTTTCACTAACAAAATAAACATGAAACTAAAACAAGAAAAACACATTTTTTTCTTAAAACGTATGACCCAAAAGCAACTTTTTTCACATAGTTTTTGGTGATTATAAGATCCTATTCATTACAATGGAGAATATAAGTTAACATACTACGAACATTAAATTAGCATATCTACATAAATAATTTAATGTCCGCAGTATGCTATTATCGTTTTTGCCCTTTCTTTAATAAAAAGGATTTCCTGATTGAATACTTTATAATTCTGAAACCGTGGCACACGTACTTCCCTTCTTTAAAGGTACAGCAGTCTTAATATCTGGATATTTTTGTGCCATATTCTAATAAAATAGGGTAACAAAGGTCGAACTGTAAAAGAATATTGCTTTAGAGAATGTTATGTATGAGAAAAGATGAAAGCCCATAGATAATTATACTCTCCTGCAAATGACCACGGATTCGATCTACGTTTTTAATTTTTTTTGTTTAATTGTTAAGTGTCATTACATATGGCATTTGCTTTTTGTTCTGTTGAGTTCATGAAAAATATATCCAATACTGAGTGTTCTGTTATATCTCTATATTGAAAAAAGATTCTTACTACAATGAACATATTAGATTTCCGAATCTAGAAAATATTTATATTAGTTATACTTTAGAAAACATCGAACTGAATATCTAAATAGATGGCTGTGCATAAAGAATAGAAAAATATATACGCATTAAATTTTAAACAGACCAATGTTTATTTTACATAACAATGTAATTTGACTTATAATTTATTTCATACGTATTTTAATTCAAACAACGTTTTATAGCGGGAAATAACTTTGGCTTTCATTTCACGCGTGCCAACCATAGCCTTCTAGACATTAAAAAAATCACTGAAAAACAGGTGGATTCTATATGAATGAACTTTATTTACCATACATTATATATATATATATATATATATATATATATATATATATATATATATATATATAATCGGTCACTAGAAAAATTTACTAGACAAAAGCAATATAAATTCGATCTAATCTAAATAATATTTATATATTAATCCTTAAAAAAGCTTAATACGACAATAGAGCTTTACACTAAGTATAAATCGACTGTAAATTAACATTTACATGCAAAATTTATTTTTTGACAGAATCACTCTAAGATGATTAATGATTTATTATTCTGTGGAGTTTCAAAGAATGCAGAATTCATATCTTCAGAAAGAAATGTTAGCAAATTTATACATATAACAGCGAACAGTTTGTTTGTTTCAGCATTGTTATGAAACTACATTATATGACGGCTGCCGTGAAAGTGTCCATCTCATCCAAAACGGTACGTGCTTGATATCGATCTAATCGTGTAGGTAATGTATTAGGTCTTGAATCAGCTTTATGCGGAGTTTGAGAGGTTTATTTTTGTTTTATAATAGCACGTTACACACACACACCTTTTTGAACGAATTGAATTATACGAAATTGCATTTTTACCTAAATGCGAGTTGGGGATAATTTTCCCTTTGACTAATTCGGTGCCCCCAAATGGGGAGCGGCATATGCATTGTTTCTAAAATATTATCAACTGACACGTGCGTTGTTGTTTACGACTCATCAGAGTGGCTGAATCTAGCGAGATTGAATAAATATATATATATATATATATATATATATATATATATATATATATATATATATATATATGAAATGAACCTGAAAAATCTCTTCGTAATGTAAAACTATCAATATGATAAAATATCTACCCAGTGAAGTGGAGCATTTCATAATTAAAATAGATGTGGAATAAAAGTTCCATAGAAATTTGTATCGGGTCAATAAGCACAAAAGAAAGAACAGAACGTCTTTAGGCTTACTTATCTAATGATATAATAAAATTCTGTATAACTTTTATTCCTCATTTTAATTTAATTTCTGTATAAATGTATGGGTGGGTATATTTGCCAGCGGGCTATTTCAAGGTGGATATTATAATAATTAAATGACTAGGTATGTATTCCCACCACATTTTCATTGCTATCGATCAAAATATTTCGATTTGTCAGCATTGCCTCTGTCCTCTTCTGCTCCCAATCTTAACTAACATCTTTCCTATCAATTGTATTTTTGTCTTTCCCATTCCACAAGCACAAGAGAATTAATTGTAAATCGGGAAGATCAACGGATTGGAAATTGGCTTAATTAAATTAAACTAATACTGAATTCCAATGTGTTATGAACGTTCATAGACGTTGGATTTCTAGTTTTCTCGTTTTGGTCTAACTTTACTGCTTTTTTTTTTCTTTTCAATTGTTTTAATTATCTTTGTCTTTCCTTTATTCGTCTTTTACTCTCCCTCTAATTCTGTCGCCGTATGTGTCGCTCTCTTACTGTTCCGCTTTTAAATTGCTTATTTCCATTTCAAATTCACATTCGATATAATGTATACTGGCATTGCATTCTATTAAGGGCGTAAGTCTAAAACCAAACAAATGTCTTACAATCTACAGTGATCGATAATATGATTGAGTGATTGACCGACAATATGTTGTCCCTATGGAGCTTAATTCAGGAAATCAGTGAAGAGTTTAAAAGCTATTTATATAGATCGATATATTGATAAAAAATATATATTGTCCCTGAGGAAAGCATATGTGGTCATGAACTAATAGCTGGAAATGTACATATAATACAAATTGCTACATATGCAGATTTTTATTACACATGTGCAGACATATTTCAGCTAAAGTATTGTTGATTTGGACAGGAATTTTCGAAAAAGTTAGAAAGAGGCCGTATGACGAAAATAATGTTCACATTGAGAGATTATTAATTTTGGATTTTTTAAAATCTATTTAACTCATTGATTTTATTAGGATTTAAAATAAAATACGTATGAGATATGTTTAAAAGCTAAATTATAACGCAATATAATAAAAGATAAACACATTTGTTTAAAATTAATATTTAAGAGATATACTCCATGAAAAGTTTATATATTTTTTCTCGCCATAATGTAATCTTCTCTTCTTCTATATAAATGAAATGAACTCATTTTCCCCGTCTGATTTTGACATTAATAGGATTAAAAATCTAGATATTTCATGCAAATATAATATGCACAAACGGCAGAACAATATCTGAGGTGTGTTATAGGCTTATTATTTCTCAAATTCCTCGATTATCTTAGATTTCTATACATTTTCTGCTGAGAAGTCACGGTCAAAATCGGTTAAGATCAATGGAAGTGGTTGAATATTTTCTCTCTAATAAATTCCTCCTCCCCCTGCCACCACTTAACACCGTTTGGGGATCGTTCACAAGGAACAGTTGATAAGAGAACACCGGTTTGGCTTAGTAGTTCTTTCATGTGAAGTTATTTAAAATCACTAAACTAAGATGCAGTGCTCTGTGGCGTAGTGGTTAGCGTGCTGGACAATTCACATATTTTCACGTTCGCGCCGACCTACCGTCGTCGTTTTTTTTTTTTTTCCTAAACAACTGCAATGAACATTTCTTGATGGCCGAACTGTTAACGTTGCAGATGTTGTTTTTTTTTTGTTTTTTTTCACACTTTATTTTCCTACTTTTACTCATGACTCCGGGTTTGATCCTTCCTACTTACCTACCATAACATTTTTTAAAACTCCCTCCCCCGTCCCGGAAACAAACACTCAGGCAACGCCGGGTACCCCCGCTAGTATTGAATAAAATGTCTGTTACTAAAGAGTGCGCGTGTTGTCGGCAATATCATTTTGAAATACTGGAGGAATCCGTTGGCGAATGCGATAGGTAAGTCAACGTTAAGTTTTCGTGATAGAAGTGTTGATTGAATTTTCAAATAAGTTGATTACATTTGAAACTGAAACGGAATGAGATACGTGGATATTAGGTTTTATAAATATATCTACTAGTGATGGACTGGAGAAAAATACAGACCAGTCTCTTGAACAGAATATCTTAATTTTAACATGCAACGTTGTACACCTTTTATCTCTAACGGTGTCGTTACATTTTAACGGAATCAACACTGTAGACACCGTCGGAAGGCAACTGATAATATAAACATTCGACTCGCTTTTTTTTATTTGTTACAAAAGCCTTCATATCGGGTTTTTGGACAACTTATTCTAAATAATTGGTTCAGGTGTCTTCCGGCCGTGTATATTCCGTCTCTGCTATGATGTAACCAACGTGGCTAGAATACCTTTTCTGAGAACCTCGGCTCCGTCTAGAACATATGCACTTTTATTTCTACTGCAGAGATATCTCACGCAGGCAGCATGGTAATTTGCATATATTTGTGACTGCCGCTGCTATCAGCGTCAATGGTTCTTTTTCAACAGAGACGCTCACCTAATGTCTGAGACGTCCAGAAGAAAAAATTTACAAAAGTTACTGGGAGTAAAAACTTAATCTAAAAGAAATCATGGTCCAAGCCAATATGAATTCTTTTTTTATGATCAATCTACAAAAAAATGTATAAGTTACCCTCCTTAGCTCAATTTTTTAAAACGTGTTTATTTAATAAAGTTGATTTATTCCCTCATTGTCGGATTGTATAAACTATTTTTAATGACTTGTTGCGAAGAATCAAAATTTATAACCTTTTTATGTTTGACGCTTAAAATTGAAGATATATTCTAGAATCAAAATGATTATTGGTCAGAATTCTGATACAGATTGTGCATTTAATGTGTCTAGTAAAATATATATGCATTGCTCTTATTGATAAAGAAGCTCAATACATTTTTAATAATTACATTTTTGTATTTTGTGAGTAAATCATCATTAAAAGATATTTAAACAATATCATCTGTTACTAATGTACAATACGCCCATAATTGGTGTTATGTTCAAGTTAAATAATTATGTATAAATATCTTTAAAAGTGTCATTTTTTCTTCAAACTAAATACAACGTATTAACGCCCAAGTAGAAAATTAAACACGCATCTATATGTATGTTAGTTAGCAGGTATTTTCCCATACGTTTCTCATAATTACTGGGTTTAAATCCAAAGAATTAATGAATTTCAGTCTATGGTTCTCCTTTGCCAAATTTTCACAAAAATACTCTACAAGCTACAACCAATATAGGCAATTTCTCGGTCTCTATCAGCCTAAATATAAAGGCAGATTCAATGAACAAAACGTCTTTACTAAAACTTCTTCCTATGGGACACTGTTCCGCTGGCCAGCTTCTCGGTTGAATACATTGGTATTTTTCAAATTCAATGTAAACAAGTTCTTGTTGAGCCATGGCCATCAGTCAAACCTTACTCAACTATTAACTTGCATTCATTAACGTTTTATTCGTGAGTGGTATAAGGGCTTTGACAAGTTGTTGCTCCCAAGTAATTATGCTATCCATTAATTATGACATTATACAATTCAATCCTTATTCGATACATGACGTTATAACTAATAAAAGTATTTTAAAATGTATCCAGTAGTTTATCGGATAAAACTTGGGATATTACAAACATAACGAAGCATATTCTAAAACATTTGACTTATTATACACATCACACAACCCTTCGTAAAAAAACACTATTTTAATTATTAATCTCTAGAGTATTTTTATGACTCTACAAAATAAGGTAATTCAACTATTTCTGAAACCTATGTAGCAAGGCTATGGCAACGGCATTTTTTCGTTGATCGGACTCTAGTGTGCATCCATTGATATCTGATGCTTTTATATAGTGACTAGAAATCGGTGCCCGGCGTTGCCCAGGTGTTTTGAGGTGTATGCTGAGAAAAAAAACGGTCAATTTTTTAAACTTTGACCCCAATTATGACGTCTTAACATTTATTGTTTAGGGATCAAGTACAGTTAATAAGTTAGATCCATGTCCAAGGAATCTATATCTAAAATGTCATGTGTTTAGACCCGAAAATTGTAGGAGGAGTTTGGTAGAGTTCTCAAAGGTCAAATCGTTGAATATTGACCACTTAATCGCCAAATTTCTGTCGAAAACCTATCACATCGATTTTCCCAAATCTCAGTACCCTGTATATCAAATTTCGAATCTGTAGGCTTAAAATTGAGTTTTAGCGCAGGGAAATGCACACAGACGCACAGACACTATCACTTACTTACTTATATATATATATATATATATATATATATATATAACATAAACATCATATGTATAAGGATAATAGTACGCCACATATATATAGCAAAAGACCATTATTTACTGAAGTGAAAGGAAAACCCGGGGGAACTTTACCCCAAAATTAATCTATATTTTTTTTGTGCATTGATAGTCTCATCAACACCCCTTTTTTCTATTTATTTTAAAAGAAAATACAACTTTGTTATTTATGAATCGTGGAATTGCATTCATCTACAAAAGATCTAGCTAATGTGCATATTTTTTATCGTTTTTAATTAATTCCTTATTAGTTTTTTTTCGATTCTCTTATACGATGATCATCTTTATTTAACTATTATGTGTAATTATATTCATACAGATATTCTATGATTTATATTTGCGTAATATTTGCGTAGAAATGAAGAAAATCAAATTTACTGTGTATTCATCGGGTGTTAGTCAGCGGGCTTGGTTGCCATAACAACGTGACGTAGCCAAGGACGGTAGTGGGCGTGAGTGTGTGTGCGTGTGTGCGCGAAATTATAGTAGTACTAATAGCGTTGTGTGTACGTATGTGCGGCTAACGCCAGAGTATGTGTGCGCGCGCGTGTGATGGGAATGGATGACAACGTTTGTTTTCGTGCTGTGTTTATATTATGCATATTGTTTCGTATCTTATCAACTTTTTCGAATCTGTGTACAGTAATACAAACCCGTTTTTCGAGCTAAATAAATATGTTACATTGAATAAAAACACGAAAAATATATCCAGTTTGGTAGAAAAGTGACTTTTCTTGCCTTTGATTACATTTATTTGTTATATTTGTTTTTTGACAACTTTTTCGAATCTGTGTACAGTAATACGAACCCGAAATGAAAAGACCACGAGTAAACGCGCGTTTTTTTTTTAGTTTAGTGTCATATATATATATATATATATACATGAAGTATTTTTAAATTTTATCTTTTTAGCTTTAAAAAAAAGTTTTAAAATTTTATCAGCCGGCATAATTTATTTTTAAATATTGAAAAATTTCAGGAAAATTAATTTTTGCTAGATTTTCAAAACATTGTTTTCGTGTTGTGTGTACGTGTGTGCGGCTAACACCAGAATGGCAGACGTGATGTCGGAGGCTGGATTGTTAGATTGCGTAAGTTTCGTATTTTTGTAATTTGTAAATAACAAGTTAGGAAAAAATTAAACCCATCCAAGATGGACAATAAATAAAGCCATAATATTTTATGGTAAAGTTAAGAGCGTAGGAACCATAGTTTTTTAGATGTGATTATTGGATTAACCCATCAGAAATCGTCTGTGGCACACAAATCTGTTTTTATAGATATACAGATGTGGTACTTGGTTTATTAAGTGTCTGTCGAATATATACTCGCATCAAAACGATGAAAATAATCTGTTGTCATAGCCCTAGTAATAAGTTATAATAGTTATAATAACTTTAACACATGGTTTCTATTAGGTTGGTGGAATTTTTTTTACGTTCAACTTGGTGCAAAATTTGTTTTGCCATCAACTTAATATAATATTCCTGAAGTAAAGCAACATCAAGCCTGGTCGATATTGGATGTGTGAGCATTTGGAAATTTCAGATGTTATGCATAAAACGCGATCGTATGGTTTAGGGTTAATTAAAAGTATGTTGCCACAGTAAACTTACTTCCGCGGTAAGTAGCTATCTATACCTACCAGCAACTCGCCGGCAATAAATAAGCAATTTTAGAGATCAGAAGTAAAATCTTAATCTAAAATTCTCAAGATATATAGACATGTTTTTCTTTTATAGCCATCGCTTTTCGTTCGAATCGATTTTTTCTATAATAGGTAACATGTATTCCATTCAGTTTCACCTGCCAATCATGTTGAACTTATTTCCCAACCCCACCTCGGCAAATACATTTCGTCATTGTATTGATAAGGAGGACAAGTTTGATCATATTAAATAGTGTATGAGGTCAAAGAGTACACATTCATTTGCCGTTATGTATTGTTCATACAATACCTGCATTCAGGTGTATAGAATATTGGCAGACTAGATTGATAATGTTAATCTCTTTTAATATGAATTAAAATACGTTAAATCCGTCAATTAAGTGCATGAGCCTATATTCCTAAACCAATTAACCTATTATGAATTTTGGAACACGTCTGTTTAGCACATGTGTTAAAGGTGTAGATGTTGCATTTGTTCAAGGGAGGAAAAATAAAACCCACTTAAACAAACTCTTTCAAATTTCAATCTGTTATCTCTAAGTCCATGACAAGAGAATATTCTTTCCGTTATATTGACTCTGGTGTTTTTAGTCGCGTGCAAGCGACTCTATAGGTCGCTCTGTCCGTAACACTTTTGTGCTTGACCTTTTTGGTTAAGATCAAAGGTCTGTTAATAGATGCTGTTCTTAGCTTTTTAAGCTTTTCTTGTCCTTTTGGCCAAGATCAAAGTGTAGTATCTGTTCTTTCTACATGCTGCACTTATCTTTGTGATATAAAGTGGGAGATCGATTTTCTGTATCAATTTAATGTAAAATGATCACCCACTTTACAACCAGTCAGTCTCAAAGCCATTTAAGTCATTGGTAGATCATTCAAGTTGTTTCTGAAGGATTCAAGTTATTTTTAAGCATTCAAGTCATTCATAAGGTCATTCAATTCATCCTCAAGTTCATTAAAGTCACATTAAGTCATTTACTTTTTAAGTCATTTCAGCCCATTTTACGGTCATTTTAGCTTATCTTTAAGAATTTCATGTCAATCCTACATTCACGCATCCATTCATTACACAAGAGCACGCGATTAATGGCTATCGGCCTTGTTTATATCGTGATGTGGGTTTTCGATTGATTAACGGTATCAGATTTATACTCAAGAGTCAAAACAAGTTTTCTCCTGTCATATCCCTAGTTATGACCTCGTCTGGTGAAGTCTTAAACTTGAATTTATACAATTGAAATCGTGTAACGAATTTTGACGCATAAAGAATTTCGACAAAACTACTATAATTAATGTTAGGAGTACAAAACCTTCTTCCACAAAAATTCAGTTCAAGGATTTAATCCGTTACAGAAATGTTCTAGTTAAGGATGAGCACTGTCGAGGAATTACTAACTAAAGTTAGTAAACTAGCATTTATGCAACTTTGAAGACTTCCGTCGTTAAAACTCTGGATTGTCTAATTTCTTCGCCTTAATTAAGCGCCCAAGTCATTAAATTCGTTTACTCTCGCGGCAAGTGTTTGGTGACCAGGGGTAAAGGCTTAGCAAATTGAGTCAAAGGTGGCTCTGCGTTTGAATTTCTCAACCGGTACAAATTGTCAAGCTACACTGATTTTTGCATAAGCATGAAAAACTCTTGTCACTAGGTATATAATAATTATATATATATATATATATATATATATATATATATATATACTCTCCATCATCTAACTTTTCAAACGATATATTGTTTGAAATTGTCGACTGGACATGGAAACAATTGTAACGTAAAACGCAATACACTTTGTTGCCATCAACACCTTTTTTGAAGTCTTAATTTTGCTTTCACAGTGTGTGTGTGTATATATATATATATATATATATATATAATGTGTGTCTATTTATTTTAACCTAATATCTTCAAATGAGAGCCTTGTGTGGTAAGATGCACGCTTATAAAGGTAATTCCTCATTTAATAATCTGAAAATGTCGCGTTGACTGGATAATTAGTTGATTTTTGTTAGGTTTTTAAAGAGACTCCGTCAGAAAATACTTACTCGTTCCTTTCGTTTCAGCCGTGCCTACCGTTATCTATATAATAACTTCAGATGAAATTCCACATATGAAAGCGCAAATCGATAGCATGTTAAAGCTAGTATCCCAATGGATTTAAACTGCATTTATTTTTTAAAAAATACGCAAATCTTCCTGGGATTATATTTTACACACAAGCGAAAGGTAGATCAGCCTGCATATATATATATATATATATATATATATATATATATATATATATATATACCCACACACATTTTATGCCTGATAAAAGAAAACGCGTTATAGAATAGTTGTAAGCAATCGATCAATCTTTATCTTCAGCATCTACACGCATCTAACCATTCAAGTAGAGAAAAAAAAAATAAACAACGATGTAAATTATAAAACAAAGCAAATAAATTATTTTTTTCTTATTGTTACTGAACAAATGGAGCAGCACACCGGTCAAACCAGTGTTGGGATTGGCAGGATGTAAATGGTTGGATCGAAACTCTGAAATAAAAAGCAAAATCGAACTTCATAAAATAAATGCCATAAAACAGACGCGTGCACTAACCACTCCTTTGGAAATGACGTAGAAATTTATAAATAATATATCGAATAATACACACCCACACATCGCAGCACACGTGAGCGCACGAATAGACGATGAAGCAGAAAGTATACGCATATACACAGAATTTCTCCTCACAAAATTACACTGCCAAACAGAACAGTTTTCATAAAGATGCACGGTAAACACGGAATAATACTTGCATATATCATCTAAACAGTTGTTCCTCATTTGTAAATATTGTACCTTTTAGTATTTCCACGCTTAACGTGATTACATCCCAACTGCGGTATCTCATCACGCACATATACGTTTAAATAGATGTGTTCACTAATAATACTTTCGGAATGACGTAGAAATAAATATATCGGATAATATACCCACACACAAGTGTTCACATAAAGAGTAAAATATATTTACATGCATATATAAGCATAGCATAAATATGTAAATGAAAAGTTGGAGCACGGAAAATATACACATAACTACACGGAATTACTCTTACATAGATAATTTATCCTACAAATAAAACATTATTTTTCATAAAGACTTCAGGTAAACATTGAATAATACCTGCATATATCGGCTTATTTTTTAATATAATTCAAATATTCAAGCGCATAACACATGATCACGTCCGAAATACGACATCTCATGGGAGCTGATATAAATACGCCCAAAAACCCTTCCTCATTAAATGTCCGTCATCAACGTATTACCAAGTGCATGTAAAACGATATTCTGGAATTAAATTAATACGCTTGCTAGTGTAAATAATACTATCAGGTCGCCCAGATTGCCCGGTCGTAAAATACTTAGATATTCTATTTTGATTAATGCATATTTCGCATTTATTTTATTGGGCCCAATATATAATAATAATGTAAAGTTACAAAAAAAGGACTTGTGCCCCACCACCGAGAATCGAAACAAAAACATTTAGCTTTAGATTTACCTTATCCTCTGACCTTAATGTCTGAGCTATGAAGACATGTTTGCTGAAAGGTTAAAGATGAAAACATGAACCAATAACTATTATGTTACGCATGCATATTCGTAGTTTCGTCTTTCGTATTAAGCTGGCAAATTCTTTTCTTTTTTTTTTTTAATGTTCACTTTCGCACAGTTTTACCCCGGCTAAAACACAAATATAAAGTTCCCGATAAACTAGAAATGAAATTTCATATCTGTAGGCAAAACTGAGGAGTTTGGTAGGCAGTTTTTAAACACACACATATAATTATACATACATACACGGAGAGAGGGGGTTGTGTTTATAACCCTTTTTACGCAAATATAAATCATGTAGAATATCTGCATGAATATAATTACACCTAATAGTTTATTAAAATGATACTCTCTGGTAATAAAACCGAAAAAAACTAGACTCGATTAAAATTAATGTTTAAAATAATATTCAAAATAGCTAGATCTTATTGCAGATTAACGTAATTTTACTATTCCTATCATAATGTTGTATTTTCTCTTTAAATAAATAGAAAAAGGTTTTTTTTTTAAATATGAATATCAATACATAAAACAATATAGGATGATAAATTCTGCTTGTTTTTTTTCCTAAGTTAATTAGTACGTTAGGTTTGGAGTAAACGCAAATACAAATTTGTAAGGCCAAACTGCTTCAGAAATATGGCAATTACGCGAAATCTGGCATTAAAAGGACCATATTGGCAACCCAGGAAAAGAAAGTGTTCTTTGACGTAGCCTCGTTATCGAATGTCTTAAGAGGATTACATTTTTATAATGGTGTGAGAAATGAACTCTTAGTCATATTGGTGTTCGGTTTTGCTTTAACAAAAAAGTTATCAAAACGTTACGTTAAAATAACAAAGGGATGCTTAATTGGAAGAGTAAATTAGATTCTCTAATTTTATTTGTATTAAACGATGTGGCACAATATTAATTTGTGAGTATTAATTAGTAGCTATCTCCTTTCGGCCAGTACTATATTTAAAATACGATTGTAACTATTTTCATATAAATATTAAACTCATTAGCTGCATTTTTTTTTTGCACTATCCAGGAAAAATCTATTAGTTAGTAAAAAGTTGAACTAAAAATATTGCTCATTCAGTGAAATTTCTTAGAGTTCGTATAGTCTAAATATAATCCGCTACGACGAGACTAACGCCACGAATAAACATATGTCTAAGCCTCTTATATAAATACGAAACGTTTCCCTATCCGTAATGATATATGGAATTAGTAACGATATTTTAAATCGTCTCAGTCTAATTAGCATATACAAATATTAACATCTGTCCCATCCCCGAAATATTGCATCGCTCGTACTCGTATTATAATAGAAAGTGTTCAGACAAACTCAAAGCATGTGTACCCCTTCGACGAACATGCCCCCGACAAGGAGCAGAATCTTAAACCTGCCCTATAGAGATTCTAGATGCCGAAAAGCTGTCTACCCAAATAGCGTTTCTCTGGAACGGCTAGGCTCCGTAATTTCTTCCCGAGTCCGTGCTCTCTTAACTGAACTGATATGCAGAAGTTCAAATCTAATGTAAATAGAAACCTTACATAATATCTCTGTAAATATAATCCTAAATAGTAGTCACTTACGTCGAAGATGCAGTGTCCTATCTGGGATGAAATAACGGTACAAAAATTCTTAGCTCTAATATTATTCCGTTTTTTTTTTATGCAAACGTTTTGCACGTGATTATACTTCGCATGCAGCATCTCATCACGACATTGACTCATTTTAAAAGCAAAAGATTACTGAGCATTATGAAATTTAGCAGTAAGAACAAAAGACCACATTGTTAATTTTGATATCTACTAAACACTACCCTCGTGCGGACATTATCTCTGTACAGGTATTTGCCAGGAAAATTTGTCATGAAGATATTTTCCTACAAGTAAAGCCTGACCCAATATTCCAAACACCATAGGAGCTCCGATCTTAAGACTTCCACAGTTTGGTTAACATATAGATTTAATATGGCTGAAACGAATAATTGTCGCTCTGATGAAAACACCAACACTTTTTTTTTTAAACATTTGACAAAATCAATTCAGGTAACTTTGTTATATAGGAGCGCTGACATCTATTCTGTGTAGCCACGTTAAGCCTTAATCATCGCGTCGATACGGGTCCGGATCTGAGAGAATGGCTTTTCCACAAGCGCCGGCGGGAGCTTGGCGAATACTCAGTGGATGGTAGTGATGAGACTAGTGATCAGATGTTGTAAGAGGTCATGTTGGTGATGTTCTCGATGTATGACGAACCGAAGTAGTCCAGCGGGTTCAGGTCGGGGGGAAAAAGAAGTCAAGTAATAGAGAAAGTCGTAGCACTTTTTCTGAAACAAGTCCAGGGTCTCTTTGGACTTGTGGACCTGTGCAGTCTTGCTGCCACACTCAATGTCGGCCAGCAGCCGCTTGATTGCACCAGGGGATTACCACACCTCAGCGCACTCAGATACACTTCGATGTTGACATTTCAAGCCGACTTCGAAGATGTGAGGTGTCATGGTGTGGCTCTCACTTTAAACAGCGAAGAATGTAACGGGAAACATTGTTTTCATAACCATAGGCACATCCCTCTCAGAAGTAATCCAGTGATGCATTTTCAGGGTGCTAGCAATATTCCTGTTGTAACTTTATATATGTTTAATCACTTAATAGTATGGTTGAAAAATGAAAACAAATCGAATTTCATTCCAGCGAGACGATTCCAGGTTCTTTAATAAGTAATGTTTGCGGAAATATTTATGCAAACATTTCGAGCGTAACACTAGTTATCTATCCTTGTTGACCTCAACATAAGGACATATGTTTAAAATTTAGTTTATTAAGGAACAAGCGGGGGTACTCGGCGTTGCTCGGTTCTTTGGAGGTGTGTGTAAGGGGGGAATAAAGTAAAGAATAAGCGAAGTAATAACCTGTGTAAATATCAAGAAAAAATACGATGTTCAATTTAAAAAGAGAAAAAAACGGCGAACAAACGTTAAAACTTTAAAAAACAAAAAGCGTAAATGGACTTGTTCGGAAAAAAAAAACACCGAAAAGCGAAAACAAAAATAGCATTAATAACCCTTCAAATCGTTAAAATTCCATTTCCGTTTTTTTAATCAACTATTTTTTAAAGAAAACCCAAACCGGCGTTCCTTCGTAACTGTCCTTTGTGAACGATCCGGCAACGGTGTTAAGTGGTGGCGGGGGAAGGAGGAATTTATTAGAGATGATTTTTACCACTTCCATTGATTTTTAACCGATTTTGGCAGTGAACTCTCACAAGAAAACATATAGTAATCTACAGTTTTGGAGGACGTGTAGAGGTAATACGCCTATAACACACCTCAGATATTGTGCTGCAGTTTGTGCATATTACATTTGCATGAAATGTCTTGATTTTTAATCATATTAAAGTCAAAATTTGGGGGGATAAATGATAACATATCGTATTGCTACTCTTTCCTCCTTTAGTTGAGAAATCTCGCCATTCTTTAATAATTGCTTTGTAATTATTTTACATTATTTTTCGTTTTCAGTCTATTGTTTCTCAGGTCCATTTGTGTTTTTGTTGGTTTTCAATATTTTCCTTTCGTAGTATTCTATCCATAATAAAAAACGAACTAAATAAAGTCTTAGAGAGAAAATAATATCCCTATAATGGAGTTTCATTGACTGTTGCTCCATAATTTTCTTAACATTATCCATAAGATAAATATGGTATTAATCAGTATTTATTATAATCCCTGGCATCTACAAAGGCGCCACTATGTATGAGATGGAACACACTGAAGAGCTCATCATTTTCTGTATACAGCCGTTGTTTAAATACGTAAAACACTTTATATATTAATGAATTACAGCTTGTGGCAGAAAAATGGTCAGCTCATTTTTCCGCTCCATAATCTTTATCGCTCCTGGCGCAATTATATATATATATATATATATATATATATATATATATATATATATATATATATATATATATATATATATATATATAAGCGAAAATGTATGTATGAACGCTTTTCCTCGATGTCCACAAAAGGCTTCTTTCAGAGAAGCGCTCGCTCGGTTCAAAACTTAAAACTTGTTATATAATCTATAAATTATATCTCGCAGTTAACCACGGAGCTCGCCTGTCTTTCATTTTATTTACTTCCAAACGTTAATTATTTTACATTTCCGGCATCGGTACGCGTTACATTCGGTTTTTGGTAAAAAAATAATAAAATAAATAAAATTTAAAAAAAAAGCGAAACTCTACTCTAATCACTGGCCGAAAGCCAATGGCCTCTAGAGAGCTAAGTAACGTTTGGTCAATGTCGACTTCGTCATATCAGACGGTAGCTTTCATTTCGAGACGTGACGCTCCCCTTAATGAACAGGGAGTGGGTTTTTAAAAACAAACCGATTTATTGACCTCATTAAAAACTGTCCTGTACAAAATGTTGAATAGCTATCGCAGTCACGTCAATCAAAAACGCGCACCTGTTTTTTTTTTTTTCACACTTTGCTATTTTCCAACTGCGCGTCGTCAAGGCTTCGTTTTTTTTTTCTCGGGCACCTGTTTTTTGTTTTTTTTTCACATTTCGGGTTTTTTCATATGCACCTACAAACATCCGGGAAACGCCGGGTATCCCTCGATAGTATTTTATAAGAGCCAAAACGTCATAAGCTGGATTACTGTTGCCACATATGGAATTGGGTTGCTCAGAGTATCATTTTAAAGTAGAAACCCAGTATCGATATCTAGCGTGCAGTTTTATTTTATTATTTTACTACCGTTCAGACTTTGCGATCTTATCTCTATATTACTATTATGTTTGCACTTCATTGAAAGTGCTAGACTGTACTTCAGTATATAGTAGCGCCTGCAATACTTTCGCAATAGATATTCGTCGAGCTACAACCTATATTAGCTATTTCTTTCCCTGGCTCTGTGTTTGCTGTCTCTGTGTGCCTAAAACTAGAAAAATTCAATGAGCAAAGTTGCTTCAAGAATTGCCTCTCTCTGAAAGGCAATATCGTGCAACTGCTTTACAATTAACTTTGACATCGCTATTTTTCAAGTCCAATGTAATAATCTCCCGACCGTAATCGACATGACCTTTACAACCTCACGCTTGATTTCCGGTCTCGCATAATTGCCTCCAGATTTTGCCTGTCAATATAAACAAGTTCTTATTAGGCTCTACGCTATTAAACCTTGTCCGTTCTCCAACATTATGAATAATCACAGTTTAAACTTTGTTCTCGAGTGGCCTATAACATTGATAAATAAGCCGTTTGTAATGAAAAGAAACCTAAACCATTTTACCATTAGAAATATATATAACCGAACAGGTCTGACGGCTGCATGCCAATACCTAGTCGTAGGCGAAGTTACGTCTCTGTAAGAAAGAAAAAGACTATAAAACGATCACGTTAGAGAGGTGGGTGAATGATGAAATACTTTCGTTACAAAAAGATTGAGTTGTCCCATGCCCTTTGCGACGTAGTTTGCTATATACTTGATCTATGTATTGAAAAGTGTTACGATATATACATAGTTACTCGTTTGATAGTATTATGTTATTATGATCCCTTTAATGCAGAAGTCTTTAGATAGTGTACGTACAAGATCGAACTTGTTCTTAAACGACGTGTCTTATAGTCGATTTTCGAAAAATCCCGTGACAACTTATCAAGGCTAAATGCCAGTCACGTTTATAGAAGCAAATAGAATCGGTTTAAGATTTGACAAGTTTTCTATTTGATAAAGGAAAACAGTAGAAAAGTGTAAGGATAAATGGAAAAATTGTTTATTTAAATACAAATATTTGCTTAAAGTATGTAAGTAGGTTAATGCTCAATTTTTCAGACGCATTCGTCTACCATAAAACAGCCACAACAAGTATCCTCTTGGGACTTGTATCTCGCTTTAAATATATTGCATTACCAACAAAAATAAACAATTTAGCACTATCATTTTACGCATGTATATGTAATTGTGAGAGGCGTTATATTTAGCGGGATTTCCATGAGCATAGCAAATCATGAGATGGGGAATAAGTTATAACATTACTATAGCATCGGGAAAACGAAGTAAACATGTGCGTATGCCACGGTATTTCGAAACGAAATGCTTCTCATAAGAGACTAGCTAGAATTAAAGAAAATACAAATATAAAAAAATTGGCTTAATATTTAGATATTAAATGAATGAATACGATAATATAGTACTTTGTCATTAAAGTAGTTACAAGATTTGAGAGCAAAACAGAGGATATAGTTATATATCTATTTTATCTACATATATTCTATGTGCCACTATAAAATAATGGGATCATTAAAGAAGAGCCACTAATAAAGAAAAAATAAAGATAGAATAGAAAATAAAGGGAAGAGATAGAAACGGTGTATATGCATAAAAATATGCTCCTTATTATTAAACCTTAAATTATATACTTTTAGAAAATGCATTTGTTCGCTATTTTTTTTTTTTTTTTGTATAAGCGTTAAATTTCAGCATGCAATTAATGCTGACGATGGAACGATGCCTGTACGATGCAATGTAAGCAAGAAGCGACCCATACCAGGCAGTTACAGCCGACGCCATCTCGACCTGTTTTTGTCGATGTTTCCATGTGCCTATCGTTTGGATATCGTGGTTACCACCCGGGGAGCTGGTTGCGTTCCCATGACGCTCCACGGGAAAGCGATAGTGCCATATATGCACTTAATTTTCTTCCCCACGAAAGCAAATGTGACACAAGGTTGTTTTTCATGTGGGGAGAAAACAGCTCCCCTAAAAACCAGGGCAAAAGGGGGCACTCTGGCAGTATATAAAAAAAATAAGTCTCAGTATAAAATGTGTATGCTTACATTGACCAAGGACCAATAGACTTTAGAGAAGCACCAGAGCAGATATCACTCTTAAAGGCCAAGAAAGAGATGAATGAGCCAATCCATGGGACGAAACAGTTTCATACAATACATAGATCTTCAGGTACTTCAAGTTTCTTTACTTTTTAAACTGATGATATCGTATGTACATGAAGATTCTAGTGTCGGCATTAGTTTAGCCGACATATTTTTAGTTAAAATTCTTGCAAATAATATTGGGTACTTACAGGAAGGACTACATGAGAGTTGGTAGTACGGTAACATAGTGATTTTTTTTTTTAGAGAATTTATTCATATTTGAATGCTCGGGTCGTCGGTCTGTCTCGTTAAACATTTGACCACCATCATCTACAATTTTAAAGAAACAAACCTAGTATTTTTTAAAATATTATAATATTTTTTTTATGACGCTTGAGGTTTCGTAGTATAGACATTGAGTACTTACATGAATGTGATTTTGGGGAATGAACTGAATTCGGACTTACGTCGTCGGTTCGTGTCATCGTCACCTTGCAGCATTAAAGAAATGAACATGTATATTTTAAATACATTGTCATTACCTTGTTGGCGTTTCGCTTTCGTGATAAATAAGCTTCTGAATAAATTCTTACCACACGCCGCGTTTTTGGGAATGAGAAAAATCATAAAATCATATCTATACAATGTTCATTCTGTATGCCATAAAGTGGATAGGGATTAAGCATTTATTTGAAAGGTAATTAGCACACTCGCTAGTGGTCTAAAAGACGGGTGTTCAAACTTGTTCACACTACCGACTCCAAATATATTTGATATCCACTTTCTTAACAACTCGCTGTTGTAAGGTCCGAATCAAGAATAGTTAGCGGAATCAAAGGAAAGGGATGACGCCGCCTTCTAAACCCCAGCGTAGTCGCTAATAAAAAGCTAAATGTCAGGTTATCCTTGAATATTTTCTTTGCCATGGAAACAACGGTGTCAACCGGCGGTATCATGAAATATATCGATTCCTCCGTTCAGTCTCGAAAGACAAAAGAAAACTCCCTGTAGGGAAAGCTGGGCGTGTAATTGTGCGGCAAGGGTTGCGCAATCACACTATTCGTCTGCTGATTCGGAATTGCTTACGTTCAGTGGCGAGAAGTACAGGGCGAATGGAAACAATGCCGAAATAAGCGGAGAAGACGTACATCACCTGGAATTTGTCGGCCGTCTGATACGGGGCAGGCTCATCATAGCTTAACTTCGGTGATCTGACGGGAACTGGTGTGTCAACGTGTCAATAGAACCTTGCATGACTAAAACGGGAGTGGTTGCTATCATAAAACTGACAAAAATGTAAACCCCGTCTTGTTTATACAGGGTAAGTAACGGGAAATATTTGTTAAGGAAAAAAAAAAAAAACTCTGCGAATATTTACACACAAATTTTATAATGTACATAAACACACATCTACTAAACTCTGCCATTGTGGAACATAAGGAAGCGAAACATTATTTCAGAAATATGGTCATTTTCAAGAGCACAAATTTTAATCCTCAGTCTGAAGTTAGTCTCCACTTTCAATTTAACTGTTTCCCGTAACTCAACCTCTATTTAAAATTGACTCGACTATTCATAGTGAGCAGTGCTGGTTAAATAATTTAGCAAAATTGATGGGGGCTATATGTATTTGTGCCAAGTAAAAATGTTTCAAAGGAAAACATATTTTACGGAAATTAGAAATGAAGATAAAATTTTGTAACTTGGGAGAAAAAGACATTGATATGACTGTGAAAACATTGTGTTCGAATAAAATAAAGAACTAAAATAAATTTACGGCTGGATACGTTCAATTTCAATTAATACGCATTATTTCGATTTTCGGATTATGATTCGAACCTTGTGTGTTATTTCCACAATGTTTAAATCGATGTGACCCCTGACCTTAAATCTACCTCGTTGAACTCAAATCTGGTCAATATAAAATGGAAGTCTTTTTATACAGGGTTAGCATGCTAATTGTCCCATCAACTATCACTAAATAGAAAACTTAAATAATTCGTTATTACATTTGAAGTGTCGCACGCACTGAAGTTTAAACCCTTAATATCAAGAGTACAACGTCCAACTTAATCTTACTGAGTACTTTTTCTACTACGCTACTGACCCGATGCGGCTGATACTATGAATGAAATTGAAAATGAAATGGTTTCGTTAAAGCGCCTGAAAATATCAATGGTTAGACAAATTCTGAAGTTCTACAAAATTCTAATGTATCGTGGCGGTCATTTAAGTAAAAGAGCTGCGAAAAAAGATTTCAAATGAGAACAGTAAAGCAATGCTGGAAATAATATGACGTATATGGCGTACAGGCATGAGACTTAATATACAGGCTATACGAATCTTTATATTACTCGGGGAAAATCGGTTCAAAATTTCACAAAAAATGGAATTTGCCAGGTGGAGGGCGAACGACGACATTATGAATATGTATGCGTAACGTAATAGCTATTTGTTCATGGTTTAATTTTTAGCCTTGCAGCAAACAGGGCTTCATAGCTCAAGTTAGTCAAAGAAAAATGTAAATAAGGTTTGACTTCGATTCTCAGTGGTAGTGCACGATTCATTTTTTTTTTGTAAACTGTTAAATCATTACTATACATTGTGTCGCGTATGATAATAAACACACAATCTGCATTCATAAAAATATATTTAAGCGTATTTAACGACCGGGTAATGCTGGATGACCTGTTAGTATATGTATAAAAATGAAAATGTCGGTGAAGACATTTCTCAACTTATATACGTAACAAACTTTTGATATACAGACTTCAAATCAGGTATACAGGGTATTCAGACTTGTAGAAACGATTTTTATCAGGTTTCCCCCGTGAAAATAGGCTGCTAAAAGGTCAAATTGAAACAAAAATATATGGTACTTCGTGTCAGTATGTTTTTATCTGTTTATCATCTGTATCACAAGGTTTGAAACCCCTTTTACAGATCGTAGCAAGCTGGTCAAATGGTTATCGTACTTGACTCGCTGTCTTAAGGGTTTGATTTCGATTTCATCTCGAGTATTTTCCTCTTTTTTAACTGACAAGAAATGAACTGTTAGGAAAATAAACAAGTCACATGCACATTGCTAAGTTTCTTTTCCATTTTGACAAGGTTCTATGATTCTCTCTCCTCTGATCTTGGGCGCGTAGTACAGTGGGGGAAGAGGTGGCTGGTTACTTTTACTGCATCTAAAACCAAGCTCCTGTCTTTACATCAACGCTCTGATCCCCTTCAAGAATCCATTTAAATGGATGGCTCTCGTCTTGGGGAGGCTATGTTTTGACAAGCTTCTAGGTTTAACCTTTACTCCTGATCTGAAATTGAACACGTACATCAAGGTTGCTAGGAAGATGGTGGGATCCTTCTAACGCTCCAGAAGATATCTCACAACTGATGCAATTCTCTATCTGTATAAAAGCCAAGTACTCCAAGGATGGAGTACTTCTGCCACATCTGGACAGGAGCTGCTAAAAACAGCCTATCTTGCCTTGACAGAATGCAAAATAGACTTCGTGGCTTAGCGGGGGATGCAATTTTCTCTTCCTGCAACCTCTCCTACTGTAATTAATTTCCACCCTTCTTTATCTGTGCCTAAATCAAAGCGTAGAATCCATAATCAAAGCTTCTTTCTAAGAAGTGCCCGCCTGTGGAACTCTCTTCCGTTTGTCTGCTTCCTACCTGTCTACAACTTGGATGTCTTAAAGTCCAACATAAAACAATTCCTGATGAACCGCCCCTTAAGTTAGACACTTTATCAAATCTTCAGGACTAACGATTACTATGATACTATCCCATTGAGTACTGTACATGCAATAACCCTTATCCCCGAGTGGTTTCCTGGCCTTGATAAGTGGTGACTTCAATGTAAAAAAAATTACTTCATGTGGTTCTAAGAAATTTACCATTGTTTTATACCGGACAACGCCTGGTACATCTTCTAGTATTTATATATAAATAATATTTAAGGTAAGGTTAGATTTTTTAAAAATTCTCCATCACGAACGGTTATAAGGACTAATAGCAATCGATATTTATTTTATAATCGCTCAATTCTCCTACTTTGCTATACTTGTCAGCTTTTCTCCTAGATTTGCCGCAAGGTACAAATGATGACTACGTGACTCTTCGTAAACTTCGACATTTGAGAGAGATCTTTTTAAAAGGTTAGTTCTTTATTGTATAATTTACTATTTCTATAGTGGACATGTAATCGCTCTTTAATTTAGGATCCGTTAACTTTTGAGGGCGAATATATCGTTTACATATCACCGCATCTATGATATGGTTAATCAATCAGTATCATTAAGAAAACCCGTTCACTGACACGCGTTGGATCTCAGTGCCTCTGTTTCCCGCCAAGGCACCGTTTATTCATGCTTTTGCCGCGCAGACAAGCTGGTGCCCGAATGTTACCGACAAGCAGGAATCGTTCAGCCTCGGCGCCGGTCTGTCAAAGGACCTTCGTCTTTTTATTTCAAGCTTGTCCAAACGAGTAGGGACGGCGTAGGCTTGAATGGGATACTTAATAGACGTATCAAAAGAGTTGGGAGGACTTAATGGCCGAACTAAGCGCCGTTGATGATTGGGGTTATGGAAGGGTGGAAGATGGTGATCAATTTCAATGAACAGGAACAACTGAACTCTAATAGAAAGACACATGGTACAGCCTGATGTTGCACTGTCGGCGACGGATTGTGCCGTTGGAAGGGATTATAAACGAAAGATGTATTAGTATTATTACATGTAGTATTAGTTATATTGTTACTGTTAACCCTTCTCCAAAAAACGTGCGCCAACTGGCTAAGGTAAATGGATATTTGACTAACAATGCGATTGGCTGGCTAGTAAACCAATACCACGGGAATATAGAAAAACACGAAGTAACATCGATTCCATGTTATAGCCTTACGAAGGCTCACTCGGATAAAATGCGGAGAATACATTGAAGCTTAACTGGCATATATATATATATATATATATATATATTTCAATGCTTATATATGAATTCAATAATACTTTTCTTTATACATATAATAGTTTGTAAATATACGGAACCTTCAGTGTATATATTAGTATCAAGTTCGTGGGATTGTCATATATATTGGAAGAAATAACTCCTTTATATATCTATATATATAAAAATGTAAAGTTGGTTCGTTCTAAAGAAATAAAACCATGTTTATACGTTACCAATTTATTTGAAATTTTCAGACAACCCATTTTTAGAGTCGAGGTATGTTTTTATGTTATTAAAATAAATTTACCTAATTAAAATTAAAATATAAAATAAAATAAATATATTTATTTATCGTTTCTGCGAATCTGTTCTGTTTATAAAACTGAACTTCCGGTTCGATTCATTTCACAGCCACGAATTGACGAAAGGTTTAATTTTCTGTTAACTCGATAAGTAAAAAAAAAAAAACATTTCATTTGTTTATCTTCCAAATTTTTTAATTTACACATCTTTTCTTTATTATATCAGGCCAAAAAAAAGTTTGTTGCTTGCTTTTGAGGTTTTTTTTTCTATATAAGATTACTCATGCAGAGAGTGATCCGTGCTGAAATAATGTTATTATTTAAAAAGTCATTCTTAACATGGGGAGGTAAGGATGTTTTGTACCTATTCTGTACTTTAACCTTACAATTGAATAAATAAAAAAAAATATCGTAAAACGTTATTTAAACGTGGAAATATGATTTAAAAATAGCGCGATTCTCTGCATTAGCACCATTTTTATTTATTGTTGTTGTATCACGAATTTTCGGCCAACTATTCCTCTGGCCTTCATGAAAAGAAGTCCTTTTATAAATGTTCAGTAACTTTTTCCTTTTATTATTCTTAAAGAGTAAAACTTTTCTTATTCATGAAAGGAGTTAAGCCTACGTAAATAAATAAATGTTTGTACACGTGACAAATTATCAATAAATTGTTTAGTTACTTTTTTAAAAAAATGTTTGTAAAAGTGCGAAAGGCGACGTTGTTGTACAAACATTGCTCCCATGCTTAATTTCTATACTTATAGGTTTTTGGATTTTTTTTCACTGGATTATTATTGATTGCACACTAATTAAACAGATTATTAAAAAAAATGTAAAAAAGAAATCATTATTTCGACATTTGAAAGTGGTGCTCACTTTTTAGTTACAACGTTCTGATAAATCAGTCACCCATTTTGTAAGCAATAAAAACGCGGTATATCAAAACCATAGAAAGTAAAAATAATGAGTCTCTACCACATTTGTAAGTCAGAAATATATTTGTTTCCTAAAGAAAAAAAAAATAGAGAACACGACTTTTTTTTATTGTTTTCATGAAAATAAAGTTTCGAGATTTTTAATTATTTTTTTTTTACTTATTTAGTCAGTTTGTGTTTTTTTTTTCTTTAAATTGTTTTTGTGAAAGATGAGTTTTTTTCAAAACTTTTGTTTTGTTTCTTTTTAATTTTTTAAAGTATTATAAATTTCACTAACATGATGGAGAAATGTTTAATAATTTGGTATTTTTTTTAGATTAGGTCCACCTCCACAATTTTCCTTTCAATGACGACATTTATAGGTTTCCGAGTATGCTGAACACGCAAATTGCATTGAAATTTTGCGGAAATAAATAGTTGTATTATGCATTGTATTCTTCGGCGGCCATCTTTTTACGTGCACACGCGCCATAAACAAATACACACACGTAAAAAAGATGGCCGCCAAAGATTACAATGCATAATACAACTTTTTATATCTTGATAACTACTTATTTCTGCAAAATTTCGATGCGATTTTCGTATTCAGCATAGTCGAAAACCATTTCAAGTCGTCATTTAAAAGAAAATTGAGGAGGTGGACCAATAATTTTTAATCCCGTACGCCTCCCGATACATTGCTTCGTCAACATGCGACCATTTTATATCTCCCGAAGACACTTCCGTATTTAGAAAAAAAAATAAATTAATAAAAAGTGACTGATTTACCAGAACGTGGTAACTAAAGTGAGTATCCCTTTCAAATGTTGAAATTATTTTTTTTTCAATTTTTTTTCATAATCTGGTTAGTGTTTAATCAATAATAATTCAGTGAAAAAATTTCAAAAAACCTATCAGTATAGAAACTCCACCACGTAAGTAAATAAATAAAAAAAATGTTACGTGCGCATGCGTTAGCCTTGACTAGGGGGTAGCAGTATCAGAATTTTTGTAGGAATTTTTGACACCCCTAACACGAAACTGCGAATACAATATAAAAGTATCGGAATTTCTCTGTTAAAAGTGGGTTATTTATTCTCTTTATGGATTATACTTCCAAAATAAACTATTACAGTTGTTTTAAAAGTAATAGAAATATATTTTTTTTTAACAGTAATGAATTTTCCGAACTCAATATTTTTCAATTTTTAAGCTCAATATTTTTCAATTTTTAAATTTTAAAAATCTATCAAAATTTTTCTATTGATTCTATTACGATATTTTAAGGGTCAATGTGAAATTTTATGTTCTTTCCAATAAATCGAATATAATATTTTAGACAAACGTTTTTTTTTTTTAATTCACGACCCCCCATCCCAATTTTTAAGTAAATACTTAATTTAGTAACCCGAAAGTAAATAATTAATTTTCTCACAAATTGAAGAGAAAAGGTCAATACATAATATATTCAAATTTAAAAAAATAGTGTTCTTTTAGAATTTTACCTGTAAAGTTTGAAGTTTAAAACCTTTCTTTTTAAACCACGTTATTTGTGTTTCTTTTTTTTTTTTAAATAGAACCTTGGTCCTAGCTCCTTAAATTGAAAAAAAAATTAGGGCTTGAATTGCATTTTTCGAGGAGTTATAAGCTTGGAAAGATGGGGTGGAATTATTCGCTATTTTCACGAAATTTCTGACACTGCTAGCGCATGCGTTAGCCTTGACTAGGGGGGTCCTAAGGGAACGACCACTAATTCTGCAGATCGCCATGGAACTCAACGCCCAAGGAGTATCAAAATAGTTTTCATGATCTGAAGAAATTTTTTTTTACGAAAAGGTGATCACTTTTCCATCTAAATTTAACTTAAAATGAGCACCCACTTTCTGGCCACCTGAGGAAGGGGCATTTATTTTCGTGTTTATTGGCTTAAAGTTTTTTTGACAAAACAGTTTGGTACGCGAATGCATATTTAACAGTTTTCGTTTATGCTCACGCATAGCATAAACAAAGGCTACGTCTGTGAAATGGAAAATAGTCCCAGAGTTCAGGGGTTAATACCATGCAAAAGAAATCAAACAAAAAGATTTTAAGCCAAGAAACACACAGAAAGAAACAAAAATAGCATCCATTTTTTTTCTATCGAATTCATTTGCTGTTTTTATTGAAAACTATTTTCCCCCGGATTTTTGATATAATTTTCCATTAAGGGCTGTGCGTCTGACGTTCGTAAATAACACAATTTTTTTTGTAGATTTTGGTGTGCTAAAAACGAATCTGCAAACCGTTTCCGTCACAAAAAAATAGTTTTATGATATGAAGAAATTACTTTTTCGAAAAAGTGGCGATCACTTTTCCATGTAAATTTAACTTAAAATGAGCACCCACTTTCTAGCCACCTGAGAGAGGGGGGATTTTTTCCCATGTTTATTGGCTAAACAGCTTTCGTTTACGCTTACGCATAGCGTAAACGAAGGCTACGACTGTTAAATGGAAAATAGTCCCAGAGTTCAGGGGTTATTACCATGCAAAAGAAATCAAACAAAAAAACTTTTTAGCCAAGAAACAGAAAAACGCCCCTCTCTCAGGTGGCCAGAAAGTGGGTGCTCATTCTAAGTTAAATTTACATTGAAAAGTGATCACCCACTTTTCGAAAAAGTAATTTCATGAAAACCTTTTTTTTTGCTACGTAAACGGTTTGCAGATTCGTTTTTAGCACACCGAAATCTACAATAAAATATTTCGTTATATATGAACGTGAAACGGGCCTTAAAGTCAAATAATACCGGATTTTTTTGAGCAGATTTGCCGTTTAGTTGTACAAATATCCTCAAACCAGGTAATCACTAAAAGGGATTTTTAAAAGTGGTCACCTGTATCGAGCAAAAGTTTAAAACCACCGATTATATGCCAGCCTACATCATGGTAACATATATTGAGTGAGTTCCTAACAGTATTTTTAGTTTAAACTCATTTTCCCAAAATTTCCCCAAACTTAACATGTTCGATACAGTCTGCCGCCATTTGTATTTTTCAGATATACCGATAACCATTGAATGTTTTTTAACCGATTATACATTACATAAAAACACTAAAATCTTATCCAGTTAGGTAGAACACTTACTTTTCTTGCCTTTGATAACATTTGTTATATATTTATTTTTTGACAACTTCTTTGTATCTGTGTTTAGTAATATAAACCCTTTTCATTTAATGTAACGTTTAGTCGGCTCGAAAAACAGTGTTTATTTGTGTATTTGAAAGCTACAAATGGTGGTGGACACTGTTGATTACTTTAAGTTAGAGAAAGTGAGTTAAAACTAAAAAAACTATACAAAATACTGTCAGAAACCTATCCATTATGCCAGCCTATGTCATGGTAACATATGTTTCAGACACTGTTTTGTATAGTTTTTAGTTTTCAACTTACTTTCCCAAACTTAACGTATTCAACAGAATTCGCGACCATTTCTGTTTTTTGAGCCAATTAAACATTTTACATCACATAAAAACACTAAACAATTATCCAATTAGGTAGAAACGTAAATTACCTTACCTTTGCTTTCATTTATTTGTTTTTGGACGACTTTTTCGAATCTGTGTATAGTAACCCCCCTCCCCCCACCATCAACCAAATATTAATTACTAATTCACATTTTTTAAAACAACAACAAAAAAAAGCATTTAGCGTTTAAACATTTTTGCTACGTTCGGCTTCATCCACTGATTGTTGGTCTAGTCCAAAACATGAATGATTACAGAAACTCTCGAGGATCCAGATCAAATTCTGCAAGAGCACCATTTTTTTCAGTTTCGCCTTTTTCACTTTTTGCAGTGGATTGCTGTACTAATATAAGAAACATGCATTTTCTCTTTTATTAAATTTTTCCATTACACTAATTTGAGCCACTGCAACGCGTGGCAGGTTACATCTAGTATATATATATATATATATATATATTCTGTAAAAATGTTTTCTTATATACCAAATTTAAGCAGAATGCATATATTTGGTTCAACTGGCTTCGCATATATAGAGAAAAAGAGTAAATTGAATATTAAAGCCGACAAAGGTATACTTCTTGGATACGATAAAAACAGTCCAGCCAATTTAATATTTTTTTCCTGAAAAAAATAAAATAAAAGAATCCGGTGTGTAAAATTAACAGACACGTTTAATTTTACAGACGAAAACCCGTACTATGAAGAGGATGAAATTATATTACCTCAAGTAATTAGAACAAACGAAAACAATAAAAATGGAGACGAGAGTGTCCATGATGATGATAAAGTCGAAAGATATCCCAAAAGAAATAGAAGATACCCGATTTTTTTGTGGTCAACAGTATAAAAGATTATCAAATCGACTATTGCTATTCCATGGAAAATGTGCCAAAAAGCTTCAACGAAGCAATTAATTCAGAACATTGTGCTAAATGGAAAATTGCCATGAAAAAAGAAATAGATGCCTTAACCGAAAATGATACCTATACGGTAGTGCCTCTCCCAAGAGATAAACATGTTATTTCTACCAGATGGGTCTAAACAAAAAAGAGTGCAGAATCAGGCGTAGAACAATACAAAGCAAGATTTGTTGCTAAGGGGTACTCTCAGATTTACGGTAAAGAATACTTTTCTACGTTTTCACCGACCACAAACCTAACGACAATCAGTTTTATTGAAAGTCGCATCACAATATGATCTAAACATCCACCAATGGGCGTAAAAAAATGCTTATTTAAATGCCCCAATAAACTGATTTCACGCTACGAAAAAGATACTGTCAAGAATTGAAAATGTCAATTAAATTAAAGAAATAAGATGGTCAACACATATAATTTTGGAATATAGTTTTTATCATTTATTCACTATATATATATTATATAAAGTAAACGTGTCTGTGTACATTTTCCTTCGGAATAACTTTAATTTTAAGTCTACAGATACTGAGATTTGGGAAAATCTATGTGATCGGTTTTCGGCCTGTAATTTGGCTGTAAAGGGGTCAAAATTCAACGATTTGACCTTTTGAGAACTCTACCAAACTCCTCCGACAATTTAGGGTCCAAACACTTGAAATTTTAGATATAGGTTCCTTGGCCATGGTTCTTAATAAGTCAATTCGAGCCCAAAACAAATTTTAAGGGGTCATAATAGTGGTCAAATTAAAAAAAAATGCCCTTTTTATTTTTTGCTCAGCATACACTTTCAAACACCCGGGCAACGCCGGACACCCATGCTAGTATATAATATAATATATATATATATATATATATATATATATATGTATATGTCCCTTTGTGTGTGTGTGTGGGTTCTTTGCTTATAGGTTCTGAAACAGCTGAGCCTCTCTTTTGCCAATTTTATAAAATGATTAATGTTTGGCAGTATTCTAGTATGTTATGTACAGAAATGCGTCCGATAAATATTGAAAATCGAAAAAATCCGATCCTAAAGTCGTTCTTGCTATAAAAAAAATACTAGAGAATATTTTAGGTTACACCGGCAAGGGAGATAAAATCTCAAATAGTTTCTTTTTAGAAAAATACAAAACAAATTTATTGACATCTGGAAACATGGCTCAGTGGTAGAGCACTAAAGTACAGATCGAATTATCCCGTGTTCAAACCCGGGTATACCTCACCTTTTCATTTACATTTGTTCTTATGAGTTCAATTTACGAAAAAGGTGGTACCATTTTAAAATTACGGCAAATTCTTTCTTCGCATATTTTAAAACTAAACACTTGTCATGTGTGTTTCCAGGACATTCATCGCCAAGCCCAAATATAAGCTGAAGTGATATCCTAAACAAACACAGACGGAATTTGAACTTCATTATCATTAGTTTAATTTTACCTTTGCGAATTAGTCCACCTGGGAAAATTATTCGTCATTATATAAAATATTCAATAGAGGATTGATTCTATAATACATACGCAATCTGCATAAATTATCATCACGTGTAAGCGTACAGTATGACATAGCAACGGCGGGCGTTTAGCTAGTGTGTGTATGTATGTATGTATGTGTGTATGTATGTTTCGATTGCACTCGTGTGTATATGTATATATGTGTGTCAATGTTTACCCATGTTGTGGTAATCTAACATACATTTTTTGTCTACAGGGTCTTAGAAAACTATATCATCGACTGAAATACGAGTATACGTATTTTTAACCCCATAGGATGAGTTTTTTTTTTTCTAAACTGTGTCGATAGAAAATTAGACTAATGAATTATGGTCTTTGACATCAAGAGTGTATGCTTTTTTTGTGCGTAATTAAATTGCTAAAGACTTGAATAAATTCAAATGTAGTCGGCAGTTGGCAATCAAGATTTGGTAATTTTTGTTTTTCTTGGTAAGCTGAACATTATTCCAGATAAAGGTTCAGCCTATCGAGTTGATTTACACGCCTGGATAGGCAGGGATCTAGAAGGATATGTGTGTCAAACATAGTCGGTACAAATGTCGATCATACTCTATCATGCATTGGCACAGGTTGCTTTTATATACGAGCCGGCAATGTCATAGCGTATAAACCAATTTTGTAAAGTCCTTTTCGTTGTAAATAAGGAACCGATTTCTTGAAGCGCTCATACTAGGGAAGAGGTCAAAGTTTTCTCCATCGGAACTGGTTTGATCCTCTCCTTCCTAACGCGCTCGTGTTTCTCCCCTCTTGCGATGGAGAGGAATTAAATGATACCGCTAGCTGATCCTGGTATTGTGAGCGTATCATGTCGCTGGTATTAATACTGTATAAAGAGTATTGAATGTAGGCATATAATAGCAACTAATTTCGCCATGTTAAAACCAACGGAATGTCTATTCCTGCTATTGAGCATGCCATTTCCATTCCCCGAAAATATTCTCAGCATATAAAAGAAACAGAAAAATAAATGTGACGTTCTTTCTATATCCTTTTATTATATCTCTTTTGTCAATGTAGGTTTTATTGTAATATGCTCTTTAGTTCTTTTTTCATTTATTTCGCCTTTCTAGCATCAATTCTGCTCCTGGGGGTTTAAGAGTAACGTAAATAATATAAACACATATACAATAAATAGTTCTAACACTCTGCCTCACAAAATGTATTTATGCCAGTTTTGAGCTCCAACTAAAATCTCTATTCATCTTTTTTTCTTCTTTTTCAGGTAAGTAATTTTTGAACTTGGAATCTACATTCAAGGAAAGAAAACCAAAAATAGTCGTGGTTGCGAGGGGATTATCCTAATGCCAGGTTAGTCTCTTTTGTTAACGATTTCATAATGTTGCACAAGAGACACAAGCATGAAAAAAATCTTATAAAGATCTAAAGCATTGTGGAGAGAACAATGGGAAAAAGAACTCTTAAGCTGAGCTTATATAAAACACATACGAATGCGCACACTGGCACACACACACGCACATACTGGCGCACACACACGCACATACTGGCGCACACACACACACACGCACATACTGGCGCACACACACACACGCACATACTGGCGCACACACACACACGCACATACTGGCGCACACACACACACACGCACATACTGGCGCACACACACACACACACGCACATACTGGCGCACACACACACACACACGCACATACTGGTGCACACACACACACACGCACATACTGGTGCACACACACGCACATACTGGTGCACACACACACACGCACATACTGATACACACACACACACGCACATACTGATACACACGCACATACTGATACACACGCACATACTGATACACACACACATACTGATACACACACACATACTGATACACACACACACATACTGATACACACACACACATACTGATACACACACACACATAATGATACACACACACACATAATGATACACACACACACATAATGATACACACACACACACACTGACTCGCGCGCTATAAATAATACCCTCTGAATACTTTTGTTTCTATGCGTCTGAATATTTATAGATTTGTTACTTTAATAGCGCTCAGAAACTAAAGAATACCATGGGTTTGATGCAAATATATTATACTATGTCATCCGGAAGGATTTTGTGGACCAACGCGATATCTTACGGATGCTTTCTTTTATTTCCAGTATTGGGATAGAACACATGCATACCAAACAAATGGTCAATATCATAACATTTGGAATATAGACTTTTGCCATCTTCCAAATTATTCCTTTGATTACGTTGATATTCACAATTCTTGACAGCAAGTATCTCGTAGCGTAAAATCGTTAACTTAATGATATCAATCCATTTATTCTACCCTTCACTCGTCAAAAGAAATAGCAACTAACAATCCCTCCAAAGAAAATTAAATACATTTTTGGGCATGGTTAACAAATCCGAAAATTTAAAGAAGTTGCAATTACCTTATATCTTTATTACGTTATATATATATATATGTGTATATATATATATATATATATATATATATATATATATATATATATATATTAAACTTTTTAAAAGGAAAAGTGGAGTAATTGTTAGAATTATGAGGGCGAAAAAATCAAGAGAAAACTAGTGAAGACTAAAAAGAAAAAAGAACCTCGAGGAACTTTTCGATCGACCCTTTTCAAGAGATGACGTCGGTAGCGCTTAAAATACCACAATGTACACATAACTGAAAATGGGTGGCGAGGAGGGGGGCACAAAAATAAAACTAAACTGTTTTTGGTTTCACCCTTTCCCTCGCCTCCATTTTCAATTATGTGTAAATTGTTTCAATTTAATCGCTACATACATATCTTGAAAAGCTTCGGTCGAAAGATTCTTGGAGGATTTTTTTCTCTGGTCTTTTTTCCTCGTTGACTTCAATCATCATTTTTAGAACTTCATTACAATTTTGTAACACTAAAAATCTTTGTAATTCTACAAAAAATTGTACAGAAGTTTTAGTCGTAGATGAATACGGTTCGTTTCCATGGGACAATCCAAAAAAGCCGACATCACGTATTTTATATACTACACATTTTAAATCGAACACAAACATATATATAATCCAACCAAACTTGAATTAAATTATGCATTTTGCCACTCACAATATGTATTGTTCAAAAACATTTGTATGAAGTTTTTAAAAATGTGGCTTTTTAATCCAGAAAAGAATTAGAAGTGTTTTAGAAGGTCCATAAAATTAAGTCAAAGCTAAAAATTCAAACAAGTCCCAAAAAGAATTACAAACATTACCAGAAGTGCATCAACCAATATTAGATTTTCTTAAGTATTTTTACTGCTACAGACCAACAAAATACATTCCGAAATTCAATTATTTCGAACAAAAAAAAACTTATGCTAATCTATAAAGCTGTAAATTATTACACTGAGTAATCAATCTATATAGTATTTCTCTTGTTTCTTAATTCTTACGTAACGCTTTGAAAAAGGCTAAATATGAAAGCAATTTATGGAAATCAAACTGCTTCAACAAAGAATTTGAAAATTTGAGCGTTTAAAGGTCAATATAGAAACCATCTACAAGAATAAGTGATCTCTAATTGATGTAGCCTCGTTTTCGATTCTTATAATATATGATCATATTTGAAATATTAAGAATTGCAATTCCGACGTGCTATAGGTTCTTCCGTCAGCGAAACATTCCGTACAATGGGAGCATTCGAACACAACTGGGCAAAAGATTCTTAACTAAAGGAGTAAATTATTTAATATCTCTTAAAATGTGATTGTTATTTGTATTGAACTATGTAGCATAATATTTTCTAGGTATTAGGACTTATTAATTCAGAAGCAGTTCTATATTTAAAATGAAACGCTATTTTCATAGAAATATTAAACTAATTTGCTGCGTGTTTTTCCCCGTACAGAAAAAATATCGCATTTGATTAAATATACTTTACTTTCTGTAGCATGTCCACAGGTCATGATAGATATTAGTATACTGTAATCCTTTTGCACACTAGTGAACCTTAAAACATGAGATCGGAAACCTGGTGATTAGTACAGTAGCAATCGGTCAATCGATTAAATTGTTCGATTAAGCACAAAATAACCAAATACTTGAAAAACAAACTATCTAAATACTTGAAACTAAATGACTCTGAACAAAAACCGAACTTCATAGAAACTCGCGCGTTTTAATACCATACTAATCTTTTTCTCTAAAAACCAATCCATCTGTGTCTCGGTCATATTCGAAGGATAAAGTTTTCTTATTCGAAGTTCTTGGAAAGGTGATGAATTACATCTATAATTTGATCGGCTTCTTCAATGCAACTTGTTTTCCACAGTCATGATATTACTGATCTCTTTTCTATGAATATTATTATATCGTATATTATGCAGAATTGCGTATTAAACAGTATTGAAATAAATACTGATAAAATGTGTGTCTGATATTATTCTATGTAAGTACATATAAAACAATGTTCTATTTAGTGAATTTAATAAACCGTATTTATTCTGAGTAGGCGCGATTTACGTTAAAAACGGCCATTCGGCTAGAGCATATTAGTCCCGTTATATATATATATATATATATATATATATATATATATATATATATATATATATATATGAATTCTATTCTTTAATAATATTTTATTAAATGCTCATTCCTGTCGAACTATTTTGGTTATGATGTTTTACCTTTCATAATAATTTACGAATAGATAAACTACTAGGTGCATCTAATTTTTGGACATCAGTACTTTCAGATTTCTAAAGAGCGAACATCAAAGACGATAAAATATCGTCTCATCTATCTATATATATATATATATATATATATATATATATATATATATATATATATATATATATATGAGGATATTCTCTTTTCTGTAAATCACATTTTATTAAAATAATTTATGCTACTTTTATAGGTGTTCACGAATTTTCGTTGCATTTATTTTAAGTTTCTTTGTTTTAATAAATGTAAAGCAATACACACAGATGCACCGCACGTTTGATGATAATTTTAAGTCTCACCATTGTAAGACTCTTTATATCGGCATATACATCATCGAACTAGTATTGATATACTGAAACTATACAACCAAGTCAAAGCTAGTGACGAATTCTGACGAATGACATCACGTATTTCGGGCGAGAGAAAACTAAGATTTGTAACAATGCATCTAAAAATGAATACGTAAGAATTTTGTTCGAACAATTTTCTCTGATCAGATGATCATAATTTTCAGAATCGGTGTAAAAAGTAACGGTTAAATATTAGGAGCCCTACATCAGTAGCGGTAACGTTGTGTAAATTTTGACAGGAACCATATTTATTTTGAAAAAAAAAATACTTCTCAGAGACGGGTGGCGTAAAGGTGCGGAAACTGACAGGTCGAATGCTGTAGAGGGAAAACGGGTGGCAATCAATGACGTCACGTCTTTCGACCGATTAAAAACAAAGGTTTTAAGAGAAGGGACTCGGCCAATGATGTAAAAAATTGATAATCTCAAAATATAACCAGGGTCTGTCAGTCTGCGTCACTCATTTTTCTAAGTTCAAAAGTTAACTTATAGTAAAGGACTAGAAAAGATATCACTTATTTCTTACTCGTAAATTCGTGCTCACTAGATAAAACCTTGAGGAAAACCCAGCGGACGTTTCCCATAGTTTGAATGCATGGAATGTTTAATGCATCAGTGAAACAGACTAGTCGATCGATGGCTGCTCTTAAAACATGGCGGAGAGAAACGGTGACGATGAGAATAAAGACTCAATATTAACACCAGTATCTATGTATAAAAGCATTTAAATTATTAAAATGTTATAACGTACATACAGACATGAAATAGCTACCTAGAGTGCGTGGAGGGAATATATTATCATTTCGATGTGATGCACTAAATGACGGAATGAATCACCATCATAATGCGGCTCTCTTAGTAGAAAAGCAGGCATTTTGGAAACGCAGCATGAAGTAGTCCGAACGTTTACATAATTACAGCAACGTAAAAGAAAATAACCAATAATTTGAATAAAATACTTTAGTCGATTGAAATAAATGCAACACTGGCATTATGTTGTTAGTGTACCGGAAAACATAGAGTATTAACATTGTCGATGATTTTGATAAATGTATATTGTTGGATAGAATTATTCAAAAGATGTGGAGTCACGTTATGTTGAATATTTACATTAAATAGTTGTCAGGAATGTTAACTTAATTTGACAGACTGCATTTAGGCTAAGCGTAACATTAGCAAAGCTATTTGACAAAATACCCAGCAAAGATCTCTAGGCTACGTGTAGTGATGATGTACTCAAAATATAGATTTGGAGATATAGATTTGGAGATGTAGTTTTGTGGGAGATGAGTTTCGATACGCGACGCCTTATAGACGGAGTAGGTTTTTGACTTGATTTCCAATGGAAGTGGGAAGAGTGCGAATTAAAAAAAAAAAATCTTATACAAAGCGTGCCAACACTGAAAGAGAACGCAGCAAAGAAAAATGTATTATATTTTAAAATAGAATTTCTGTTTGAGTGTTCTCACTTAGTAGAGAAGCACCTTCACTTTTACGGCGCATGAAAAGATTTCGTGTACGTTTTTGCTGGTGTTCTAACCGACAACAATTTCTAAAAACTCTGGATTTATGTATACATAACCCTAACACACCAAAACTCAAGAGAGAATACACATGATCAATCCCACGCAGAACAAGAACACTCATAAGATTGAGTATAGCAATACACCTATTATTTATATATATATATATATATATATATATATATATATATATATATGATACTAATGGAAATAGTATTCCAGCAAAAAAGAGAAATAAAAAGGAACAAAGTTACGTGTTTATCAACGTTTCAGCTTTATTTCCTCCAGAGGAAGTCTCGAAATCCAGACGAAGCGTCGATGAACATATTACTTGGTTTGTTCCTTTCAATCTCTCACTCTTTGTCACACACACACACACATATATATATATATATATATATATATATATATATATATATATATATATATAAATTAAGAAACTCGTGACTTCTGGAAAATCTACAACAATTTAGTAAATAATGGGCAATCAACAATTCCTCCACAAACCAACAATCACGAGGTTATTTGCTTAGGAACCGACAAGGCTAATATACTTGCCAGCCGGTTTGCCTAAAACTCCACACTGGACCCTTCCAACCACCCCCTGCCTGACTTTCCTTTGCGGACAGACGCCACGCTAGACGATCTAATAATTACCTCTGCTCAACTACATACTATCATAAAAAACTTTGACACTTCAAAAGCATGTGGACCTGATCTCATCCCAGTTGTGCTATTAAAAACGTGCTCAGCCGAAGTAGCTTCAGTTCTCTCCAAATTCTACAACAAATGCCTTAATGAATCATGCTTTTCGGGCTGTTGGAAAACTGCTTATATGGTACCAGTATTCAAGAATTCTGGCGAAAGAACTGACCCACCAACTTATCGCCCCATTAGCCTCCTCCCACTTTTCGTCAAAATATTTGAAACCATAATTAACCATGCTCTAGTCCGTCACCTTATGCTAACCTTCTAACTGACAAAAAATATAGATTTAGACAAGCCCGTTCCACAGCAGACATCCTCACTGTAATCTCTGAACGTATATACCATTTACTGGACAAAGCGGGGGAGGGCAGGGCAGGGCGGTAGCTCTATATATAAGGCTTTTGACAGGGTATGGCATGAGGGTCTCCTCAGGAAAATTAGATCATACAGTATCACTTGTAGAATACTTAACATAATTAAATCCTTCTTAGATAAGAGAAAATGCAGGTTGTCCTCGACGGTCGTACATCTAAACAGTGTGATATAAACGCAGGAGTGCCTCAGGAGTCTGTCCTAATATTTATTAATGACCTCTGAGATTGGTATATATGCTGATGGCACCACACTCTATAACAGGCATGACAGGAAAACAAATGAACACATAACTAAAGAAATGGAAAAAACACTAGAAGATGACCTCCAATCTGTAGTGGAATGGGGACAAAAATGGATGGTCACATTCAATGCTGCCAAGACTAAACTGGTTTCCTTCAATAATTACAAGAAACCTTCTCTGCCACAAATAGCAATGACCAGTGACTCCCTGTCTGCGAGTACATCTTTCGAACTGCTTAGCCTAACGTTCACAGGAAACAAGATTTGGAACAATTATATTGAAAACATTGCCAGGGCCCTGCGAAGAAGGTAGGCTCTCTACCGTGCTAGAAAGCTACTGACACCTGAAAGTATCCCGTACCTCTATAAGGCCACCATTCCCTCATGTATAAAGTATTTCTGTCACATTTGGGCTGGTACATCTGCTGATAGTCTCTCGCTCCTAGACAAGGTTCAAAAGAGAGTCGCCAATCTGATAGTCCCTGAACTAGCATCTTAGCTTCAGTCTCTGTCCCATCAACGAAACTTCGTATCCCTCTGCCTGTTCTACGAGTATTTTCATGGTGAATGCTTTTTTGTTTACTTAAACATGTATAACTAAAATGGGTGACGCAAACGGACATGCATCAAAGTAATAATCCCATGGCATCATTCGGCTTGTACTCGTATCGTTCCACCTGTTTTTTTTTTTTTATCTACGGCGTTTAACTCTTGCCCCTTACTTGTAATCCATCTTCCATACAACCAAGGAAACGATTCTTTTTTTTCACAGATGTGGGTTAACATCATGCACTCGGTGCGATCCTTGTCAAAATTCACTAAGAGATTAGCTTACATAATCTCTCCTAAAGAAAGCCGGAAAATATTAGGTGTTTCTGCTAGGCATTAACAGAGTAGGGGAGTAATGACATCCTTCTACATGGATAGATATCTATCAGGTATCAGTGAGTTTTAATATGTAAAGGCTTATAGGAATATTGAATTGACCTCTAGATCCCCTTGGGTCAGATAGCGAAATTGAATTCATCTAATATTCATGGAAATATATGTAACTTGAAAGATTTCAAATAGGTAATGTTTCCAATTCAGCAATCAAACTAAACCAGGCGTTTTACGGTAGATAAAAAAATGGTTTCTTGTGCAGTTTACGAACTTTGCTATTTTCGATAGTATATTGAAGTTAAATTTAAATTTTACTTCATGTTTTGTTTATGGAATTGTTAGATGAAAGAACACAATAGTAAGCAAAGAAATATCTCCATGGTAGTCTAAATTGTAAGCACCGTTCGTAAACTGCACAAGTATATCCTGAAAGGCATTCCTTTTGAATACGTGCATTCATTTTGTTTGAGCCATCCTGTGTGTGCCCAATGGCAGACATAATTCAAGGAAGCTTCCATCTGCGAAGCGCATTATTACAGTATTGCCTATCCGTTTCCCACAATATTGTTTCCCAAAAATCCAATCTATCAAACTGTAAAATAACTTTCTAAATGTATTAAAATTTGGTTAGTTTCATAAATTCTTATATCCGAACGAAATGTTTCGTCTACTTAGAAAAATTAAATCTTAACCCTGGACATATTCTACCCTTGTCAAACACTGACTCATAACTATATAAAGAAATAATTCTGAATATAATCAAGAATATTATAATATGAGAACATATGTACTAGAGCAGTGCCGGATTACAAGTGATAATTCATATAATCGTTTTTTGGAATGCTGGAATAAATTGCCTAATAATTTTAATAGCAGAATGGCGTCTTAGCATAATACATAACACATAAGTAATTATTTTTAAATTATTTATTTTTCCCTTGTAAAATAAAAGTAATAATTATTTTAAGCGATGCGGGATTTTTTTTTTTTTTTACTTCGACGTTTGTTTACGCATAACAAAATAATTAAATGAAAATTTTTCCCTATAAAAATATTGACAGTGTTTTTTTTTAACGTAGAAAACACCGCAGATATCAGCATAAATAAGCTACTTCAGTTTAAGCTTAAACATGCTGTTAGTGAAACTGCAATTACATAACACCACAAAAAATTAGATTAATCGGAGAACTGTTTAAAGTTAATAGAATTTTTCGATCTTCTGCATGTGAATATGGTAAACCCTTCCACCTACCAAAGAAGGTAGTTTATGGAAGACGGTCCCATAAGTAAACGGATATAACAGGAGGAGGTCATTCTTGGGTAGACTGCTTTAGCAACAAATCCATGCTACTTTATCCGCTTGTATTGAAAGGAAACGATAGATTACCCCATGTTTTTCCTGTGAAATGTTTATCGATAAAATCGTAAAAATGCATGCATCACTCTACAAACGCATCGAGCGTTTTACTACCATATTGATTAAAAGATGATGCGAATTATAAACTGCAGACTTATTATTAGAGGTTAATAGAATGACATAAACATTAGTAGCCAGAAAGTATTGGTTAACCGTATTAAAAAACATATCGTGCTGTTTAGATAAATGAAAAAAGCATCCGTGTTTGTTTGCATGTGTAAAATATATAGGGGATTAAATCAAGGGTCTAAAGAGCAGAGTATAGTTTAATGTATTCATACATTCATTAATACAATTAAAATAAAAGAAAGCAGTGCACGTTGTAATGTAGATATATAACCTCGATAGGCATATATATATCCTAGAGTTATTTTAATATTGAGATGATTGATAATTTATAATTAAAATTCTGTTTCATAAGAGAGAAACACAAAATCAATAAATTGTACGAAACGATCGTACAATTTATTTTGTTTGTTTTTATGAAACCGATTTTTTATTTTAATTATAAATTATCAATCATCTAACTTATATATACACACGCCCTGAAGTCAAATTATATCGGTCAATATTTTATAGGCTGCGAAATGCCCCATAAGGTCATAAAGAATGGAATATATTAATCGAAATAGAAAATTATACAAAACTATAGCTGACTGATCATTCCCCATGTTCACAATCAGTATCTATATGATGATTGCAACGTCTTGTCAGACGAGTGCCACTCTCTCAGACACTTAAAGTCCATGGGCCCAAATACCTGATGGAGTATCTATGCAAAGATGATGCTACATAGTTTTAGCTTTGTACGATAGCTAAGTCTCTCTCTCGGTTCAAAATATTGAGATCCATCAACAAGCAAGAGCAAGATAGCTAGCAACAAATTAAACTGCAGACCAGCTTAATGCGGGTACTGGTCTCCCGCTTGGATTTTTTTTAAATCCGATTTGCTTCTCTTAGAAAGGTTGCCTTCACCAGGGCTTACGGGAGCCCTCTCTACCCCAACACACACACCCACATTATATATATATATATATATATATATATATATATATATATATATATATACTGTGCTAATTGGCCGCTGACCTCGAAAAGGGGTTTATTCGCCTTTTTGAAGGTCTTATTTTTAATCCTTCAGGGAGACTAGCCGCCCTACCCACCAAACAAGTCTGTTTACACGAGAGAGTAATGTATATTTCTAAAAATGTGTATACCTGAACAATTTAGGATAATGCGTAAAAAACTATATTTATATTCATTTTATACACAATTTTAATTTTTATTAACTAATTATAGAGACTGTAGGAGTAAAAAATGTGGTTGAATGGATTCCACAAAACACTATAAAAACAGTAGTTTATCAATAAGCACATGGATTTGTGGTGAAAAGGGCGGGTGAAAGGTTAGAAATATTTTGTTAAATGACACCAAGTGGTGAGTCTAAATTAATATGGAGGAAAAACTAGATTCAGTATTAAATAATTTTCTTCCTGTGTTTAAAGGAAGGTAGTGTTTGATCAGCTGGAAAGCCATTATTTAATGTACTGTTTTGTTTTTAAATCCAACGAAATGGCGTTTCATGATAAACAACTGATTATCCCTTTAAACATATTGGTACTATTGTTTGTTCATGTAATTAAAACTATTCAGCGATACGGAGGATTGACTTGTTGAAAAAATATTCATACGCAAGAAATTTATTCTTTAAGTTTTAAGGAACCCTTACATATGTAATAGCCCCTATATCAAAGTGACACTGTGCCTTGTTTGAGGTGAAATGTAATTTAAGAAAAAACTGAAGCAAAAATAATACAGCGTTTTATTATCGTAAATATTACAATTAGCCTATTGAGTTTTTTGCAAATATCCTGTAATTATGCCGAGTTAATTGAATATTTTCACATATAATTGTAATTATATACGTTGATATATGTATTCAGTCAAGTAAGACGTCTCCACACTGCTGATTTTCCTCTACCAAATAAACATGTCCAGAAATAAAACCAACGTTCAATAAAATGTACGCATATGAAATGAAAGAACAGCAAAATCAAATGAAGAAAAAAATATTTGTTTAAACTCCTCCTTTCCCACGACTTAACTCAACTGAAACTGTCCATTTCCCGTTCTCTCTCACTGTCTCTCTCCGCTGTCGAAACAAGAACTACAGTTGTTTTCTCAACTTGTCCTTTACATACCGGTTTCTATCCTCTTATGCGGTCCTGGATATGACCTAAAGCTATATCCGATGGTGAGGCCCCATCTTGCGGGCATTGGGGAGTGTGGAGCCAACCTTTAATTACCATTGCTCCAGGTCCACTCTGACCCGGAATGGTAGTACCTGTTAGGGTCCCAACTATGGGTTAAATAGAATCTGACTTAAAGAACAAATGTACTCCATTAAAAATCGTTCCTCAAAATTAGTAGATGCGGCATTAAATAACATGAAAAAGTTGAAATGCCGTAAAACAAAAACAAAAACCTATCCTCTTATGTAACTCAATGTCACATGTATATAACCGAGCCTTTTACAAGTGAAAAGTTTTTTTTTCTCTTTCCCTTCCCTCAATCTACCATCTGAGAGGAGAGAAGCACAGCTGCTTGTGTATGTTACTTTATTTTTCACCACATAATCAATTTATTTAATTAGATTTTAGACCAAAATAAGCCAATCTTCAAACTGACAAAGATTAGCATCGGTTGTGCGCAGTTCAAGAAGGAATACTGAGGCAAATAAACCTTGATTAGCTCAAACTTACTTCGTATATATTTGTATTGATGTCAGACATTACGGACGACAGATATTACACTTTTAACAAGCAGTAAAAAAAAAAGCAAACATGTTTATGATAATAGTATTAATGCTGCGAATTGCGGATTCTTCATTCCTGTTTTAGAAGTTGGTGAAATCTAAAGAGCAAGGATGTTTGGTATTTACGAATTTCTCGAAGACTGTCACAGTCTGTCAGCAGCTGCTAAAGTTCACTTCTATTTTCATCTTCTGAGATTCCGTGTGTCGGGAGTCATGCAGCTGAACTCAGCAGTGCTAAGCTGTGACCTTTTAATTAATATATGTTTATATAAATCTCAAGTCCGCTAATAATATAGCTAGATTATTCACTCTGGGATGTTTCGACCTCAATTCATTATTAACCTTTTAGTAGGATTGGCCCCGTTTATTAGCGCCAATACAGATTTGATTTATTTTCTACGTAATATACAATTTACTGCCAGTATCTACCTGATGTTGCCCGGGAGTGCGTTTTTGCTTTGCTTTCTGTATAATGTTGTACCAAGCTACCGTTTTCATAATTTTGAAAGTGCAATTGTATAGTTTTTCTATGCATAGACGTGATGTTCAGTTTATGGTCGATTTAGCATCATAAATTTGCAAGATGCGCGCATGGGTTTTACAGTATAATATTTAATCATTGGTTTAATGTTGGTTTCCGGAAAAACGCCTGGACCCCATCCTGTACGTTCTAGTTTCTTTGGGTTTGTTGGGTTTTTTTTATTTTTTACAATGTATTCACTTATCAAGGCTTGGAGGCCACTCGAGGATATGGATTAATGAGTGTGCAGTTGTCACTCTGATAATATAGTAGTAATCGTAAGTTTGGAAGTTTGGTAAATTGAATTAAGGGGATGCCTCATCAAAAACTTATTGTATTCAGCTGAAAAGCAGAGAAACGGAAAAGTTCCACAGGCGTATCGTTCTAAGAAAGAAGCATTGTTCATGGAATGTTCGTAAAGGTTAAGGCACATATAAAATTAGGGGAAATTATTGATACTTGTTTCAACTAGACGAGTGGGTTTCATAAAAGTTTGGCGATAGGGACCATAGATTGGAGTTCAGACGAACACTTGCTATGAAAACCACGATAAAACAGACATGCTCGAAACGTCTTTTCTATTGGAAAGAACTTGCAGGGAAGGTAAAAAGGCATCTTCTACTAGGTTAAGAAGTCTATTTTAAACTGTTAAGGAAGTATAAGCTGCTTCTAGCAGCTCCTGCCCAGATGTGGCAACTGTATACTATACTTGGATCACTTGTCTCTTATACATGTATTGAATTGAATCAGCAGTGAGATATTTACTGCAGCGTTAGAATAATTCCACCATTTTTCCGGCGATCTTGGCAACAGATTTGATGCCCGCGTTCCATTTTAGGTTAGGAGTAAAGGTTAGACCCAGAAGCTTGTCAAAACATGGAGCCTCTCCAAGAGGAGTCATTCATTTCACTTGATGCCAAACGGGCAGCAGTGTTGATGAAGAGATAGAAGCTTGAATTTAGATGCATTAAAATTAAGCAGCCAGCTCTGCATAAATTATAATATATTTAAGCCAAAATTACGACGGGGCAAGGCCGGTTGCATCTGCTACTTTAACTTTACGAAACGTTCACCACGCAGGTCTGTTTAAAAATTTGACTAGAAAATTAGTTTACACATAAAGCTTCTCTCCCTACTAGACACTATCTTCGAGCGTTAAAAGTCTCGGTACAGGGATTTGTCAGAACAACCTGGTATGAACATTCTTCTTTTTTTTTTTACATGTTCACCACTTATCAAGGCCCAGAAGCCACTCGGGGATAAGGGTTATTGTGTGTACAGTAATCAATGGCTTAGTATCGTAGTAATAGTTAGTATTGGAGATTTGATAGTTATTACTTAAAGGGGCGGTTCTTCAGACATTTGTTTGTGTTGGACTTGAAGACATCCAAGTTGAAGTCGGGGGGGGGGGGGTCAGTCAAGCGGCAGAGTTCCACAGGCGTGCAGTTCTAAGAAGCTTTGTTCATGGATCTTCGTTTTGATTTAGGCACGGATAAAGAGTAGGGCAAATTGACAGTGGTTTCAGCTAGTCGGATGTTTTTCGTGAAATATTGACGAGGGGGACCAGTGAATGGAGCTCAGACGAGCACTTGTCATGGAAATAACAAGACAGGCTTGCAACGTCTCTCCTGTGGGAGAGATTGCAGGGAAGAGTAAAGGGGTATCCCCCACCAAGCCACGAAGTCTATTTTGTACTCTGTCAAGGCAGGATAGGCTATTTTTAGCAGCTCCTGCCCAGATGTCGTGCAGCACTCCATCCTTGGACGTACTTGGCTTTTATATAGTTAGAGAATTGCATCATTAGTGAGATATCTTCTGGAGCGATAGAAGGATCCCACCATTTTCCCAGCGACCTTGACAACAGACTTTATGTACGTGTTCCATTTCAGATCAGGAGTAAAGGGCAAACCCAGAAGCTTATCCATAGAAGTAAACCCTGACCAAATATTCAAAATCACATAATATTCGCAGCCCGAATAAGATTTAAGTTCTATGACTAAATCACATTAGCTCTGACGAGAAATGATTCTACTTCCCGATGTTATGTTACGAGAAGCAAGAGCATGAAGCTAGATAATCCACCAGACTAGTTCAATTGTCCTGGAATCCAGCAAGATCAAAACAATATACTACAACTTGAAAATGGTTAATTCGGGAGTTGAAAATTTATGTTCGCAATTTTTTTTACTAACTCAGTGTTTGAGAAATGGAAGACTTTAATGCATTATTCGAATGTTTATGTATGTCATAGTTCAAGTGTTAGCCCCGGGTAGTGGGCCTCTTTGATTTCTGAAAACTTTGAAGTAAAATAAAGCAACTATACATGCAGTGTCACGCAAAGGTATTGGATACATTACATTTTTCTTCAAAACTTTAATTAAGGTTAAGGATTTTACCTAAAATTTGGTCAGTATATTCCGATTACTATTCTAACTAATATTTGGGGTAGTTATTACAAAATTAAAGTTTAGAAAGCTTATATTAAAGGAAAGATATTTATCAACTAACGCAAAAGTATTGGATATATTTATGTAATATTTGGTTGCATAGCCTTTATTGGGTTCAATAGCTTCCAATGGCTTTCTATAGTTGCACACATTTTTTCAAAGGTTTTAATATAAAGCTCTCCGATTGGTCAGTGATCACTCATTTGCATTATTGCAACACGCTAAGCAAAAGTAATTTAAATTTATTTCAGAAAAAGTATTTTTTAAAAGTGTATCCAATACATTTATGTAAAATCTTGAAACCTAATTAGTTATGAAGAAAAATGTAATGTATCCAGTACTTTTGTGTGGAATTGCATATATCTTATAAAAATATTATGTATGTTTATACTCTGTGACCGGATAGTCTTGTCGATTTCTTTTATTTCACACTTAACCTTTTGTCAAAAATTATGTATGCGTAATACGACACTTTTTATCAATAAAACCCAAAGACCGTTTAGATAACTCTTTCAATTTAAATCTCATAAATTCTTTACTTTTTGATTTTCATTTTATCCGCATAATTGACTTCATAGTTTCCTTTTTGTGTAAGTATCGTCATAAGCGAACATATACTACGTTGTCCTCCTGAAAAGGGCAGTATAATGCACTTGACATCATGACAGCTACTACACAAATTTGGTCATTCAAATATAGTATATTATAGTAACATACTCCCCGTTTCATAGTGATGAAAGATCTTTATAGTAATTGATATTAAAACTGAACTCTGTTCCATAACTATATTAAGTCTACGGACATAAAACTTTGTAGACGCTGCAATGATGATTTTCGTTATTCCCATAATTCTTGTGCGCCATTTAACAATGTCTCGGGGGAAGAATTCAGCTTGGCAGTTAATGCACTTCCGTCTTATACTAATGTACTTTAAACGATGCTTACATTATCGAATTGAGATTGTGAAAATTTAAACACTGCTTTATAATGTGGGACAATTTAATGGTGATTTCATTCGCAAAAATTTAAACCTGTTTCTAGTTCATTTAGTGTTGGTCACACCACCGGTGTATTTTATTCGATGGCATAATATATTCAGTTTTAAATATTTTATTGGTATTGTTTCGTTATTTCTGAATTGTAATAGAACTAGCGAGGCCGGCGCCCGACTTTATATTTAAACTAGCATTTCTGCTCGGATGTTTTTAGGTATATGTTGAACAAAAAAATAACTCAAATTTTTTTAATTTGACCCTATTATGACCACTTAATATTCATTGTTTTGGGGTCAAGTTAAGTTAGACCATGTCCAAGGAACCTATATTAAAATTTGGTGCTAATGCAGAGTGATCCGCGGTAGATTTTAAATCTTATTTCCACGTTTAAAGTTTTCTTTTTATTATTCAATCGTAAGATTAAAGTACAGAATAGGTGCAAAACACCCTCCCCTCCTCACGATAAGAATGGCTTTTTAAATAACGTTATTTCAGCACGGATCACTCTCTGCATGAGTACCCTAACATTTCAAGTATTTAGACCCAAATTGTCGGAGTTTGGTAGAGTTCTCAAAGGCCAAATCGTTGAACTTTGACCCTTTAACAGCCAAATTTCAGGCCGAAAACTGATTACGAGTTTCCCAAATCCCAGTACCCTGTATATCAAATTTCGAGTCTGTAGACTTAAAATTGAGTTATTGCGTGGGATGGTCACACACACACACACACACGTTCCCTTTTATAGATATATAGATTAGTCCAGATTTTCTTATATATCATAGTCGTGATTTCGGAAGTAAAAAAATGTATTTCGGTGCCATCAGCTTGAATGATAATCGAAACGGTAGAATTCACAGCTGTTGACGTTACTACTGTATTAATGCGACACGCATATGACCTGATTGAAAAGTAAAAATAAACAGTTTAATGTACAAAGTGCATAACGATTTTTTTCAAACTTCGACCCATTAACAAATGGTTTAACCCCGTAAAGACCCATAAAATGACGGTGTGTAAATAATATAATCATTTGAAGCCCCTAGCGCCGCTATACGGCTTTTAGTTTCAGAGGAGATAGTTTGAAAATATGAAGACAGTTTTTATATATACTTCCGGATAAAATACACCAAATCATAAAAGGAATCGCATGTGCACCAGTAGTAAATAAACATAATAGTTCATCCTACGAGACTCGATAAAAGACGCGAAATATGTGTACTGTAATTGACAAGATCCAAGGTAAATATATGCTAACGATTACTAAAAATGTGACTTTTCATTAATGAGTTATCGAACAACTAAGTATTCATGTATTGATGGTCTGGTAAAACTTTAACTAAAACTAATAAAACTTAATGCAGCAAAACACAAGAATGTGTTAGCTGTAAAGGATATAATCTTATGTTCCAAGTGACAATATGCCTTGTTTGAGGTAAAAAAAAAGGTAAAGAAAATTCCGTGCTCCTATTTTATAATAACGAAAAAAAAATAATTTCAAGTGAAACAAATGGTACCTACATAATTGCCAGGTCTCAAGTAGTAACATATCCAAAAATTACGAAAAACGATAAGGTAGAGAAATAATTATTTATGAAAAACAGTTCCTATAAGGTTCAAAACAGTCCGATAAAGTTGCATGCTGGGTTGGACCTAGTGGGTCATGTGACGTAAGCAAAAGGGGAAGTAACTATGTTGACACAATGCAGCAGGCAGAATTTATTCAGAAAACAAAACTAAATCTAACATATATAGATCATTTGTGATTTTTTTAAAATTAATTTTCTTTTAAACTGTTTTCTAAACTTATCGAAATTGGCATGAGATTTCCAAGAAACTGAAAACTTAATTACCTCTCTTGTTAACTTCCCAATTCACATCGATAGATCTTGAAACCAAATCGCTAGATTTTACAAATGCTTTTTTTTATCATGAATAATTTATTTTCTATCTTATCGTCTTTCGTGATTTTTGGATATGTTGCTATTTGAAACATAACAATTACGTAGGTACAAGTTGTTTTCCTTGAAATTAAATGTCTTTTTCGTGATTATAATAGAGAAGCACCAAAAACTATGTTAATTGATGCAAACTTCTAACAATTTCGAGACTAAGTTTAAATGAAAACAAACACGTATGTTTTTTCTTGGCCTTTTTGGGATGTTTAAATAGGTTAAACTCCACGGCGTGAATGTGGTATTGTGGTGAAAGGTACCTACTAAGAGGAATCTTGAAGTTTTGTAAACCAATTACGTAGGATAAAACTTTATAATAATTTAACTTTCGATCTGAACGAGATGAGACAGACGGGTAGACATGCGCCTTAATTTGCTCGTTTTCTACATGAGCAGTGTCTCGTTGTTATGGCTTCCCGAGATACTGATCCGAAAAAGCATCCAAGTCATATAGTCAATACTATATGTTAGTTACAATATAATACATAAAGAATTAATTCTAAAATAAATATGGAAGTCGCATGAATCAAAATATATTGAAGCGTATTTTTCACCGTAGCACCTATCGTGAAAGTCGGGCAGCTTGGACAGAGTTTAAAATCCGAAGTTCAGATGCGCTCTATTAACGAGATCAAATGGAAGCGAAAATAGTCAATACCGTCTAATTTTTGTTTTGCTGTATTCAGAAAAGTTTATTCGTATAGAAAGTTAGTGGAAATAATTCTTGTAACTTACCGAATATAGTTAGATTTTATTAAAACGTATCGCATGTAAATGCAGCACCAATTTTTCTTTCATTTTTTACGTATATTAACTAGTCTTGCCGGGTAAAAATATGTTTTAATATATATATCTTTTTTTTACATAGGCATCACCACATTATCAAGATCCAGAGGCAACTCAAGGATAAGGGTTAAAGAGTGTACAGTAGAAATTGGGCATTATAGTAATCATTAGTAATGAAAATTTGGTAAAGTTGATAACTTATATGGAACGGCTCATCAAGAACTTATTTACGTTAGACCTGAAGACAACCATATTGTAGTCAGCCGGAAAGCAGGAAAACGGAAGACAATTCCACAGGCGTGCAGTTCTAAGAAAAAATTTTGTTCATGGAATCTACGTTTAGGTTTAGGCACAGATAAAGAGTGGGGGGAATTATTGATAGTGTTTACAGCTAGACGAGTGTTTCTTGTGAAAGTTTGGCGAGGAGGGACCATAGATTGAAGCTCATTCGAACACTTTCCATGAAAATAACGATACATCAGAGACAAACTCGCAACATCTCTTCTGTGAGATAAAGGTTGCAAGGAAGAGAAAAGGACATCTCCTACGAGGCTACGAAGTCTATTTTGAACTCTATCAAGGCAGGCCAAGTCCTTTCTAGCAGCTCCTGCCCAGATGTGGCAACAGTATTCCATCCTTGGACGTACCTGGCTCTTATATCGATAGAGAATTGCATCAGCAGTGAGATATCTACCGGATCGATAGAAAGATCCCACCATTTTTCCAGCGGCCTTGGCAACAGATTTGATGTACGTGTTCCTTTTAAGATCAGGAGTAATGGTCAAGCCAAGAAGTTTGTCAAAACTTGAGGCCTCCTGAAGACGAGAGCCATTCATTTCAATTGATGTCAGATGTGGATCAGAATGCTGATGATGTAAAGAGAGAAGCTTGGTTTTAGATGCATTAAAAGTAATCAGCCATTCTTTACCCCATTGTACTACGTGCTCAAGATTAGGGGAGAGAGAATTGGATAGAACTAGGTCGTTTACTGTCTTAGATGTGCTACCATAAATGGTAGTGTCGTCAGCATAGATGTCTACAAATTATGTAAGGATGTGATTTGGAAGATCATTAATGTAGATCAGGAAAAGAGTTGGACCCAGGATGGACCCCTGAGGGACACCGGCATTAATACTGTGAGCTTCTGATTTTTGCCCCTCAACTACTACTCTTATGAACCTATCAGAAAGAAATGATTTAATAATTGAGAAGACATTTCCAGCAATACCATAGCTAGAGATCTTATGAAGTAAACCTTTATGCCATACCTTATCAAAGGCCTTAGATATGTCAAGAGCAATTGCCCTAGAAAGGTTGCCTCCGTCGAGAGATTTGCTAATCCTATGAGATATAACTGTAAGCACATCTGCTGTAGATCTAGCACAACGGAAACCATATTGAGTGTACTAAGAAGGTTATTTTTGTTGAGATGGTTGATTACTTCTGTATTTAACACAGATTCGAGCAACTTACTCATGACGCACAGGAGACTTATTGGCCTGTACTGAGAGGGTGATGAGCGATCACCTGAATTCTTAAATACAGGGCACACTGATGAAATTTTCCAGGGAGATGGGAAACTATTCTCCTTAAGACAACGTTTAAACAGTTTTGTAAGTATGGGCGCTAGTTAAGGTTGAAGTTTTTTGAGTACTATAATTGGAATACCGTCAGGGCCAGTTACTTTACTGGAATCAAGGTTTTTGATTAGCTTGGCAATATCACGTACAGATATACGTATATCACATAGCGTATTTTCTGATACAGGAGGAAATGTTGGGGGTTGGCAGCCTTGATCGCAAAGGGTAGAATTAGCTGCGAAGTTCTTGACAAAGAGTTTGGCTTTGTCTGATGCTGACAAGATTACCTCAGGTCCATTGATAATAGTTGGGATAGAGCACACGCTTCTATTCATGATTCTGTTTGCTATTTGCCAAAACTGGTGGGAACCAACCCGCTGCTCAGCTACTTTGGACTTAACAGATTGAGCATACAACTCTCTTGCATTCTTTATTACTTTCTTACAATGGTTGCTGGCAGTCCTGAAAGCGGCTTTAGTTTTCATACATCTATTACGTTGGAAACAGTGGAAAAAGTGATTTCTGTGCGCAATGGCAGCAGCACATTCTGGAGAGAACCATGGCTGGCTGTTAGGTTTTTGCTGAAACTTTTTCGAGGGTATGAAACGGTCAATACCTACAATTAACCATTCCGTCAGGTCTATTACTATAGAGGGCACATCCTTTTTAAACATGGAATGCAGAGGTAGATCAGACATTTCATTTCATTTTTATCTTAATTGATACAACAGTGGTCGGAAGAGTAAAGAGGCGACAGAACAGAAACTGAACATAGTTCAGGCCAAGTTGTGAGAAAAAGGTCTAGTAGGCTCGCATACTGGCCATCATTGTCGGGCACACGGGTGGGTTCCTGAACAATCTGAGTGAGGTCATAGGCAATGTAGAAATCATGACAGAACCTTCCCTCATCATCGGTCTTGTTAGAGTGGGTCAACCATTCGACGTTGTGAACATTGAAGTCACCACATACGTGAATGTAAGCTGAAGGATAAGCAGATAAGACTTGGTCAATTTTCTTAGATATGCTTTGAATGAAGATATGCTTTCCGCTGTTATGGGGGCGATAGAGAGTAAATATAAATGCCGTAGTGTGAGCTAAAGCAACCCGAAAGCACATATAGGCTAAGTTAGGATCTTCCCTGGAGATGTCCCTACCACATGGAAAGTTATCCCTAATGTAGGCACAAATTCCATGGCGATCTTGGGGGTCAGATTTAGAAGTTAAGTTAGAGTATCCTTTAATTGCGAACTCTTCTAGGGAAATAGCCTGTCCAATACCAGTTTCACTTAAAAATAAAAGGTCTGGTTTAGTCTCCTGTAATTGGGTTTCAACCTCTGGAAGGTTAGAACGTAGACCCCTGATGTTGGAGAAGGAGACATGGTAGTAGGGGTCTACGTTGGAAGTTGGAGAACCGGGTTTAATCGTATATTTTTTCTTGAAACTTGTCATGATGAATTTTTGGAATTTGTTGACTAGGTCGTCAGATTTACTTAGAGCAGGACAGAGAGGGGAAACTAAGAGAAAAAGAAACGAAGAATTTTCTTTTTAAAATTTTTTTTTATTTGTAGCTAATGAAAAGGTAAAGCCGTAACAATTACCCACTAGTATGGCATCGAGACGCCCCACCAGAAGCTACTACATGGTTCAGAATCCATTCACCAAATGGCAATACAGCAGCTCCAGTACTTTGCACCTGTTGATAGGACAGCCTCCTTGGTGGTTAATCCAAGGTTCGGGTCCCTGACTATCAGGCGGATAACGTCAGCCCAGACAAAACGTTTACCTCCAGCACCCTTACTAGTGACATGGCTACAAGGATAGACATAGAAACAGAAAATTTCCGCCATCTCTGCCAACTGTTCGCGCAAAATACTGACAACCTAGAAAACAGCTTTTTCTTCTCCCTTTGTCAGAAAAATCACTCATTAAAAAATGAGGACTGAGGGACAAATAAGAAGCGAGAGTAACAGGAGCTGCCGATAACGCATCCACAATGCGTTTTCTACTCTCCATTAAAAAAAAAAACAAAAAAAAATCTATTAAGTATTCTACTTAATAAAGTCCAACGGACGTGTTTAAGGGAAATTATGGTGATAGATTCCCCTCTCACGAACTAAGAATGGGTACAAATTCGTAATCTATTTTTGCAATGAACTTGGTAGATAAATAAGCATTTATGGACGAGAAAAAAAGCTAGTATTTAATAAAACAGAAATACATAATTAAATATTGAAATAAAATGGAGTTATTAATATTTGAATCTAAAAATAAAAAGTATGATTAAAATTGAAAACACTTATCTCAACAAAAACACGGCCGATTCCAAAATGTAAACTGAAATGAGGAAATTTAAGTTAACAGCGTTCAAAAAGATTTTTTTTTAAATCAACCGTTAAAAGAAAGCGTGATTTTATTCTGAACTTTAGCTAGTCACGTTATAAGAAATTTAAATTGATGCAGAGTTCATATTTTTTTATTACAAAGCATTATATATATATATATATATTTCTAGCTGTACCCTGGCACCCGTTGCTGTGGTTCGGGTTGGTGTAATGGAAGAATAGCCACCCCCACTGTTTTAGCACCCCGGAATCTACGCAGCAAATATGTTATAAACGAACGTGAGACGGGCGTTTCAACCCTCGAAAAAAAAAGGTAGAATAAAAAAATGGGTTCCTCGTGCCGCCTCTAAGGGAAAACTTGAAATAAAAAAGAAACTTAAAAAAAGCAATAAACGGTGAAATTCGGGAGAAAGGCGTCGAACAAAGCGAAATATAACGGAGATGATATGTTAAAAAAAAAAAAAGATTTGAAAGACAGTGAACAAAGTACAAAGAAACGTAATTTATTAAAATCCGGCTGTGTTACAAAGAAAGAACCGATGAAGAGGGAAAACGGAAAGAGAGAAGAAATTAAAAAAAAAAATGTTAAGTTCGTGGAAACAGAAACAGGAAAGTTTATAAAAATAAGTAAATAAAAATTAAAAGAAACGATGGTTAACTTGCCGGAAAGAGGGATGAAATAAATTTAAGAAAGGTCGGGAAAACGAATAACATAGGGAAGATACATGTCCCCCCCCAAAAAAAAGAAGTACATATATAAAATGTAAAGTTCGTAAAAACACAAATAGAGGAAACTTTACAAGAATTAAAAAATAAATAAAAATGAAAAGAAACGATGGTGAACTTCACGAAAAATAGAGGAAACACGGAAAGATGAATGAAATAAATTTGAGAAAGGGAAAGATCGGGAAAACGAAAACCAGAAGGAAGATTACAGAAAAGAAAACGATGTTGTAATGTCCGAAGAAACGAAATAAAACGGAGTTGAAGTATAAGTTTTAATGCACTGTAAGAAAATGCAGTGTTTTGGTCTGTGTTTTTATTTCAAGTTTGCGCGGTCCGTTTCACCTAAAGTGCAGTCCAGTTTTTATGAAAACCCAAACTGGCGTTCTTCCTTGTTTGTCTCCTGTGAATGGTCACGGGCGGTGTAAATGAGTGGCGGTTGAAGTATGAATTTTTTAGAGGGGTTTACTACTTCCATTGATCGTAACCGGATCTAATATAGGAAGCTCCGATCTGCGACTTAGTGGATAGCTAATATGCCTATAACACACCTCAGATATCGTGATGCAGTTTGTGCATAGTACATCTGCATAACATGTCTATATTCTTAATTCTATTAAGGTCAAAATCATACGGTAAAATGAGTTCATTCTATTATATATATATATATATATATATATATATATATATATATATATATATATAGCGAGTTCAAAAAGAAAATTGCAATGATTTAGATGACATCAGTTAAAATTGATCTCTAGCATAAGTTTTCACATCTTATTTTTAATTGTTTCATCAAAATCTATACACATTTTAACTTTGTGGAAAACGTTCCATACTAATGTACATTTACGCATGCGTAAAAAAGCAATGTAACTCAACTTGCGCCTGCACAGTTACTTTATTTCAATGTTGACCCCCTTAACAGCTTCTTGTACCGATTATAACCAAATCAAATTTAATCCACCAGTCGAAGATTAAAGTATGTTGACAATAAATTTACAGTAATTTGGTAAACCGTTCCTCAAACACAAGCAATCTTATATTATACAGAACCCTGGTATATCGTATTAATTACAGTACAGTATAAATTGCATGTGTATATATTCAAATAACATAACAGCGAAGGCGGGCAAAATATCGTAACAAGTAGCCGGAAAAACATCGTATTTCACGTCGTAACGGAAATAAAAACGTATCCCGGGGTTTATTGTATATGTATAAAGAATATTTAATAAAAAAAATATATATACTGATCTATATAGGTTTATTGATCTATTTTAAATAAGAGAATTCAGTACAATGAGTAGAGGTTAAAAAAGCTCTTTATGCCAGGCATTCGAAGCCTAATGTTTCTTATCAGAAAAACAAGGGGAGATAAATATGCGACGTCTAGCAGTGGGCATAGATTTAATGTCCTCTGCATATTGTGTTTTGTTTCAAATTGATCAAAAATCATATACACCAGTATATATTTATATTATCAGCATTTTTTCATCTTGTATATTAGCTCCGCCTGTATGCCTGGCAACGGCGGGGGACCTGCTAATTTTTAATTAAAATATAAATACCAATGACTTGGGGTAAGCATAAAAGTAAAATTTTAAAAGTATTTGCTATCAAGATAGTATCATATTCTGATATAAATACGCGGTTAATTAAAATATCGCTTCTATTAGACGAATACGCAAAACATTAACGCCGTCCTCCACATTTCCGGAGTTGGTATTCAAAACGAACTCGTTAATATAAGCATAATATCAAAAGTTAGTTTCCAAATATACTTAACTACTCGATTTAAACATTTTTACATATTTTCACCACAAACTATGCATATTGCCAATAAAAACGTACGCGAATACTATTAAATATTGTGCCTAAGCAACTTATGAGAGTTGAGCAGCGAGATGTATGTTTAAATAACGTTTAAACTTTTGCATGTTAATACAGTCTAAGAAATGGGTAAATAACGCGGAAATGCAGTCGTCTAGCTGTCTGAGGAGGAAACCTCACGATGGGGGGGGGGTATTTTGCTACTCTAGTTCGTCGGGGATTGTATATCGAGGAGCGCAGGTGCTACGAGTTAATCGGGTCACATTCTGTTAAATTACTTTTAAGACACAGGAATGTGATATTTTGACGAAGGTTTAAATCTAGCCAAAAGTACAGAACTATTGTATTCTAGATTATTTTTAAACTCCGAGCGTGCTGAACTAGTAGTAAATGCGCGGCCTTAGTAAATGTTTTTGGTGTGAGCATTTAAACGCACATTAAAAAGCCCACCTTCTTTGCAGTAGTCTTGACAATAGCCTCAATTCCTGTTGCTTGTGAATGTTAGGCTGAGAAGTTTTAAATGTGGGTCTTCAGGGTTTTATTCGTCATGAAAATCGATGGTTGGGAAGAGGTTTTGTAGTTAACAGAAAGCAACTTAGTTTTCGAATAACGTTACCGTCCGTTTGCGGCCCAATTCCACTACCAACTTCAGGTGTATTTTCTAGTGTTTCTGCAATTGTTTGGGTACACTCATTTTTTTCCGCATATTTTAGAGCGTAAATATACCCATCTGAGACACGAGATCAGTTAGATCTAACCCGGCGCACTCCTGCATTAATATCATTTTGGTTATAAGTACTACCATCGGGGATCACATGGATCTTTTTTTTTTTTACAAAGGCATCACCACTTATCAAGGAAAAGAGGTCACACTAGACAATTGGGCAATATGGTAATCGTTAGTAATGGAAATTCGGTAAATTTGTTAACTTATATGGAACGGCTCATCAAAACCTTGTTTGCGTTAGACTTGAAGACAACTATATTGTAGTCACCTGTAAGGCAGGAAAACGGAAGACAATTCCATAAGCGTGCAGTTCATAGAAATAAGCTTTGTTCATGGAATTTGTTTAGGTTTAGACACAGATAAAGAGTAGGGAAAATTATTGAGTGTTTTCTGCTTCTTGTGAAAGTTTGGTGACGAGGACCATAGATTGGAGATCAGTCGAGCACTTTCAATTAAAATGACGATACAGCAGAGACAAACTCGCAACATCTCTTCTGTGAGAAAGAGGTTGCAGGGAAGAGAAAAGGGCATCCTCTACGATGCTACGAAATCTATTTTTAACTCTATAAAGGCAGAATAAGTCCTTTCTGGCAACTCCTGTCCAAATTTGGCAACAATACTCCATCCTTTGACGTACCTGGCTTTTATATAGATAGAGAATTTCATCAGCAGAAAGGATGTGCTTATGTTAAGTATTTGTCGAGAAATAACATGAGATGCATTTGTTGTGTCAGTTTTTTTATGATTATGCAAAACGTACGATGAAAAACAAATTGACTGCTCAATCTGAATTTTCCTAATGTTAAGTTTGGCAAGATTGTTGATTGTTTCCCGTTTTTATTTGAACGTGTTGCTTGATTAGAGAAGAAAGCTGTCCAACATTTAGGAGCCTCAACAATGCAAAGGATTGGGTCGTTTTAAATGTACTTAAGGTTGCGTCTGATGAGCAGTGTGTTATTGCCTCTGGTTGTTCGGAAACGATGGAAAAACACTTGATTAAAGAATGGATTTTGGAAATTAGAATCGAACAAATCAGGAATGTAACCAGGTATTAAATATAAATGGTGCATATTACGACAAATATACTTACATTATATCTAGATCATAAGATACTAGTAGAGAGACCCGACGTTACCAGGAATTGAATCAGAATCAATGAATGTTCGCTACTTCTTAAAGGGGAACTCACTCTAAGCGGTGAAAACAAGCCTTCTCCCCAAACGTGGAGGTTTCATTCGCATATAAAATCCATAAGCGGTTCAGTCGCCTGTCATTCTCGTTAGGTGAGATGATGACGTTGGGCTTATGTAGCTTAAGCAGAGAAGTATTGCTATCCTACACACAGCGTCTGATGTTTCTAAATGATTACCCATCTTGAGCATGCTCAACGTTGCTTATCGTTAGCGGTCTAATAAAACCGTTGTGTCGACGCGCTACATCACATTTTTTTTCATTCTTCCCCAACGCGTGACTTTTTACGTCTCAAATACTCGTCTTCTCGAACGCCATCAATATCTCTAACGTGATCCCTACTTTGTCTGTTTTCGTTAGAGCGGCGCCATTCAGCATTTCATATGTATTTACATACACTCGTCCGCGGTCTGTTTCAGTAAATCGTGACGAGGGGAAAAACAAAACATGAAACGAGAAGAAAATAAACATTAATACGGAGTTACGCTTAATATTTGAATACGATTTTAAAGGGTTAAGATATCATTAAAGCTTCTGTCTTACCACTCGCGTTCAGATAAGACCAAATTATTAAAATAGGCGTCTCAAAACCAAGAAGGAACCAAATATTATGGATGAAATTTGCTTTCGCAAATAACACTTATATAAAAAAATCTGGTCAAAATAAATGAAAGAAAACAATTCCAAATTGAGACAGAAAAATATGAAATATTAATTTTAGAAATTATATACTTTAAACGGTGAAAAGTTGACAAGAGGAGATAAGAGGATTGGAACATCAAATATTGATTCTTAAAGATATGACTTTTTAAATTGTAAATAAGGCGTGAAATTAGGATTATCTCGACGTAGACAATACGATTATATCAATTTTTAAACCTAACGAATCGAAAGCCGATGGAAAATAAAGCCTGTTCGTTAGGTGTTCTACAGATGATTATAGAAGTGACGAGATTGTGGGAAGTACACAGATGTATATTTAAACTGATGTGTTGCTGCTGTGCGTAAAATCTGCCTATTTTTAAAAAATGTCCGCACTATATTGAACTATGTTAAAACTAATATATTCTGACACTATTGTTGCGTTTGTTTAATAAAATAGTGCGTTTTTCTAAAAACGTCGATCTGTTTATCAACAACGCTCAAATCCGCACTTGACCCCAATCGAAACGAACAGCTCACGGCTTTCTTAAGGAACAACGTTAACTTGGACCAATTTCTGGGACTGAGGTTTACTTCTAGCCTGAAATCACTCAATCAGATCCGTGGTCAAGAAGAAAATAGTTATTTTACCGTTGCATAAAGACTTTGAATTTACAAGTAACTTCTTACTTGTACAAAAATAACAAGGGTTTTAAAACCGGCTTCAAAATCTAGTACACGAGAGCCTTTTCACTAACCCACTTTCTGACTGAAGATACGTTGCAAGTCTATTTCTACTCTATCGTTTGTTTAATGTTTGTCCCCCTGTAAAAACGTTCACAGCAAATCAAGCCGCAACAATTGTTAATAAATTCCCCTACTATTTGTGTCTAAAACAAAACGAAAGTACCATGAGCAAATTTTCTCTTCAAGTACTGTCAGCTTGCGGAACACCATAGTGTAGAGAGGATTCCTAACTTACTATAACATGGTCATTTTCAAATCTAATGTAAATAGGTTCTTGTAAAATCGTCCTCATATAATTAAACCCTTTTCAAACTCCATCGCTTTGACGAATAAAATTTATGTTCTAGGACAGAAGGATGCGTTCACGGAAATTTTAGACGTTTTGGCAATGGTCTACATTACAGCATTCCTCCGTTCGCATGACTTCCGACAGCGGGAATAATCTGAAAACCTTATTTCACGTTCGAAAAAACGAGACCTCTTTCGACTTAGTTTTGTCCATCGTGCTTTCCCCTCGGTTGCCTTGGTCTTGCGTAATTTTTCTCTGGGTCCGATTCTGTTTGCAATTAAGGTCACTAAAACTAAAAACAGCCTTGTCAAAATTCACGTGAGAGAATGTAATCGCTTTTGATCTAGTCATTAATATGTAAAATAATATTGCTCATATTATGTCGGCGTATCCTCATGACTCTTTTTGTTAGAGCTTGTAGCATGTACAACTACTACGATTGCAGTCCGATACAGCGGAAAACTTGACGAAATATTGAATGTTTACAAAAGCCCTACAATAAGCTTAAAGAGCAAGAGGTTTAAAACAAGTTAAAATTAGGTTTTATCTAGCGGGACCTGTGGAATTTCCACAGAGACCGTCATGTTATTATATTGATGTTGAAAATTTATAAAACTTCAGCGTAAATGAAATGGAGACGCCCTGATGTAGCTTTTTGTTTTTGAACTACAAGGATCTAAACTAGCGGCGAAGCCCAGCATAGCTCGGTCGTAAAATACGCTTAATATTATTTTTTAATTCATGCAGATTTTGTATATATTATATGGTCAATTTTCTATCGATTCTTATATATATATATATATATATATATATATATATATATATATATATATATATGTAAAAATGACTCGGGTGCATCAGAATGAATTTAAACCGAACTTTAGGAAGAATTCTGTGTAAAATTATTACAAGAAATGCAAGGTCATGTAGATTTTAACGATAATCACCTGGAAGAGAGATGTAGCGTGACGCACAAAATAATGCTCAAGTTATCCTTTTAATATATATTTTTGCAAAACTGCTCACGTTTACAATAACATGCACACGTTTACTTAAACCCAACACGGATGATGGAGAAATTTACCTGAAATATTATACACTCTGAAAAATACATTTGACTATGCTTACGCAAGTATGCACGCAATACAATTATAAAATATTAAAAAATACGTATATTTTGTGTAATTAAAAGGTGCAAATGCAGAGTTCCTTTGCACTTTCTTTAAAAGTCCCGCGCTATCAGATTCAACCGCTGTTCCATCAACGAAATGTTGCATCCCTCTGTGTAATGAGTACTTTTGCTACGGTACTACAAGCCCTTGCACCACCTCAACGTAAATTCCCCGACAAATCTTTCGCCACAAGATTATGTACCATCCGATAAGTTACTTTTTTCTTACATTGGTAACCGAATCCTTAGAGATTAAATCTTTAAGAAAAAAGGATGGAGTGTTACGGCGTGGGTAAGAATGTGTACGTTTCTTAAACGAATTTAACTTCTTTTTAAAATAGTCTAAAATATAAACTAACCAAAAGGATTCTCAACTTCGCGAAAAAAAAAAATCACCCTAATCGTCCGCCATGTTTGTTGCAATCCACCAATATTTCGTTTTGCATCTGGAATGATTTGTATTTTTTAATTAATCGGTTTATCTCAGGAATGTGGGCGGGTGTACTTAATTGTATTGATTAAATTATAAACAGCAAAAATACATAAATTGTTAATTAAAACTCTTCATTTTTTACATTTTAAACTTTATCAATATACGTGTTTCTATTAACCGTTTATATGTACAGTTTTGCATAACCCTGTTTTGAGGCGTATGATATTTTTTTCATTATCCGAACGCAGTAATTCAGATTCTCTAAATATTAGACAGTTCCTATGAGACTATAAAATATAAGTTGCAAGCATTCTTAAGCTGAATATTTTTAAACTTAGAAAGTGATAATTACTGCCAGTAAAAGGATTCGAACCCAGTCGAACTTGCTGACTGGAATACCAGACTCTTCTGGTACAAAAGTCACAAATAATACTCAATGAAATGACAATTAAGTTCTATATATATAATGCAGAGGCAATCAACTACAGAAAGTTAGTTAGTGCTGAACTAACTGTGTCAATCAACTATCATATAAAAGGAACTCTGTGTCTGTGACAGTTCCTTCCCTACCAACTCAAAAACGGCTGGGCAGATCTTTATGAAATTTCAAACGTTGTTCTCTGATCTTGTATCAGATTGTCTTCAATAAGTATTGATAATCGGAATATGATGAAATGAACAGGTGATGTTTACCAAAGTTAACGCTTTACACCGCCTAACATCACAATGCCATTTAATTTTTATAGCACACCACCTGAAAGGCCGGACATACAAAATCAAGATTCTTTTATGACAGGGGTGCGTTCTAAATTAATATTTGTTCAAAGCTCAATTACACCATGATACTTGACTTTTTCATTTTAAACTTAAATTCCAACCATTATCACCGACCAAACTAAATTCAGGCATATAAAATGAAGAGTGGATTCTTTAATATGAGACACGTTCGAAGCGAAAGGTTTCTGTTTAAAACACAATTGAAGCATGATACTTGACTTTGCACTTGTAACTTTAATTCAAAACATGAGAAATATTTTTTTATAAAAGTGGCAATAGGTTATTTACTATGTGTTGTGGACCAAGCTACTGCCGGGACGGGATATTTAACTTCCTTCCTGTGCATCGCGCTGAGTCCCCAACTAGAGCAGACAATTGATTTGATTGATTTTTTAATGTTTTCAATGACAACAAAAATATGCAAGTGTGGAACATTTGTTCTATCCCGGGTAACGTCGGTAAAGTCTTGTCGGTATCAGACAATCCTCAGACTCTGGGAAGAGCGCTCGATTTTTTCTGCACTTTTGAAACTACAGTCTCGCATATATAAGCGCCTCTATCTACAATTATTCGTAGTTGCTTTTCCAAAGTATACGAAGGCGTGTTTAATGAACAGAAAAAAATCTCAATCGAAGTAATCCAATATGTAAATGTCAGCCGTGATTTGAAAATCCATTAATCATGAAAGTTGAAAACAAAATCTTAAATATATTTTTTTATTCTAATGATTTCATTTGTAATCTCATCAATCAGAATTTCTGAAGTACAAACTTATTCAGTATATTTTTTACAGATTAAAAATGAAAAACTATACTAACCGACAAATATAACCACAGAAGACATTCCGTCCAAACAGATTTTTAAATGCAAAAAAAAAAAAAAAACGTTTAAAATATTTCATATATAGCACGCACCTTTTCCCGTGTGTGCCTGAGTACATTCATATGGACTCCGATATGACTGGGCTGATTTGGGGAATTTGAAAATAAATACACCTTGTCTATCTAGTGTTCCTAGCTACGTTTTGCATAGAAATATCTCCAAGGATCGAAAATCTATAAAAAAAAATTATTAAAGAAAGTCCCATTTTGCCCATATAAACCGGTTTTCTAAAATTTTCAATTTCACAACTTTTGTTTCATTGATAATTAAATGGATTCTGTAATATAATAAAAAAAATATGTGGTTAAAAATATGTGGTTAAAAATATTGAATTAACAATGGCTCGTTTAACTCGTTAGTCTAGTAATCTATCTCAATTCGCTTGTTTGATCTCATCGGGATAGTTTATTTCGGTAGCTTCATACAAAAATTGCAAGGTCATGGAAGTGGATTGGAAAAGTCTGACGAGTCACACGGCGATATTCATTCTACATAATCTGAACGCTTCTTTTTTTTTAACAACTGCCTATGGAACACTGTTCTGCTGGATTGCTTCTTGACCGACTACAATACGATTGCCTTCAATTCCAATGTAAACAATTTCGGCAAAGTCTGACGATGTTCACTTTACGGAGAGCTAAACGCTTCTGCCCACTCCTCTCCCCAGTACCCAACATTTACGGTGCCGAGGTACACCTCAAAATCACGTGTGAAACGTGATTTTTCGAGAAACGTGTCAGACCGTGACATTAAAAGACCACGGTCGCCATCTTGGATCTTTGCGTTTTTCCCTCTCAGCCCGCAGGACGGACAGCCACGAACACGTTATTGCAGTAAGCCTTCTCTATTTTCTACACAGGAACTTTCTTTCTGCTACCTATTTTCCACCCTACCTATAGCCTTGATCTATTCTAGACTAAGATAAATAACTATTTCCTGTCTTTGCTATTGGCCAAGATCAAAGTGTAGTATCTGTTCCGGCAGATACTGCAAGCAAAGACCATATGTGGGGGCGACCCCACATATAAGACCTTGGTTAATGTAGGGGCAACCCTTCATACCAACTGTCACTACCCAGCTCCCCTACTCCCCGAAGAGTTGGTCCCCATTCCCCCTTCACTCCTCACATTAAAAATCGGCCTTGTGCCTAATTTGCTCGGTTGGGGAGCAAATAAATACCATCTGTTCTTCAGATGCGGCACTTCCGTTTCTTGTTCTTTCAGTGGAGAAGTCCTTCACGACAGAGACAATTTTTATTTTTGTACCTTTTCTCCACGTTAAAAAACGACCCTGGTGTCTAACTCTGTCCCGTGGGGAGGCATTGTAAATAGGTATAATCATTTTAGGTCCCTGCATTAACTGGCTTCTCACTACAGTAACTTCTAATAACTGCAAAATTATGGAATTATCTGCTTTCCTCCTACGTATAGACTTGGTCTTTTCTAAATAAAGATTAATACGCATCTCCTGATTTTGTTATAATCATTCTGTTCTTGTTAGACCATTGTACAAAGTAGCTTCATGCTTTGTCTGGAGCAATTTCTCCTGAAAAATACAGATCTTTGCAGAACGCACCGTGGAATTTCCTCGGAGCTCAGCTAGTTTAAGAAATTCATAAACAGTAGAATTATTTAATACTGATATCGATTTATCTGCTGATGATGCTGTTGTGCAAATCAAAGCTATTGATGTTATCGATGATTGATTTCCGACGTTTAATGATTCAGAATTTACTGGAATTTCAAAAAGGAAACAAAATAACAGCACTTTTGTGATGCCGACAGAACATAGCTTATAAGTGTGAACAGAAATATTGATTATAATTCTGAAATGTTTTTCTGATTTATTTATACCGGATTCTAAAGTAGGAAAAAAATGTCAGTTTCTGACTAGTTCTTAAAATAGATTAAATATTGACGATATAAAAGAAAACACAATTAAAACAATTTTTAAATGAATGATACTGACAGAATAAAACAAAATTACAAAGATATTCAAGAAATGTGTGTGTGTAATAAATATATATATATATATATATATAATAAAAAAAATGGAATAACAATTTTAAGCTTATATTACCGGATCAATTAGGAAATACATCAGAAAAAAAACATTTAGGTTATGCCATTTCGAAACTTTTCTTATTAGAAAAGATGGTCAGTATTAAGGAACCTTTGCATTGGAAATGAAGTAAATATTTATAAAATAGAGGAAATGCAAGAACTGACATTAAGATGTAAGTTAACTAAAACACTAATAATATACAAATAAACTAAGAGTAATTAAGCATGAGTGTACATGAACGTAAAAATCTTTAAAAGAAAAATAAAATTAAAAAAGTAAAAATTTAAATGATTGTATATAAATTCCTTCGAAATGAAAGTTACATACCAGCAACGGACTTCTAATCAGCCCTGGACACTACAGCAACTTGGTTTGCTGATGTTTGTACAGCGGGAGGAGAAGTGTGGATGATTACGTAGACACTTCTCTGCCGTTTTGTTACACGAGTATACCTGTCTATTTCTTTGTTTTTCTTTCTCTTTCCTAGTTTTCCGCATTGCTCTCTGTGTTTATAAAATTTCATATACATATATACACCGTGTCCCAAAAGAAGCTGACGGATTTTATATTTGATTAACTTCCTCATAATCAAAGTTATGCTTACCAATTATCAAATGTAGGTAGATGAACCTCTTCGTGATTTTTAGTCGCGTGCAAGCGACTCTATAAGTACCTCTGTAGATCTGTCGGTATGTCCGTAACACTTTTGTGCTTGGCCTTTTTGGTTAAGATCAAAGGTCTGTTAATAGATGCTGTTCTTAGCTTTTTAACATTTTCTTGGCCTTCGGGTGGGGACAACCCCACATATAAGATCTTGGTCAATGTAGGGGAAACCCTTCATACCAATTGTCACTATCCAGCTCCCCTACTCCCCGGGGAGCTGGTCCCCATTTCCTTTTCACTCCTCACATTAAAAATAGGTCTTGTGCCTAATTTGCTCGGTGGGGAAGCAAATAAATACTGTTCATGGCCGTTTGGCCATGATCAAAGTGTAATATCTGTTCTTACTATATGATGTACTTGTGATATAAAGTGGGGATCACTTTTCTGTATTTTTTAAATGTAAAATGGTCACCCACTTTACAACCAGTCAGTCTCAAAGGCATTAAAGTCATTCTCCAGATCATTCAAGTTTTTGAAGGATTCCAGTTATTTTTTAAGCATTCAAATCATTCTTAAGGTCATTAACATCATTCTAAGTCATTTACGTTGTATTTAAGTCATTTCAGCCCATTTTTCGGTCATTTTAGTTTATCTTTAAGAATTTCATGTCAATCCTACATACACACATTCATTACACGAGAGCACGCGACTAATGGGGATCGGCATTGTTTTTTTTTTTTTTGAGATATAGTAAGATATCATCGGCTACTTATTCTAATCGTATTTACATAACTTAATCTAGGGTATGTTTTTCACAAGATCTAATTTTAGTTATGAAAAATGTAACTCACATGTCCATTTTCATTTTAACACGCTTGTTTTGCTCTGCAGGGCAATGCCCAACACATCACTTTTTTATAGGGCGTATGACCCTTATTTCGACCTATAGTTTTTAAGGGCATTTCTTGTGGCTGGTCTGTTTGCGTATACTTGCTCTTTGAGGTAAACCCAAAGGAAGACATCTGCACATGTGAGATCTGGCGAGCGGAGTTGTCAATTTATCTCACAGCCACGAGAAATTATTCGGTTGCCGAATATGTTCTGCAGCAGATTTAATTAAAAAATATATATAGATAGAGATTATCTAAGCTTAGTATGGACCTTAAACTATGACCATGAAAAGTAGTGTGTACCATCCTTAGGTCGGAGACTAGAATCATGTCAGTTTTGATCATGATCGGCCCAGTGGTCCAGGATATAGCGAATATATATATATATATATATATATATATATATATATATATGTACGTTTACCTTGAAAACTGTTGTACTCACTCACGGATCATTTAAAATACATATCAATGTGAACCTTAATTAAATTCAATAAATTAAAAATTACCACGCATTTATTTTCTTGAAAGGAATACAAAAAAAATTGAGGGTTTCTTTTTTCATGATTCTTTATCCGATTTGGGTTCTTATAAATGGCCATACTAATATTGATATGAACTTATTTTACAGTGCTATACAAATTGTAATTTGGAAATATTTCTAAATTTCATTTACTAGACATATATGTATATATCGTATTTGAATAGAGCAATGCCGATGTTTTTGGTTGAATTATAAACAATTCTTCTTATATAAGATCAGCCTGGGTGCCCAGCGTTTCCCGGGTGTTTGGATGTGTGGAAAAAAATAGGATTAGGCAGGAAGGCTCGAACCGAACCGTGAAGGAGTAAAAGAACGTGAAAAAAAACGTGACGTCATTTCCGTTGCATCCATTGCCAAATGGGAAGTGGCAAAGGTTTAAATAACGGCTATTCAATCGAAAAGAGGATGAAGGAATTAATGCTTATAGCCAATGTTTCGATATTTTTCGTCCAAAGGGTCGAGCTTAAAAACAATACCGATCTCGTGGAAATCCGTGGCCTCTGTCGAAAGTTTTAGGCATGCATACAGGTTAAATTTATATTATAGATGTGCCTTCATAATCGAGAACTTTGCTGGAGTTCTCCATAAACACCACACACACACATAATAATGATGCGTATTTCTATTCGGTCAAAATGACGTTTAAGAATATATATTTACAGGGGTTGCAAATGAATCTCTGGTAAGGCCGAGTACACGAACATGTCAAGTGGAAAAAGAGACAAGACCATGAAATGTGTTAATGATAATGAATATATTCTGTAGAGTTGTCCCTTTAGTGACCATAGCTACAAAGCCCATTTTAGCCTTAAGTGGTCATATTTTGGTGTTTGGTGCTAACAAATCAGGATGCAGAAAATAGGGTTTCTGGTAAGATTTAGTTCTGATTTTTTTTTATCTATTTCTTATTTTTGTTATTCGGGTGTCGCCATTTATCAAGGCCCTAAGACCATTCGAAGATAAGGGTTACTGAATGTAAAGTAGAATTGTAGTGTTTGTTACTGGTGTAAATAGGAAGAATTTAAATATTTATGGGGGCCACCAACAAGAACTTGTTCTCATTGGGTGTGAAGGCTATCAGGCTGCATACAACCGGGAAGCAAGACAGCAGAACAGTGTTCAACAGGCGAGTAGTTCTTAGAAGAAAGCTTTGTTCATGGAATCTTCGTTTGGATTTATCCACATGTAGAGAGTAATAGAAATCGTTTATAGTGATTAAACTAGTCGATTGTTTTTGCCAATATTTAGCAAAGAACTGTCATCTAAACTTCAACCTCTGTCCCATCGACGAAATGTTGCAACCCTCTGCCTGTTCAAAAAGTACTTTAACAATGAATATTCTGACGAACTGCAAGCACTTGTTCCCCCTCGATGTAAATACCACGACAAACTCTACAAGCAGCAAAATCCCACCCCTTAACGGTAGAGATCCTTAGATATAAGAGAGCCTTTTAATCCAGTAGTTAATTCACCAGAACCGCTAGACTTTGCAATTCCCTTCCGGGTCCCTGCTTCCCCAACTGTACTGACATGCAGAAGTTCAAGTGAAACTTGAACTGACATATTGCTGCCCAACTCCCTGCACAGTACCCCTGATGCTTATGTACCTGATAGTAGCCCCCCCCCTACAACAATGTGGCAATGTGTCTTGTTTGGAGTGAAAATGCAATAAAAAATAAAGAGAAAACAATACATTGGAGTTCTGTAACGCATTTGCTATGAAAATAACGATAAGGCGGAGATAGGCTGTCAACCCCTTTTTCTGGTATAGAGGTTGATGGAAACATACAAAGGCATTACCTACTACGTTTCGAAGCCGGTCTTTAACTGTAAAGTTGGATAGGGCGCACCGAGTGGCTCCTGCCCAGATGAGACAACAGTACTCCATTTTAGGGCGGAGCTGAAGATATAAAGAACTTGCAAATGACTTGTTTGGGGAATTTATTTATTCTGTATTAAATACACCAAAAATATGCTGATACCCAATAAAACAAACTAATCAAAGAAAAAAAAAAAACCCTAGATGTATATTTGAACTTATAAACATTTGGAAGCCTGAAATCTGTTTCCAGCATTATTTGATTCGGCATAAAATAACCGAAAAGGCTTGATATACCGTAAACCAACCTAACAAAAGAACTATCTTGTATTAACGTATATATTTAATCAATTCAAATTTAATCTGAAATTTGAAAGTATATAAAGTAAAATGGATATTAAGGGAGGGAGGAAGAGAAACATATCATTGGGGGATACTGAAACGTTGTATTAAACAATTCTCTTTACATTTGTTTTTGTTTTTTTATAAATCGTTTTCCTGTCTGCATATAAGTGCTTTTCTAAAAACGTTTCCGTTTTGATATCTCTCCAAAGAATTCAGTTGGTTCTTATTAGAAATAAACGATGAAAACATTGGAAAACATGAATAATAAATATTCAATACCGGACTCGTAATAGGATAGAAACAATGAAGAAATGAACATAGGGAAATATTCATTTATTTCATACAATACAGACCTATTTTGAAGTCTCCCGAGACAATGAATACCCCTTTATGGATATATGTACAAGAGTCCTATATAATACTTCCTAGTAGCCCGACAATCAGCAAAATTCTACCCCTTCAGTGTTGAGGTCGCTAGATACCGCACATCCTTCTAGTGCAATATTTACTTGCCATAAATTGCTACATTTTTTTTAATTTCCTCCCTATTTTCCGATTCTCTCAGTGTATTGTAATGCGCACAGACATATTGTGATTAAACTCTCCACATGGTAACTTGTAGACATAATCACAATTATAGCCTTTAACATTTAGGTGACAATACACATTTTTGGGGACGAGAAAAGAAGAATTAGTAAAAGATAGCAAGAATGTATACTCAGTAACCCTTATCCTCGAGTGGTCTCCGGGGCTTGATAAATGGTGACTACAATAAAAAAAATATATCTGCCGGAGTAAAAAGAGTAATTGGTATTTCAGTTGATCTTCAACCAAGGCTTTAGTATTTATTCTTTTTCTTTAAACTCCACATAACCAGAACTTTCTTTTAGTACTAGCGGGGCAAGATGCCTAGCGTTGCCCGGTCGTAAAAATAGGTTGTAACATATTTTAATTTCAGATTTCGTATATATTAGTCGTAATTGCAAAATTAAAACCATGTATTTGGGTAGCATCAGCTAGACTGGAAACCTAAAGCAAAACTTGCATTTGAAGCTGGTGACTTTACCACTGTACCAATGTGACACGTATATGAAATAATAAAAATATACTATATGAATGTAAAAAATGCCTAATATTTTTTTTTAAGTTTTCGCCCCTTAAAAAATATTTTAAACGGTTAAAGACTCATAAAACAGAATGGTCCATGAAAGTCCAATCATTTTAGGCCCCTAGCGCCTTTCTGCGACTCTTTATTTCGGAAGAGATAATTTGAAAATATGGAGACACACAGACATGCTGTGTTTTATAAATTAGATTCACGGTTCTTGCTAACATGGCAAATTAGAAATTAACATTTTGTTTCTGCTAATTAAGTCATTTTGACTATTCGGTAATTAAATTAATAAAACCATCCATTTTGGTATTTGTTAAATTTCCTTAAATTTCGTATTTAATGTTTTCCCTACTTTTTAAATAGTATATTTTCTAAATGAATTTAAAAATCGATCTAAATAAATTGTAAGTTATTAGAGCGTTTTAATCTATTCTGGAATAATTGGCGAAACAAAAAAATAATTTTATGATGCAATTAAACTTTTGGAGGAGGCGATTTACATGGTTAAGCATGAGGAAGAAACATTTTCCAAAGGAGAAAATAGATTAGACTGCGAAGCACCATCAAAAGGTTTGGATGGAAAATATTGTTCATATAAATGAACATTGACTTCATCCAGAATTCGTACGACCAACGTAGACCTGTATAGCTATAGATGAAACACCGTCTTACGTCATCGAAAAGCAACAAAACAATGCTTTTTGCTACCAAGTCTTACTTTAGTATAAGCGTTAATCAGCACTATATCTTATGAATCCGAAAAATAATATTGTTGGCATTTGTGTCCTTTACATTTTTCGAGTGTGAATTCTTTCTAGAAAGACGTCGGTTATTACGTGAGGTTGTAGAAGGTGAAGTCCCTCTCTATTGTTACGTAGAGAAATAAAGAACAGCCACATGGGCCTTAGCCGGGAAATGAGTACACGAAGTTCGCTGAAATTTTATTTAAAACCAATGTGCATTTATTTACAGAATGAATACAAGTGTAATGTTAGACAGTTCAATGTCGAATATGTATAAGTAAACATTATTTGCGTGTTTTGTTGAAATGAAAATGCCTTTTGCGTGGGTGCAAACAGAAGTGTATTCAATGAGTATGTATGTCAGTACAAAGCGAATACGAAGTCGAATGAATCACCCCTTGCGGGAAAGAGTGTCATTGCCATATTTAAAGGCCGATAATTAAGATATGTTAATATTACAAGTTTGTGTACGTGTGGTCGCTTGTATGTGAAACTCTGTTTGCATAAGGTTGCCAACATCCTAAATGAAAGTTTTGTGGAACGAACTGGATTCTATCTTGTGAAACCCGGGTCGTCAGTCCGTCATTAACTGCACAACCGCCTCTTCCCATACTCGTTAATAAGTGTCGGGTACTCTGAAGCAACATCGCGATTATCATTAATGGTAGAACCTGGGTGTAGTTTGATTATTTAAAAGAATGGCTTAACAATGCATTCGCATTAGACTATAATCATCGGGTCAGTAGTCTCGTGGTATTGTATTCCACAGACGGAGAGTTCGGAGAATGAAATATTGTACATGGAATCTCCGCCATCGGTTAGGCAGATGGACTGAGGAAAATTAGCTGCATTTATTATAGATAGAGGAGTATTTTCTGAGAATATTTTGCGGAGGGGTAAACACATCTTGAGGCTCAGTCGAGCAGTTGCCATGAAAATAAAGATAATCAAATATATACTTGCAACGTCTTTTCTTTGAAGAAAAGTGAGAAGGCGAAAAGGTGCTCGTCCACTAGATTTCGAAAATAATTTTGTACGGAAGCTCAATTTAGGTACGCGTATGTTAATGCTATATCCCAACCGACTAAAACAGATCATCTTTAAGTCAAATATAAATGGTGTGCCGAGTTCTGGGATAATAAATCATAAGTTACCATCTCCGAATTTCACATTAGTTTTAATACTCTTATAATAGTTGTCATCGTCTGACAATATCGTTAAACTATATCCTCGAGTGGATAGCAGACCTTGGTGAGCGATGGCATTTTAGCAACAAAAAAAGTCTATGAAGAAATTCGCCTTGCACACAATGCCACCAATTTCACAGACTGAAATTCGTAATTGCATTCGACTCGAATTCATAGCAACTAGCAAGTAACAGCACAAAACCAGACAGGAACACTAGAGGCATTCGGTTATTTAATGAATAATTTCAAAATAATTTTTGCCTGGATTTCTAACAGTGCGTCCTAGAGGAAATCAAAAATCGAAGCAAGAAGTAACCACAATGACAATAATAAATATTAAACTCCATATACAGACTACCAAAAAACAAAAAATAAAACGCATGCACATTAGTACACCTTGAAAAACGAAATGGAATATTATCCAAAAAGGCAAACAATACGATTATAACTGAATGAAATAACATTTGGTTAGAATAAGTCATTGAATTCGCTGGCAATATACTTGTTCAGACGTACACTGCCCACCAGTGCAATTTTGAGACTAATCTCAAATTCTAATTCTGGTGCTAGAATAGGACTGTCTAAAGGTACTGGTTTTCTGACCCAACGTGCACCAAATATTAATGTTATTGTACGTTTGCTCTCGCTCCTATACACCCATGCATGTTCTTCAAAGTTAAAGAAAAAAAATCTTAAATAAAAAAAAAAAAAGTCAAACCGAACACTATGAAGAAAGCAAAATTAAAGTATAAAACATTTTTCCGAAATTACAGGATTCGGAGTTTTATAATGGGGTGTATATGCCACAAAGCATACAAATTCTTATAAATTGTAAATAAGGAGAAGCACGGGAGCCTATGCTACGTAGAATTGTGCACGGGAGCCTATGCTACGTAGATTGAATCACAAACCTTGAATTCGCGACTAATGTTGACTTAATGAATTAGATACACTGGTGCATTTATGGGACAAACACATTATATAACAGGTTATAAAATAAATACAAGTAAGTTCATCGCAAATTTCTCTCGTATAACAGCATTGCATTAGCATTGGTTTCTGCTATGTTTTAAAATAACTTCTATAGAGAAATGGAACTGATGTTAGAACATTGATCGTACGGAGCCTATTAGATTGACGGGGTCTCCAAAAATAACTTTCAAAGAGGCGGTGACTGATGTTAGATGCACCATCCCAGATGTGGCCAAACACCGAGGGATAAAGCACTGAGGCCCTAACTAGTCGTCGTCAAGTTTGACGGACTGCATGATGATGATGATGCTCTGACGAACTACGATCCCTTGTACCCCCTCGACGTAAATACCCCCGATTAACCCGACATGCAGCAAAATCCCCCCACTACACAGTACACATCCCTAGATGTTAGAAAGCCTTCTACTCTAATATTCTCGCCTAGGACTGCTCGACTTCGGAATTCCCTTCCGGGTCCCTGTTTCCCTGACTGTACTGACATGCAGAAGTTCAAGTGCAATGTGAACAGACATCTTGCTGCTCAACTCCCGGCATAATACCTCTACAAATTATGTAACAGATAGTAGCCCCTTACATCAAAGTGGCATTGTGCCTTGTTTGTGGTGAAAATGCAAATAAAAACAAAAAAAGAAAAGATATTGACCAGACAATGCCAAAAGAGATGCTGGTCGACAATTATGACGGACAGTGGCTTTATAAAGGCACAAGATACTCACAGCTGGATGTAAAGTAAGCAATGGGTGACTCCTTTTCTATATGGAAGCCTTGTTGCAAAAGTTTGCAGAAAAATGTCAGCCTTTTTATACTTATATGCTGTGGTTACGGTACAATTATGTTGACAAGTAAATTCCTGTTAAATCAGCAAACTTAAGCTGCGTTAAGCTCGATCAGTGTTAAAATGGTTGACCATTTCTTAATACAAGGTGTTACATGAGAACTGAAACATGTAAGGTGTGTAACAACTATTTCGTGAGATTAAAAACGTATCTTCCATCATTCATTTTATGTTGAGTGCAGTTATCTTGGACTGTATAGAATGCCCAACATGTCACTGAAGAGTTTGGAACTTAAATAGATTATTCATTCCTGATGACATCATTCTGTAATTTCAACATAATCTGACTAAAACATTAGGAATATTAAAATAAAAATGCATTATTCAATCTTTATTTATGAAAAATGTCTTTTAAATGTTGCCCATTTTCAGCTCTGTATATGTGTGCTATTTCTAAAAAAATATTCATGAAGGATTGTAGAATTTCTGGATTGCGATTTAATTCCCTTATTTTGTTCCTAATATTTTCCGTCAGTCATTGCAGAGTTTGTGGGTTTAAGACTCTTTCTCTACGATATCTTCACAGGAAAAAGTCGTGACTAGTTAAGTCTGAGGAATATGGTGGCCCGTTTGCCTGGGAAACATTACTCGAGAAGCTCCGTGGTGTTTATTGCATATGAAGTTGACCCATTTTGTTGGAACTATAATCCGGGCCTATTTTGTATTTGTGGGACCAGGCCGACTAATCATAGTTTGACATCTCTCTCCAATAGCAGTGACAGTGACATCATTTTGTCTTGATATTCAAAAAATAAGGTACTATAATCTACCCCATTACTGCACGTCATGCAGTGCACTTTATGGGATGCAACTGCCTTTGTGATTTAAGAGACCCCAAATCTGTAATTGTTTGTTAACGAATGCGTTCAAATGAACGTGAGCTTCATCTGACATAATCAACTTTTGCAAAAAAATTAGGTTCACTCAGGACAGGTTCTTGCATTTGTACTGTATATTGAAGCCGTGTTTGAAAATCTTTAGGCTTCAAGTGTTGAACAAGTTGTACTTCATAAGGAAAGAGTTTTAAACTGTGTAGAATATTGTGTAGTGTACTTCGACATATCCCAAGTTTTGTGGAACGTCGAATCGATGGATCAATATGCTGTTCAACGCTCTGTCGCGCTCTTTCCCTGTTTTCATTTATGATAACGTTTCTAGGTCTGCCAACTCGCGGAACATCAAGTACTGCTCCTTGGTCTTCAAATAAGCTCTTTGAGTCGAAACAATTTACCCCTTGTTAAGGTAAAACAATATCATAAATTGCGTACAGGTTTAAATGCTATGTTTTCATAATTATCCAAATATCTGTCGGCCCTGTCGGTGGGGCATTAGAATACACCGACTGCCCCCCTGCAGAGGGTAAAAGTCCCTCAATGGGGGTCCTGGATATGAGCTTAAACTATATCTAATGGTAAGGCCCCAGCTTGTGGGCTTTATGGAGTGTGGAGCCACCCTTTAATTGCCATTGTTCCCATGTCCACTCTGACCCAGAGTGGTAGTACCTGTTAGGGTTCCAACTATTGGTTAAATAGAAACCGACTTGAAAACAACAAATATATTCTATTAAAATTTTTTTTCTTCAAAATCTTTGGATTCGGCATTAAATAACCCGAAAAGGGTTGATATGCCGTAAAACATAAACAACCAACCAAGCAAATATCTGTAAAATATCTTAAATAAACAAATATACGCATTAATGGTAAAATGGCAAGGATAGTTAATATTTCAATCATTTTTTTTTTACACACTCTGTATTTTTGTTTTCGCACTTAACGTATGAATTCAGTTAGTTTTTTTTTTTAATAGGTGCTTTTAGATTATATTTTCGTTGGATTATAAATTGTTTGATATCTTTTTCAAAACTGCTGTTGTATTTACAGATTTGAAAAATATACAATTACAGACATGGGAATGGAAGTCTCTTCGAGCCTCTCCATGCAAACAAATTTATTTTTTTCGCAGAAAGGCTTAGAATGGCAGTTGAGAATGGATAGAAAAATAATGTTAACGCGTAAGTCAATTATGTCTTGAAGGCATTGGCAACTCTGAAATTTTCAAGATACTTATATGAGAGGAAGCGTTAATTAAATTTGTCAACTTAACAGGAAGCATAATTGTTCGGCTTAAGTGTTCTGCGCAGTAGTGAGTAAAAAAAATGCTCATGCTGCGCATATCCTCATGACCTTTTTTGTCATTTCGAAAAACTTACGAGTTTCTAATAAACGAACACAATACCGATGGCTGTGCGCCTACATAACTGCGTTCAATGGGTATTCTGTATTAATGCATTGAATTACAATGGAAATACCTTTATAAGATACTTCTTTTATAGCATAATCTTCAATGAAAAATGACAAAAATATAATTCCCCAATGTTCTCAACTTTATCCATATAAAGCCATAGAAGAAACTGAAATATTGAAAGAGATCCGCAGTGTCTAACACACAATTAAGACTTACATCAATTTGGGATGTACGTATTTTAATCGTGAAAGAAAGTATGCCCGTGTATTTTCCTTATAAGATATTTACCAGAAATGTTGATGCTTTAGAGCTTAGCAGTTTCAGATCTGAGACCACTACTATGGCATTCATCAGAATGATTTATACAAATATACTTTTGTTTTATGCAAATTTGTGAATGTTAATAAGGCTAACCCACAATCATGATGTATACCAGCAGGCCGTCCGACGTTGCTCAGTCGTAAAATACGCTTTAATTTTATTTAGTAATGCAGTTTTTTTTTGTATTATATTGGATCAAATATATAGTAATGATTTAAAAAGTAAAATGAGAAAATTGACTCGTGCGCCACCACTAGGAATTGAAACCAAAACTTTTAGCTTATAATTTACTTTTTTACATTAATGCATGAGCTACGAAGACTTGTTTTCTGCAAGGCCAAAAATTACCTCCTTAACCAATAGCCATTACGTTACGCATGAATATTCGTAATGCAGTCGTTCCATCATTTTTTCTATTTTTCAGACTTTTGAACCGAATTTCTCTGACTTATATAAATGTTCGTATTGGTTCGAATACCCTATATATTAAGTTTCATGTCTGTAGATCAAAAAAAAGTTTGGTTGGCAAAATAAAACATAGATATAGAAAGATGCTTGTGTTAACTAATCTTTTTCCGTCAATATTACGGAACTATAAATCCTATAACATATCTGCATGAATATAATTACACGTAATAATTACCTTAAAATTATCGTTATCACTGGACGAATAATAAACATAATTAAATCCTTGGATTAGAGAAAAATTCCAGCTTGTCTTCGACGGTCGTACATCTAAATTATGATAGAAATGCGGGAGTGCCCCAGGGGTCTATCCTTGGACCGTTATTCCTAATATTCATAAAGTATCTCCCGACAAAATTTCCTTTCAGATCGGTATATATGCTAACACCACGCTCTATAACCTACACGACAGGAAAACAAATGAGCACATCTAAAGAAATGGCAGAAACACTTGAGGATGACCTCGAATCTGTAGTGGAATGGGGTGCAAAAATCGATGGGCACATTCAATGCTAGCAAGACTAAACTTGTTTCCTTAAATAACTACAAGAAACCTTCTCTACCACCAATAACAATCGCCATATATATATATATATATATATATATATATATATATATATATATACAGGGTGTCCGAAAAGTTACTATACAGTCTTAGTGTTTTATTGTATTATATTTGTATTAATAGTTAATATTTATTTTTTTTACAGGTTTATTTAATCAAGCATAAAGGTGTTATTTTTTTTATTCCTTCTGTTACAAATAAATATTTTAATACAATATCTTGCTGTACTGTTAATATATTACAGGGTATCTGTATAGTAACTTGTAACTTTACGGACACCCTGTGTGTGTGTGTGTGTATATATATATATATATATATACATATATATATATATAGACTACTTCATTTAATCACATAAATTAATATACGAAAGTATAGATTTATGCGTAAACTTGAAGTATTTACTTCAACAGTACTCAATACGTAGGTAGTAAGTTATAAAATATATATAGTGTTTAAGCTACAGAGTATTCCGCATTTCATCCACGAATCTTATTCATCAGGGTTATGAATCCTAGCGTGAATAAAACGCTGAATATTCTGTGTAGCTTAATCGCCATATATATTTTATAAGTTACTATATATATATATATATATATATATATATATAAAACTTCAATTTGTAGATACAAAAATCGACTATAAACTTTGGTAACTGTGTGTAGATAGTAAATTAAATTCTATAAAAGATACTATACAGCCCAAGAAATTTCAATGACGCTTATATAGGAGTAAATAGAAGTGGAAAATCAATTCACAATTACTATATATTGAAAAATATAGAATGAGTCATTTATTTAATTAATGTCTCATTCTATATTTTCTAATATATATAACATTTATGAATTCATTTTCCACTCTTGTCTCGTGTATATATAGACCCTGTGTAGTTGTGAGGCAAGAGTCGCGCAATGCCTCACCACACCTCCTCTTAATCGGCACTCTTTGGGTTCAGTGGCAAAGAAGTCCAAGAAGACTGGAAACAATGCTGAGATAAGCGGATAGTACATACAGAACATGGAAATCCAAAATGGTCAGCCATTTAGTACTGACCAGGTTAAATGTTGCTTAACTTCATGATCTTGCAGGAACTGGTGTGCCAATTTTATGCTGTATGCAACGAGTATGACATATTTACGAGAGATACATCTCATTTTCTAACAATCAAAAACAAATGAACTACATGCCATTACAAATATATAATTCTATATGCATTTACGTATTTTTAAGAGCATAATACATTGATTGTACACGCATTTTTATATCACGATTCGAACGTTATATATTTTATATACACTTTTAATACAATATTGTATTCCATCTTGAAGATGAGTACTTGATATAAGTTTTATGCCAAAATTCCTAATAAACTTAGCTACGTATGAGTTATTATGTCGCATTTGCATTGATATAAGGAGCGTATTTTTCTATTTAAAAATGTCTTTTTATACGAACGACTCGGTGAAGGTTAACCAATATGCATATTACTTTTCAAATAAACGAGTATATATTTTTCATGTTTCAAGGTTCCTTACTGAATGATTGGTTTTATATAACTGTCATACTAAATTCTTTTTATCATTCTGCTTGTTAGTCCTGCATAATGTCGTAGTATTTAAGAAAAAAAGCTTATAGTAACGCATAGATATATACATATGTTTGCGACATTGTGTATGCGCGAAAAGTCCTTATAAAATTCCTTTCTTAATTGATTTAAAACTTGAAACCTGAAATATCATAATGTCCCTTCTGATTTTAGTCTGTAAAAATTGCCGATAATTGGTCTAAACTGAAAATAAGTGGACGTTGGCAGCAGTGTCAAATAAACTTGTTAAACTTGCACCAGAGGGTTGATATTCTATAAGAATAAACAAAAAAAGAACTAAGGTGTATTAATATTTGCATTTTTAAGACGCACTTTCACATAATGAATAACGGTATGCAAACATCGAAATTGTTTTTTTCCCTGCATCCGTTTCGAACTAATTGCAATTTTGATGACTATGAAGACTCTTCGGAAGACGGTGACAAGTGAACAAACATCATTAACTCAACAAAAGAAGCTGAAAGCGCTATTCTTATCCCATTGTACCACCGACCATTTTTATCATTGAAAAATCCCCCACACACAATTTCCTAAATGAAATAAAGCTAACATTCTAATTTCTCGTAGACAAAAGGAGAACAAATCGGGTTTCATGTGTGACGGAAGTAATTACATAAAAATTCGTCTATTGTATTCTCCAAGCATCGCCATAACAGGATGTACCTGACAACGATCGATATTCGAAGAAGACAAGTTTTCAAAAACATAATTATTATATCAGTAATTAGATGTACGAGCGGTATAAAAACGCATTTCAATGTGTCTATATCTCTAAGGGGAACTCCTATATAAGAATCAACGCTAGAGTCAGGAAAGTATATGCAAATAGAATTACTTTTGAATGGTCTACCAGATGAGGCGGTCCTGGATATGACCTTAAACTATATCCGATGGTGAGGCCCCAGCTTCCGGGCTTTGGAGGTGTGGAGTCACCATAGTATTACCATGGCTCCCAGGTCCACTCTGACCTGGAGTGGTAGTACCTGTTAGGGTTCCCACTATGGGTTAAATAGAAACCGAATTAACAAAAAAAAACAAACAAATATACCCTATTAAAACATTTTTTTCTTTAAATAACTGGATCCGGCATTAAATACCCTGAAATAGGTTGATATGACGTAAAACAATCAACCAACCAGATAAGGCTGTCTGAAGATATCAGCTACATAATATATAATGTGTATACCCCCTTTCAAAAAGATGAAATTGCCTGATTGGTCCTTTTTTATGTATAGATATGGGGGCGTTTCAAAATAGCTTTTCTTTTTTTTTTTTTTTTTTTTTTTTTTACTTTGCCTAAATGGATCAGGCTCTGTTATGGCTTATACATCCATGATCTGAAAGTTTCTAATTTCTCTTGTAGATATTGACGATGCGAGAATCTAAGAAAGGAACCCTTATGGGCGTGCGTCAGAACAGTCGCGTTACAGGATTCTTTGCAAAATTGCATTGAAAATGTTGACTGTACTGAAAATAAATTATAGAGTACAAAAAGTCGCTCGCTTTTATGGAATGCTTTTGATATTTGTAGATTTTACTTGAGTTTCAAAGAAAAGAACTAGCGGTTTTCTTTTGGGAACTATAATCGTAATATTAAAAACGTCGGTAAGATTATATAACTGATTGCGTGTTAGATAGAGCAGGCACTTTTTCTCACAGCGTTTTTTTAGTATTTCGTTCATATTTCGTATACCAGACAAAGTACATCTTCAGAAAGTATTTGAGTTGCTCTGCTAGTCAGCTAGCATCTATTCAATGTAGCCGCCTTCAGCCTCAATTACCGCCGCGATACGAGTCCAGTCATGCTCGGCAGATGGCGGCGATCAGGCTGGCTTTGGTGTTGTGGGAGGTTATGTTGGTGGTGATCTCGCAAATGACCAAACGAAGTAGTCCGGCAGGTTATGGTCGGAAAAGGAGGGAGGCCAGTCAGAAGGCCAAAAAGTTGTAGCGCTCCTTCTGAAGGCAAGCTTGGTTCTCTTCGGACATGTGGACCGGCGCCGAGTCCCGCTGCCACAGCAGTGTCTACCAGCGGCTACCTGATTGTACCAGTGGTCACAACAATTTTCAGCACATTCAGTTAAACTTTGCTGACTTTCAAGGAAACTTCGTTGAGATATACGCTCTAGCGTTGAATCGTATGGATTAGCATTTTGAGGGTGTAGGCAATGGTCCTGTTACCATAACTTGAATCGGTATAGAGTGCGAGTTATATAGCGGTGCATCTATCTCGTTCGGTGAACAATATTTCACTTTCAGACATGATAGAAGGCTCCTATCGCTCTTGGAATTTGTACACAAATGGACAACTAGTAGATGATCTGCAACAAGAATAGAAAACCCGTTTTCACCAAAAGGAAATGGAAGCATGTATTTTCTTGGGTAACAGTTTTATCGTTCCATGCTGCATTTATGACTACATGGTTAATCGAAGGTAATTTACCACAATGAAGCAACTGATGTTTTTCCCTTTTTTTCCTGGGGTCACTAAGATCCCAAATATTAAAACTATGCACCTAAAACGTCAGATTATATTAATGGTAATGTTGTAAACTAACAAGCAATGTGAAATTGTTGTCCGAACAATGTAAATAAAATCTTTTTTTTTTATATAAACAAACTAAAACATCGAGTCAGGGAGACATCAATGTTATTTTTGTTTTACTTAGATTGCTATAAAGACATTTTGTTTCATTTACTAGAATCGAAAAACCGACAATAAAGCGTATAGCAAAAAAAAACATTTCTTATTGAAACGTAGAGTATATCAAGAAAAATGGCGACAATTTAGGAAACTTAGAAAATAGATAAATCACATTTAGTGTAGACACTTAAAATACAGCGAAAACAGTTTACATTGTTGTCTTGTAGTAAATTCAAATATTTCTTATTCGGTACGTAATGTAGTTACTTCTGGCAAAGAGTTTATCAGTGTTTTGTTTTTTCTTTCTGAAGTCACTGCGAGCATGTGCTCCCCGATTGAAAACAATCGTGATCTTAACGCTGTTGTCCGTGATCTTTCATCTACTATTGTGGTCGTGTTTCTTGTCATATTGATAACCACCGACGAGGGGGGTCAGCGATGATAGTGGCTCACAATTAAATAATGCTTTACAAAATTACTAACTCTCCCCACATTGCTTAATATCAGTTAAGTTTCGGGTGCGTGTATAAAACAATCGCGTAAAACTACCCTCTAAGCGCTTACTTCCACATCTTACTCGTCTGTAATGTTCCTTTTGTCATAAATTACGGTAAAGTCATTCTATTTGCTAAGTCACCACCAGTTGTCGACTCTCCTTAACGGAAACGAACTCAAGACTGTCCGTAAACTTCCTAACTGTCGCAAAACTAACTCGAAATATATTGAGCACTGTCCGGTCTTTTTCCGTCAGATCTTAATTAACAATCCTATCAGACAGTTTTTGTGCTTTGCTGTATAACCTCGTTTCTCAGTATTACTAATTACTTCCTGTATCATTTTGATAGGAATTGATAAAAAACACCTATTTTAGGAGGGGATTAGGGTCAAGCACCTTGAATATCACCTAAAATCTGAGAATAAGTGCACCAGTAACATTGTGGACGTCATCTGTACATAAGATTCTCTGTATATAAATATGATTATTCATTTGATAGTGAATCACATACTATATGCATTGAACGCACTGTTTGATCCCGTAAGACCACGTGTTCAGTATCAAGAACACCCTGAAATAGGCTACACATACTTTTTTTTTATATCTCACTCAGTGTTAAAATTAAACATGGCGACCTAGAGTATCTCTTGGCAGACGAGTATTTATCAGATCGAGGTACAGTTTGGTTCTACACAAGCTTTTATCGTTTACTCAGAAAGGGTTCTTTTTTGCCATTGCGTCTGAGAAACGTCTACATTGAAAACATCCCGATGGATTTGTCCACAACAATTTTGTATCCTACAAGAATATCCAACAAGTGGAGTGTCTTAACCCATATTAAAATGACATTGGAAATGAGATTTCGCGAGTGATCAAGCCGTAACTAAGAGTGCTGGCCCCAGGAAGCGTGTATATAGATTATTCTTCCATAGATACCTATGAAAATAAACTTTTACTTATAGTTAAAAGCTTTTCAGTATGAAAGAAATCGATAGACTATTTCACTGCAATCATTCTATGATTATATATTTAAGTAAAATATCTTAGTGAAGAGCAAGTGCGAACACTGGACAAACATTTTTTTCAGGGGGGGGGGGGGTCTAGATAAGTTTAAATATATAACAACGAATATAATCTATTACGGTGTGCATATTGTAATCACAAATCAAGCATTACCGAATGTGAGCAAATGCTATTTTTTGCGGGAATAGACAACTATTTTAAATTAAAGTTTTGACCTTCACAAATTATATACCATTTAATAAATGTGCATCATTAACACCTTGATTCACATGTCGACTGAACGAAACAAAATACCTAGCTTCTCTAGGAATCCCGATGTTCTGATAAGCTCGTAGAGTTAGCGTTCATTCTGGGCTTGAAATTGAATTTATTACGTCACGCATGTTACTAAGCTGACAATCCGGCGTTGCCCGGTAGTACAATACGCTTAAACCTGATTTAATCTATGCAGATGGCGTATAAATCATGCAATCAATTCCCTACTGATTAATATATATTACTAGGATAATCTGTTTGGTAGACTTTTAACAAAAAATAAGACAATAATAATGTCGATTATCAAATTCCGTCTGTTTGCTTTCAATATAACGTCAGCTGATATTTTGACTGGATGATTAATGCTCTGGAAAATTCACTTATTAATATTTATTTTTAAAGAACGCAAAGGCAGAAATCACCTGCGGCGATTTTACATGGTACCTTTTTTTATCGTAAATTGAACTCATAAGAAAAATGATAAATTGCTGAGAAGCTCCCCGACTTGAACAGGATCATTAGATCTGTAGTCGAATGCTCTACAACTAAGCTATATCTCCCGATAATAATTTTCTGTTTTGTTATAAGAAAAAATGATTTGCTAAGATTTTATTATCTCCCTTGGCTTGTGTAACAATATGTCCCTGTAATATTTCTTCATAAGAGAAAAAATTACTTTTAAGATCGAGTTTTGTCGATTTTTGATCGTTATCGGATGATTTTTTTGTACAAAAAAAAATCGTATCTGGGAACACTGCTAAATTAGCTTTGTCTAAAATATGCAAGAGATAGATTCAGAAAAGGCTGACTTTATGGGGAAGGAACACACAGTGTTTTTTCATAGTAGAGATACCATGTCACATTTTGAGAGGTGCCACTCAAAATACCATTTTTTTTTTTTTTTTTTTTTTGCATCTAATCCTGCTCTTTCCTTCTGCAGCTTTCTCATAGTGACTATTTTTCTATACTCTAAATTAATTTTTATAGCAAGTGCTGACAGAGCTACAATTGGTATTTCCGTGCCATTTGCAGTATTGATAACAGCCACAATTGTAAATCTTATTTTTTATTCAGTGTTCACTCCAAACAAGGCACAGTGCAACTTTGGAGTAAGAGGGCTACTATTGGGGACATAGGGAGATGAGTAGCAAGACGTCTGTTAACATTACAGTTAAACTTCTGCATGTCAATACAGTTGGGAAAGCAGAATCCCGAAGGGAGTTCCAAAGTCTCGCAGTTCTGGGGAAGAAACTATTGGAGTATAAGTCTTTCTTACAAATAGGGGCCTCTACAGTGAAGGGGTGGGATTTAGCTGCTTGTCGGGGGAATTCACGCCGAGGGGGTACAAGTGCATGTAATTCGTCAAAGCATTCGCCATTAAAGTAATTGTAGAACAGGCAGAGAGATGCAATATTTCGTCGATGGAACAGAGGCTGAAGTCTAGATGACAGTTTAGGACCTATCAGGTTGGCGACTCTGTTTTGAACCATGTCAAGGAGTGAGACAAGTAACAGATGCACCAGTCCAAATGTGACAATAATACGCCATACATGGGCCTTAAATACCAGTTAGTGAAACACAATTCCATGAAAGCTGATTTTTCGCCGATTACAACATGATCCTTTCCTAATTGTTTTATTTTATTTTATTTTTTATTTTTTTGAGATGGGTGTCATAATTTATATCTGACAGTGTAATAAGTTATCAATCCTCCGGACAAACTCAATAAACCATACGCCATACTCTATTTTAGGAATGGATGATGACTTAATTTTTTGTTCTCTTCTTACAAAGGAGTCACCGCTTGTCAAGGCTCGGAGGCCACTCGAAGATAAGGGTTCGTTAGTGTACAATAGTCAAAGGGAATATATAATAATCATTACTAGTAGAAATTTGGTAAATTGGATTGCTTTATGGAATGGCTCATCAAGAATTTGTTCGCGTTGGATTTGAAGACAAGAATATTGCTTTCAGTTGGAGAGCAGGAAAACGCAACAGTGCCGTTCTAAGAAATAAGCTTTGCTCATGGAAGTAAGAATTAAAAAATTAATTTGTTAATTTACCTCATTAAAATATAGTCTCAAACTCTGAATCGAATCTCGACTCATCAAATTTATACCGTGATTTTTTTTTAATCCTTTAGAATGAAGCGTCTATAATTTTGCATTCACTCTTTTGCACATTATCCTCGCGTTCATGGTTATTTTGACGCGTTGAGTCTCTACGGTTCTAGTTGAGCATTGCCTGAGGATAGCGGTTTCATTTCAACCCAAGCTCACCGAAGGATGAGTTAGCCAAAGCGTGGTGAACCGAAAAGTATGAAGATAAGTCAGCTAAGGAATGAATGCATAAATGAAATTATACGAGGGTCGTTCAATAAGTAATGCCCGTGACCCACTTCCAGTTGTCTGATCTAGCTGAAATTTTACATGTGCAATGATTTATATCTCTACGGATTATGTGTCAAATTACAGCTCTGTACTAATTGTTTCTGTTTTACATGTGTTTGAACTGAGTCAGCTGTGAAATGGAGCCTGTTGATTGTCGAGCAGAGATCCGGTTTTTGTATTTGAAAGGACGCACATCAGAGGAGACTTTGGAAGAAATGAAAGAAACTTATGGTGATAATGCTCCATCATATGACCTTGTAAAACGCTGTTTTTTTTTTAAATTCAAGCATGGCCGGAAGTCTGTGAAACCAGCAACCAGACCTGGGCGCCCTCCCTTCTGCCATTGATGAGGTATCTGTCCTTCAGGTTGAGGTTGCCATTTTGGAAGATCAGCGCATTACTATTCGCCAAATAGCCCAAGATGTCAAGATTAGTACAGGGTCTGTGGAAACTATCATTCATGACCATTGGCATATGCATAAGGTGTCTGCCAGATGGATTTACAGGTTGCTCACACCATTCCAGAAGCGAGAATGCGTCGAGTGCTCGTGGATGAATTTGGAGATGTGCCAAGAAGATGAATCAAAGTTTTTCAAAAGACTGATTACACAGGATGAAACCTGGGTCCATCACTATGATCCAGAGACCAAAGCCCAGTCAATGCAGTGGAAGCACTTCGACTCACAACCGCCAAAGAAGGCAAGGCTGCAGCCCTCCGCTGGCAAGACCATGCTCAGTCATCTGGGACCAGAACGGTGTACTGATGACAGATTTCCTGGAAAAGGGTACCCCAATTACAGGAGCTTATTATGCTTCACTTTTGAGGAAGTTAAGGAAAGCTATCAAAATAAAGAGGCGGGACAAGATCAGCAAAGTTACCCTCCTCCTGCAGGACAACGCTCCTGTTCACAACTCGCTTGTCGCCAGATCAGAAGCACACGTGTGTGGGTATGAAATACTTCCCAATCCTCCCTACTCTCCTGACCTTGCACCCTCTGACATTCACGTCTTCCCAGCCATGAAGCAATGTTTGAAAGAAAAGCGTTTCCCAGATGAGGCAGCCTTGATTTCTGAAGTCACGTTGTGGTTGGAAGACCAACCTGGGGTGTTCTAGAAAACGGTCTCCAGATCTGCATCAAACGATGAGAAACATGCATAACTCTGGGTGGTTCCTATGTAGAGAAAGACTAATAACTCTGCCAAGTTTCGTTGCGCTACTATGTAAAGTGGATCAGGGGCATTGCTTATTGAATGCCCCTCGTATACGCTGTATATGAATTTAGTTTTATTGTACGAGTTGTATTTTATTACATTCGTATATCAACTAGGATAATAGAAAACTATCTAAGATTCTACACCTATTTTATTTTCCCACTGCTATTTAGAGATCGATCTATTTTTAGATGCTGAAAGAATCGGAAACTTTGGTATTTTTTTTTAAACCGATTGAAAGAGCGTATTAAGTTTTTAAGTTTCCATTGTTTTTTCGATTTATTGTGCGTTTTTTGATTTTCTGTATTTATTTTCTGAGTTTTATTGTTTTTACTGTAAAAGATTGTCTATAGTTTTCCTCCAGAAATTAATCTCTTCTTTAATCACGTAAATTTGTTTAACGTACAAGTTATGTTAGTGTTCAAGGAAATGTTTGGTTGTACTTTAAACAGAAAATTAAAAAAAAAAAAATTAGTCGTTTTTTTTTGTTTTTTTTAATAATCAGCGCCTAATTTCTTCGCCCATCAGCCATCTTATTTTTCCTTACCCGATCTTCTAAACCAACAGCAGCCTCAAGTGGCCGAGATAATCTCTCCCTCGCACAAAATAATTTTAAAAAAAAACGTATTTTTATATTATGCCGGGAACAAAGATAGCATTTAATTTTAATTTTTCGTTTCGGACGGATTTCGGGTCCAAATACTATCGCTGCTATTTCTCTCACCACCGTTTTTGCAGGTTGATACACTTGGTTGCTGTTTTCGTAACGGTTTGGTGGAGACCGACTTTTACTCCGGACATGTTGTTGAATATTTACATATGTGTATTGAGGTCGCTGGAAAAACAGTTGGATGATTCGGTAACATAGCTCATGAGAGCGTATGAGAATATCAACAGCAGCCGAAGGACGGATGCAAGCGATTGTAATTGGCAGCAGAAGCAGCGTTTGGGCGCGTATGCAAATTAGCAAGTGTACTCTGGCTTGCGTCTGAAGAAAACAAGTCAAACACCATGTGGTCACGGAGAAAAGTCGACACTGATATTGACGGACGTGTAAAGTGAAGACGGGAATGGGCTGGTGGTTGCCAGTTTGCGGTCGGAAGAAAGAGGAAGGCATGCCAGGTTAGATAAATATGTGGCAGCGAGAGTTTAAGAGGCGTTGAAACGAGAGTAACCGTACTAGATGCTTTCTGGATTTATTTTTGTTTGTTGTTCCTTTCCGACAATGCTGGACGGCGTGAGGGGTGTCCGAAAGGGGGTCGAACCGTAAGGAACACGATCCGAGCGTAATGGCTATTTTACAATTCTATTTCTACCGACAGGATCTTTTTGTTGTGCAAATCAAACATTTTCGTAAGATGGCATACTGTCTACCATCTGGCGAGATTCTAAGAATTACACCTACATTTTGTGTATACAGAAATACGCGAACTTTAGCAATAATTCGTGTTCATCTTGTCTCATTTCCGTGTTGCTGAATACATAGCAACGAACAATTCCATCTTTTGTCTGCGTTGTGTGGCTGTTGTAAATATGAAAACCAAAAAAGTTAGATACAAACTGGCATAGAAATAACGAGAAATGTCGCGGAACTAAATGAGAACAAATGCGAGCGAAATAAAAGTAGAAAACTGTAGATAAATTCCCAAGAAAACAACGCTATTTGAATTACGGTTGTTTTTCTGCCATAGATAAAATCAAGAGAATGGATGATGTCTGAGGTGGAATTGATAAATATTGCCTCTATCGGAAAGTTATTTCCGTTCGGAGATTGTTACGAATAATTCTTCTCTCGTTGTCTATTATCTTTCTGTTATGGAGAAACAACAATGAAATGTTGGAGTGCTAATCACCAATGTTGAGAGTAATCTTCCCTTGAAAGCTAAATAAGACATTCCAAATTGATAATATTTTAATAGTTATGAACGGAAAGAACTTTCTTATCTCCTTATCAGCTTTCCAAATTAACTCGCCATTATATATATATATATCTCAAGTGGAAAGATATCCAAAAATGAAGAATCGAATTTCAACCAGGATCGTTTATTCTTTATACAAAAAGTCATATCTTGCTAAGGTGTGCAGACCGTTTCAATCTTATTCGATTTCATCAGGCAAAAAAATACAAATACAGAAATTAAAAAGGTTCAAAACCTTTTTAAAATATGTAGAGATTAAAAAAAAAACTTTAATTTAGCTTAACGCCAGTCATGACATTTTTCTCTCTCTGAATTTGAGGTTTGGAACCTTTTTAATTTCTGTATTTTAATTCGTCTTGCCTGATGAAATCAGATATGATTAAAACGGTCTGCACATCGACGCAAGATATGACTGTATTTACATAAAGAATAAATTGTTTGTCTTTCTAAGGGTACGATTTCAACCAAACACTGAATTTTGAGGTCTCTAGACAGGACAACTTATGTGCGTGATTTGGACTTGTGAAACCAATCCGATTTTGTTCTGTTTAAAATAGCTGCTAAAGTTTCAAAGGTAATTGGAACTTAAGAGTAGGTTGACGTTAAATCCTTCTCTACGAATGTGCAAATGTATATTTATAAGATTAAGAACGTTGGGCGTCGCTCAGATATTAATGAATAATGCTGGAAATCTGTGTTGGATTCGATTCTGGCTGATGTCAACCAAGTACTTTCTAAAAACCTTGGAATTATATCTTAGGTACATTTATAATAATCACAAGTGAATTGGCTCTACAATAATAAGTACATAATTTGCATTAATATAATATATCAAAGTATGTAGACACCACACAACGCCAAGCGCCTGCTAGTATGTTTGTATATGTGTAATGCATCTCTACAATACATACACAAGCTAGTATTTTTAAAAATCTGTATATACTTTCAATATTATGATACTACACATTTTTATTTTTGGTAAAAACTAACAAACGTTATAGACCGGTGACATAGAATAATGCGTTATTCCAAATTTGTGATTTGTATTCATATTTGCATTGCATACTAATCCTAAAATATGCATGGCTAAAATACCATAGTCATTTCGCTGCACCTTAGCAAAATAAAGATACGTTCAAAATTTTAGCCAGATCGGATTAGTAGTTTACGAAAAGAAATTTTAAAAACGGACACAGACGAACTATATATATATATATATATATATATATATATATATATATATATATTATGATTAGTTTTTTTTGGAAAAAGAATTCCAGCAGAGTGCTCAATTAAAAGGAAAATCCAAATTTTAAGAGCGTACTTATATTTTGTGTACAGAAAGTTGTTAGTTGAGACAGGTCATTGGTACCGTCGGTTTCAAGCCCGATAATAAGGCCCGTTTAAGGTATCCTTATCAAGCTCTCTTCAGCCAATATTCGTCTATCTTATAACCGGAAGTGTGAAGTATATATACCTCGCGAATCCACGTTCAAATCTCGTTTTGTTTAATCCCCCCCCTTTTTTTTTTTTTTTTTTTTTTTTTTTTTTTTAGCTATCTATATATATATATATATATATATATATATATATATATATATATATATATATATCGGGTAATGTAATACCTAATTTTCAACTTTGAATTATTTAAATTTAAGATCTAATTTCGAAAAAATGTTTTCTTTATATGAATCGATTTTAATTTGAACCCCATTTAATTTTAAAATCTCTTTCCTTATGTATAAAAACTTAATCTGTATTGGTATCGGTTAA
>NC_136494.1:13345030-13362530 GCF_053919585.1 Euprymna scolopes
TAAATCAACTGAATTTTACGCATAGTTTAATATTAAACACGAAACAAGGATTCGAAACATAAGGCTTAATATCGTTTTTTTTTTTAAATTTTTATCTTAATATTATTTTGGGATTTTTGTACTCGTGTCGTTTTTTGTGCATATGCATGTTATGAAAATGTTTGTAAATTAAGTTACACATAATCTTCATCCTGAATATTAAGGACTCGTCAGACGTTGAAACGTGTACTCTCTATAGCATATATATATATATATATATATATATATATATATATATATATATATATATATAATTGACTAGCCCGGAATTATTCTGGTCTACAATTTTCTTTTTTATCTTCTCCAATCTCCGAATAGTCCTTTTTTGTGTTCTTCTCGAAATTCTATATGTTGGATCCATAATCGCGAGCGCTTTCGAGAGAAGTACTACTACCATCTTAAGGCATATTGTAGAAATAAATGTAGAAATTGTTTTTTTTTAATTTACTGATATATACATTTTTTTCTTAGTCACGTGGTAGCTTGTTACAAGTTAGATGGGCGCACTTTTTTTAACATATATTAAAAACGTTTATATATACACACATATATCCATTTTCCAAAATTTATCCCAAACATTTAAAGACGTTCCGGCTGCACTCATAATTAATATTATTTATTTGAGGCTTCTGTGTTTTAATGTACAATGCTTCCAGTATTCTTAGCCTATTTACATTTCTCTCACTCTGCAATACTCTTGTATTTTCTACCATAATTCTTCGAAATTCCGAATGGTGGCAGCCATATTCTTTAAAATGTTGTGATATGGAGCTAGACTCAGAGAGGTGAAGAGTCAATCTTCGCGACACTGTGTTTGTTGTGGAGATTGGAGAAGATAAAAAGGAAAATAGTAAAACTGAATAATTCCGTGCTATTCAATATTTGTCTAAATGAGAAAATGCTGCCTAAATATACACTAATATATATATATATATATATATATATATATATATATATATATATATATAATGTGGGTGTGTAAACTCATCTTGCTTAACTTACGTGTTGAGCACTGAAGTAAACATTGAAAATTAGTATATAAAGTTTTATGAGGGAATATATTTTAAGTGCATTCAATAAATTGCATATGAGAGATATGTAATTCATTAACATAACTATGCATGTTATGGACGTTGACGAATGCATACCAATATTGTAATGTAATTGTATGAATGCTGTTGAACGCATACCAGTAGTTTAAAGTACTGGTAAGCTGCAAAATAGCTTCAAATATATATTTGTATACACACGTTCACATTATCAATGAGAGCCATGATGGTAATCAGGTGTCGGGGATTAGCCAGTTAGTAACATTACAAGTAGGTAATTGTCACACTTGAAAAGAAAATACCGTTAGTGTTACCTACTTGACAACGGAATTCATGAAACGTAAACAAAAGTGTTTTAGTAAAAGTTGGGGTATTATCCCTCTTGACTAATGAGAAGCAGGGTTAAAACGATACTTACATGTTTGGAATACGGATTTAATAACGTGGAAAACGGAAAGAACGCGTTGAGTTGGCCTCTTTTCGCAGAATCCCCTTAATTTTCATTTCGAGGTTCCAGAAACTAAGTTTAAAAAGTCCCTGCGTTATTTTCCTCTACAGGGTATCCCATTTAAAAGTAGCCGGATTTATCTAATTTTTCTGTAATCATTTTTTGTTTTTGAGATTAAGCGACCGACTTAAAAGTAGCCCAATCTCTAATCTTTCTTTTACCGACCAACTGACACCACAAGACAAAATTCTACATGTAACATATATTAGAGATCACTGACACAGGTCCATGACATGTTTACGAAATAGAACAATAAGCCAAGGGCTATTACTATTACATTCCTGGGACTTGTCATGTTATTTTTATCGTGGGGACTTCAAAATAAAACGTTTATGCAAATAATCCTCACAATCTGAACCCACTAAAGAACAACATTACTAACGCCATCAGGAGAATCTCTAGAGGCTGTCTGAAGGCAGTATAGAACAACATTGTTAAACGTGTCCAGAGATACATAAATGTACTCGGGTAGCACTTCAGTATCCTTTATTACACTGCAAGTAATTTAAACACTGCTACAGGTACGTAAAATAAAAGAATGTTACTCTTGTCTCCTACATAGTTGTGGGGCTAGTTTTAAGTATGTTGCTCTGTACGACGATGTAGTTCCTTAATTTCTCTTGTCTCGCTATAATATCGATAGCATGACTCTTTAACTTTAATTGCACTCTATTTGACAAGGCTTGCAACCCTTAGGATACACCTGGAAATACACTCAAATTATATCTATATTCATGCAGATTTCATATGTATTATTAGAGAGCAAATACTATATTAGCACTAGCAAAGATACCTGCGCTTTGCAGTAATTCGAGCGTACAGCAAAGTTCGTACTTTAACCTTAAAATGTGTGCACCATCCTTAGATCAAAGATTGTCAGATTTGGTCATGATCGGTTTTGTAGTGTGAGATATGAGTTTATATGCATACATTTAATTATGAATTAAATTATAGGAGAGCATATATGCATAGATTATGAACGTGCCTATTATCTTGGAAAATGCTGTGCACGATTTCTAGGTTTGATCATGGTCGGACCTGTGGTGTGGGCTGTAGGAACGTTGTACACACATACACACACGCTACTACTTTATATATAGATTATACAACCAATACCATTAAACTCTTGCTGCACTAAAAGGCGTATTGTGTACACACTGCATTGTTTTATTTTTCTCCCCCATGTATTTCCTACAATTGTCCGTTTCTATTCCATAATAAACAAGTCTGCAGAGGATTTCCTGCAACATAGGGGATTATTCTGCAGAGAAGCACGCTGCGAAAGTGGTCACAAAGTGTAATGTGGCAAGGAGGTGCAGACGCACTTGTGACTTGAACAGTAGTTAGCTCCAATATTTATTGTGACGAAAGAGTCATCATGAGATAAATCTACTGAGATCATTTTCTATCGGAGACTGTTTATCCTTCGTAATATTACTCATCTTATTTCTCTCTCAGTGCAAATGAATACACAAATTTGTCACAAAACTTTAAGCGTTTACATTAACAATTTTTTGCTTCTAATTATTGGAGATTGATAATGTAAATATAATTTTACTAGCCCGATGTCACAAGAAAACATCATCGCAAACAGTAAGAAACGAATTTACCTCCCTTCATAGGTGGTCCTGTATATGACCTTAAACTATATCCAGTAGTGAGGCCCCAGTTTACGGGCTTTGGGGAGTGTGAAGCCACCCTTTAATTACCATTGCTCTCAGGTCCACTCTGACCCGGAGTGGTAGTACCTGTTAGGGTCCCAACTATTGGTTAAATAGAAACCGACTTGAAAACAAATATATTCTATTAAAACTTTTTTCTTCCGAATCTTTGGCTTCGGCATTAAATAACCCGAAAAGGGTTGATATGCCGTAAAACAAAAACAACCAACCAACCCTTCATAGTTGCATTTTATCAGTTAAAAATCATTAAAACCATTTTCTCTCTAAAGATTTTCAAAACAGAAAAAGCAATGCTGTTTGTTTACGGCTTCAATTGGCTATTTTACTTAATATTTTTTTTTAAATTCATGCTAAGAGAAACTAATTTATTCTTTATTATAAATTCTTAAAATTAAAAATGTTTCTTTATAATTTATATTACAAATTATCCAGAGAAACATTTTAGACTAAAAAGCTTAGCTATTTACTACAGCTTGGTTTAAATTTGTCGTTATTTGTTTAATTTTTCATTTTTTTTTATAAAATGTTTTGAAATTTTCAATTCCTGTGGAATTTTCACGGATTTTGCTAGTTCGGATTATTTGGACTATTCTGACTACAGTCATAATTTTCAATGTTTGCAAAATATTTCTACCATTACACTACCCGACTTTCACGCCTATTTTCTCTAATTCTGAAGTAATTTCCTCGAAGTCAGAAATATGCACGAGCTTTCAAACTGAACTTGGATAACAGCCTCTCGTACTCTCTGATGATGGTACCCCATGTAGAAATCGTGCACACCATTTTCCAAGATAAAAGGCAAGTTCATATTCTATGTATATATAATCTGCTATAATTTAATTCATAATTAAATATATGCATGTATACTCTTCTATAGTCTACACTACTAGACCAATCATAACCAAATTATGTTTAATGGTTTAGGTCTGAACTTTGCTGTACGCTCGGGCAACTACAAAGCGCGAGTATCTTTGCTAGTACTCATATAGTATTTACTCTAATAATACATATGAAATCTGCATAAACTAAAGTATCGTTTAAGCGTAAGGTGTATCGGAATGGTTCCAAACCTCGTTAAATAGAGCGTGCGATCTGTGCCGTAACGAGTAACTACTATTGATTTATAACATTCAGTCTTAGATGACTCCATTTTGGAGATTAAAGTTGCAATCCTTCGAGCGATACGAAAAGTACAACTGTTAATTTCTCAAGATTTTCACACAGTAATAGCTATTTAAACGAGAGCATACCATCTACGTAGATTTAACAACGCCTTTGCTTCTCCAGGAAATCGTCTCCGTTATTCTCAACTATCATGCAAAAATTTAATTAGAATCAAAGATCTTGCCGATCAACTCCCCAGTTAGATGTCCTCTGGTCTCTTATTACATATCGCTAGCAACCCTCCTTATTGAAGTGGATAAAGTAACAAATACTTTTTTTAAAGTACTTGTGTTTCAGGAAATTCTGAACGGAACCATTTCATCAGTCACGACTCTGTAGCCGTCTGACACACAAAGATCCGAAGTTTTGTTAGACTGTGCTGAAGATCGTATGGCACATCGGCCGAAGCTGTACATGAATAACATCCTTAAGAAAAATAGTCCACACCGCCGATAGGCATTTCAAACGTTTTGAAAAAAGATTTTCCACTGAATACCAATAGACATGACTGATTTCTATCGCAATCGACGGTCTTTTACCATGCAATCACCGCTTATTAAGGTCATAAGGCCACTCGATAAATAAGGGGTTATGCGTACCGTAATAGTCGATAATGCTGAAAGTTGGATAATTTAATTGGTCCCCAATCCCAACAAGAGGGATTGGACTTAATATTTTACTCCGTCCGTTTGTTCGAATTTTTCTCAATCACGGTTTGGATCTTTTTAGAGTTTTGCACAAACATTAGTCATGGTGAAAGTAAACTTTTGCCAGTATGGACTTTCCGGATTAACTCTGCTTGCTACCCCCAAGAGGACATCATAGTTGTAAAATTGTCTAAATCTTTCATCCGTTCATTTGTTCGCACTTTTCTAAATAAGCAATACTTTTTTATATTACACAAACTGTAATCATGGTGCAAGGAAAGTTTGCCCTCGTGACAGTTGACCTTACATGCTCAGCTTATTTATTTAAAGGATGGCCCAACAAGAACCTTTTCGCGTTTTAATTTAAAACGACCAGCTTATAGTAAATTGTGAAACAGCTTTGTTGTATCATGGCCCACAGATGTGAAACTTGAGGAAAAATAAGGAAAATATGTTACGCCTCTATTCACTTGTCATGGGAGAAAAATCCTGATTGTGATAACTTGTATTTCTGACTCATCGAGAATGAGGGAAATTATAGCAGGCCTTGTGTATAAGTTAAATGTGTAGAACCCTGCTCATGTCGTAGTCAAATATTACGTAGACTTTTCTGTATCGGATAGTCTGTTCTTATCTTAGTGATAGCCGAAGGTGCAAGCACTAGTTTACAATATACATTCGAATCGGGTTACAAGGCAGACGTATACCGGAGAAGGCATAATCTTCAATGATTGAGCACGTGTATATGTGTAATTCGGTCTAATCTTCCGAGCTCATACAAATTTGCAAGTCTAAAATATTACTTTGAACTGTGATATAATGAAGCTATTTGTATATTACCACTAATTATCGCCATCTAATCAAAGTCAGTTTCAGAATCCGTCTGTTCTAACAGATCTGCTCATCTGCTTGCAAGCCTCTCGTTTCACAACCCATCTAAATATACCTACCATAAATCCAGCAAGTCTACCGCTTAGTTACACTCAGCTTAGCTTAATCCGGTGTACTAGCTCATAAATTCTCGAGCCTGACCTTTCTCCCATTTACTTGTTCATCACTTCCCCTGTACAACATAATTTATTCTGTCGCTTTCATACAGTCATCTACTTAAGCATTGCTCGCGAATGATCCGAGCTATTGCTGACGGTAGTATCCCAAACGGTCTCAATGTATCGTTTTTGTGATTGTGTGAATTTATAACATGCAGGTTGAACCTCATTATATCAAGGGGGATAGGAACAATATTCTGTTATTTGATACACGTACTGTGAGATGATGCACAACTGAGTACTAATCATAAAAGCCAGATTTCTCCAGACAGAAGGTAAACATAGATGAAGCGTTATTTTTTGCCTACAAATGAGATATAAAAAAAATAACGAAGCATTGTATTTACCTAGACAGAAACGAACAATACATGAAACATTGATATTCTGTGGCAAATATGAGAAAAAAAGTAATATCTGGACATAATTTGTATTTACACGGAGAGAAATAAATAACGAATCGCATTAGTTTTCTTAGACATCATAAGCTTAAAATTTGATATACAGTGTAATCTGCATATGAGAGAAGCCTGGATATAAGACTTCTTCTCCGGTACCGGTATCTCTCCTATATCAGGGTTAACTGTGTATAGTGAGATTTTAAGAAAAGGTAATTTTTAACTAAAAAAAACTTATTGAAAATGTACTTGTTTGTTTTTATGTTTATAACTGTTAAATTAGTGGTATGTATGTACAAAGCGTTATATGAAATGTTTCCATACTTACCTGAACAAAATAGACCAAAGCCGGATATGAGACAATTCGGATATACGAGACTTCTTCTCCGGTCCCGGCAGTTTTTTTTATACGGGTTATACTGTATGAAAACATTGGCGTAAACCAGTTGGTTAACGAAATATATATTTAGGATAGTTTCCTGATAAACATGGTTCAAGATATCTTATAAATTTTCCTAGTTCCTGTGTGTGTGTGTGACGCGGTTTATCTCAGCCTGCAGGCAACCCACCCAGGCTAGATACCGAAATGAAGTTTATAACCCAACGATGTTTTCGTGATATTCATGTAGATGTGTGGAAATGCAAAAAAAAAAAATAAATAAATAAAATAATAAAAATAAATATTTACTAAACGTTTTATTTAGTGGATATTTTTCCGGTATTCACCGGAAGAAATCTCCTACAGTAAATTCAGTTTACTGTCTCTGTGTGTGACGCGGTTTATTTCGGACAACAGGCAACCCATCCAGGCAAGTAAGGTACCGAAATGAAGTTTATGATCCAGCAGACGTTTCAATGAATGGAAATGAAATACAAATAACGATTTACTAAACGTTTTATTTACTGGATATTTCCCGGTACAAGGACTAAAGTTTGCCCAACTGGGCAAACTTTAGTCCTTGTAAATTAAAAAGAACGCGATAATAAAAACAATAAATTAATGAGAAAACATAAATAGCGTTAGGAACTTTAAATAGTCTAATGCACTTTTTTGATTACGTATAAGCGTTAATAAGAATTGGACGTATTTATGTATATATTGCGTGTGTTTATGCATGTGCATATACTAGGAGGAAACTCGCCCGGTTGTAAAATACGCTTAAATATATTTTATTGTATCCGGATTTAATATTTATAATTAGTAAATTATCTCAATTATTTTAGAATAGCCGATATATAATAGCTGTTTTATATAGAAAGGGGCATCCCCGGCTTTTAGTTAAAAACGAATTACGCTCGAATATGATTATTGAGGGAGAATTCTAGAATCGAACGCATTTATTAAAAGTTAAAATGAATACATGTTTCTTAGTATGATTCGATTCCAGGAATGCAGTGAATTTTCCAGTGTAGTTAGGAACGAAAGTTAGAAATAACTTTTACAACAAAGATTACGCGTGAACAGAAAATTGTATTGGTTTAATTTAAGTCGGAGCAGGAATTATGGAATTAAAGAATGTCCAGAGAAAACCTGGGATATGTTTTGCCATAAGCAGGTGCACAGGATTCACATGTTTCGCCCGCATCCTGAAGTCAAAGTATAGGATTGATATTTATGAGGGTTAGACAAGAAAACGAGTAGTCAATCAGTCCGAGTGTCTGGGAGAGAGAAGCAGTTAGTCTGTAGACTGACAGAGCAAGCCGAAAGTCCTTAGGAGCGAAAGGGTCAGAAAAAGACGAGAGTGTTGTAACTAAGTAGGCATCGACTTCTAATCACTACCTTGATGAATAAACGTCTTGTATTTATGTAAGACTTTTTGTCTTAATCCGACATTCAACCACAAGATCATATTTTGTCTTCATCGTCTTGTATTTATGCAAGCCTTTTGCCTTCGTTCGTATTTTAACCACGAATTAATGTTTTGTCTGCATGGTCTTGTGTAAAGAACTATGCATTAAAGCCCCTTCCAAATGTTAACTATGCCCCCTCTTCCCTAATGCATCTCTCCTGTTTAAAGAACTTTCATTGACATTTTTCCTCACATCTATCTCTCAGCGCTACTGTCATAAAAAAAATCTCTATCTATCCTATTATAAATGTGGACTCCAAGTATTTAGTCTCCTCTCTGTGTGACACCCATAAGATGGTGATTTTAAGTTATCTAAGCACAAACTATGCAACATAAAATAACTGAAAAGTCTCCAAAAACCTGTTCGGCCAACTGATATTGTATCTGTTTATATATTCGCAGGCTTAATAATAGCATTAGTCCTAAGTGCCAGAATAAAAATACATTCTCACACGCCGACAACCGCCTACGACTGCGCTGTATTTACCTCTGAATGTGTCCATGAATTGATTTTTACGCCATATTGTTCCAGGTGACGGCGCAAACAAGGCAGCATTTATTTTTAGTGAACGCTAATGCACCGTAACTATATAATACGGGTTTCAGCCGAACGGTCGCTAAAATAGAACATGTTCCCTACATAATTCATTTTCTTGTCTGCACTCAGTCCTTTTCGAAAATGTGATTTCGTACTATATACACAGTCGATGGTATTAGAACAACCTCCCTTTACACCCGAACCTACTAATAATAGTCTTTAATAAAGGTTGTTGTACACTTTAGTTTACTTTTCAGCCGCGTCATCGCATTATTATATTTAGCTTTGTCCGTCTACTTGACAGGCTATTTTTTTATTTGATTTTTGTGAGATTCAACAGTCATGATAAAGCTTCACATAATTCATATTTTGGCCTTCCAGGCCAAATTTACAAATACCCTCTTTGTTGGCCTCTCCCGCTAAAGTTTTAAAGTGCATTTTTGGTTGTGTGTCTATCAGACTCTAGTTTTAAATAATGCCTTAGTTTACTCATCAAGCTATATTTTAAAACGGTCTTGGTTGGCATGTCACTCTAAAATTTGAAAAACGTTTTTCTTTTATTTTTTTTATTTTTTTTATTTTTTTTTAACTTATGGCACTAAAATTCGTAATGAGCTTTTGATATTCTGTCCCGATCAAGTTTTAAATAAAATTTCTATAAGTTTAAATAGATGCATCTTTAAAATATGCGCATTTTTTTTCCTGTTTACTGCGTCCGTTTGTTTGCTTGGCTTGATTTTTTTCTGTACAGCAGTTAATTTTACTTTTCGTATTCTTGAAATGAGCGTATAACCTCCTACTGCATTAGGCCAGGTCGGTAACGGTGGTCAACTATATATCATAAATAAATAGAATTATAAAGAGTCTAGAAGAGATGCGCTTATTTTTTTTTTAACATGCGCTTATTTAAAAACGATGTTCCACGAAGCAAATAATACATCTTAGATAGTATTCCTGAAATAGTTTAAATTAAGACAGGCAAACTAAGAAAGAACATTCACCTTTATAGTTTTATATTTTTCTAATATATTACATTTTAACATATATGGGTTTACGTTTGTGTAATATATATTAATAATAGGCCGCCCAGCGTTGCTCGATCGTAAAATACGTATACATATATTTTTATTAATACAAATTTATTATTAAGAGAAATACAGTACGTATTAAACGTATAGAATTCCTTTTTAATGAAATGAAATAAAAGAAAAATTTGAGACGTGCATGCGTGTAATGTTTTTTTTTTCTAAACAGTTAACTTGTATGTATAAAAAAATCCTGAGATCGAAACCAAAACCTACAGATAGTGACTCAAGTACGATATTTGTTAGAGCAGCTTGCCAATATCTTTAAAAATTGTTTTACAATCTACTGATTCTACCCATAAGCTGCCATGTTTCACAGCCTCGCATGCGCAGTCGTGGGACAGTTTTCAGATAAAAATCTGATTACCGCTAAATACCAAATTTGCAATTCTGACCTCTTAGCAGCCCTTTTCTAGAGTAAAAACCGATTACTTTTCCATATGTCTGAATATGCTATATACCAAACTCAAAGTCTGCAGGGGCCTGGATATGACCTTAAACTATATCCAGTGGTGAGGCCCCAGCTTGTGGGCTTTGGGGAGTGTGGATCCACCCTTTATTGCTCCCAGGTCCACTCTGATCCGGAGTGGTAGTACCTGTTAGGGTTCCAACTATGGGTTAAATAGAAACCGACTTGAAAACAACAAGTATAGTCTATTAAAAAAATTTTCTTCCGAATCTTTGGATTCGGCATTAAATGAACCTAAAAGGGTTGATATGCCGTAAAAAAACCAAGTCTGCAGATTAAGACTTCGTTAAGTAAATAAATTGAGAAATGTTCTCACATGCATTCTTTTATAATTATTTACTAAAGAGAAAATAACACCATTTTACTCTAGATTAGGCACCGCTTGCTTCAAAGTAAATAAACGCTTAAAATAAGTTTAAACGCATCATCCAAGTAAACGAGTAGTTCACTTTGCATTTGATAGCATCTGTGATGCATTTGGTAGCATCTGTGATGCATTTGGTAGCATCTGTGATGCATTTGATAGCATCTGTGATACATCTGTTCTTAAACCATTTTTATATTTTTTTCTACAGAAAAATAGTTTTCTATTGCATTTTAACTTTGTGTGATACGTTCAGAAATTGTTATTAAACCCCCATGAAAATTTAAATACTTGATTTATACATTAGTAACTGCTTGATCGTGACAAAGCATAAAACCACCTATAAAATATGAAAGAATATCACTTTAAAGTAAAATAAACCGACAAGAAGTGTTAGATGGATATTTTTACTCGAACCGCTATACTTCCCTCTTTTATCAGAAGCATTGCCAATGGAACACGAGGACCAAAAGACAGTATGAAGGATGTCTGAAATTAAGCTGTTGACTTTCCAACAATTGACTCAAGACTAGAGGGCAGCATGTTTATGTAGAGGAAATCCTAGTTTACTTCGCTAGCTAAGGTGTCGTGTTAATTCGATTAAGGAAAAGAAAAAGCTAAAATGGCGACCTCTCTTTTTGTATTTGATCACAAATAATCAAATGCTAGGTGTATTAAAAGGGAGAGAAAAGAAACAAACTGCGAATTACGCGAACGGATATGCGCATTATCAAGATTATTGGAGCTAGTTCGAAAGATTGTAGCCGGTACAGAACACAACTTAGAAAAATGATTTCAGTGGAGTTTTAAACTGGTTTATTCAACTTGATCTTCACCCAAACCAATTGTCATCATAAATTTTGTTACCAAAAGATGAGAAAAATGTGGCGTGCATCTTTCATAAAGTCTCGATAGGATTGAACCTTATTAAAAAAGCCATCGTTTTATATACGAGATGTCTTCACTATAAACTTTAAGCCATTCTTCGTATATACTTATCTGGTGCAACTTTTATCATCGCAGTTTTCTGCTTGCTTTAAAGCAACTCCTTTATCTTAATTAAATAACACTCCAGCGGCCATTTCTCTGATTGTATTTGTACATTTAAACCAAACAGCAAATAAACTTGTTTGGCATTTAGAAGTGTATAGATCAGTATTTATCGATTGAATTATTCGTACTGTCGTTCTCTTCTAGGATAAATTTTTGGCTGATGTTCTCTTCAACCTTCCTCATGTGTATATTATCAAACTCTTGAATCTGAACATAATTTCGATGGTAAACATTTTGAGGTCTTTTAGTGCAACGGGTAAAATAATAAGGAAAATTCAGCTCAAATTGGCACACGTCTGAAGGTTCGATCTTCAAGGTGGGTGATACTAAGAATGCAATTGCTAATTACTTCAGATGTCCACAACCATGGCTGACATAACGAAAGAATTGTACCTCGGTTTATAAAAAAGAGGTTTCCTTCAAAATTTCATGTAAAACCCTGGAGTTGAAATTATACACATGCGTAAGGTCGACCGAAACTTTGAGAATAACATCCAATATTATTATAGTAGTTCGAATGAACCAAACTCAGGACGGAATTATTTTCATGTTTCTTTGTTGGTTGAAGTAATATTTACTATACACTGGTATTAAAACTATTGGATTTGATTTAAATTGTATAGCAAGGTGATCGATATAAGCATGATAGGTTATGCTGGATATGTCTGTTGGGACTATATTAGTACTGTGAACACTATAAATATCCATGGCGATCATCAGGTCGCCTAACATGTAAAGAATTCTTATAAAAGGTTATGTGTTATAAAGATAGTTTTATGATGCCTTTTTGAGTATTTTCTTCTAGCTGGGGATGGGGCATCCGATCAGATGCCTAATTTTCAGTCTATCTCGTACATTTCAATGAGGAGATTATTAGAAACTTCTAATCGTTTATTTAAACTTCATTCGTCTCTCTTTCACTTGGTTCGTCAGGTATATTGGTCAGGTAGGTGTTGTAAATTTATATAAATATTAGAACGATAGATCTAAGATTCCAGTTTCGTTATGTCGTACGTAAGGTCTTGGTATTTCTTTCGTTTTCCTCTTGGCTAAGTTTTTACTTGCATACTTGGAATCACTAAATCTTACCAATACTGCTTTTTTTTTTCTCCGCGTCCTATATTATTGTCAGTTTTAACAGCTTTTTTTCTAAATATCCGTAGAAATTCCATAGTTATAGTAAACTGTTATTTGGGGGATGTATTTTCTAGGGTGCTTGTGTTACACTGTTATTTTAATTTGGGTATTACGTTGTATACAAAAGTAAAAAAAATATTACTGGTCGTTGGAACACCAAGCGTCCTGTTGCGTATTTTCCAAGGCAGCGAGTGTAGTTCTGCATTCTTGCTTTTATTTCTTACTGTTTCTTAGTCTGCTACAGCTTAAATTTGTTCCACTGTATACGGTCTTTCGAAAATCGCGTTAAAAGTCCTAAAGATAAAGGAGTCCTGCATTTTGTTTTAGTTGTTGGATATTTCACCTAAGATGCATCGGAGACTGTTCTTTCTCTTTCGGAAACTATGATGTCCAGCAAAACCAAATTTCGTTTGCAAAGCAACCAAACCAAACTCAATGAATCTTATGAAAATAAATACTTAAAGCGTAAAAGCTTTTCAAGATTTTTGGCTCCGGCATTCAATAATCCAAAAAGGTTGATATGCTGTAACACAAAATAATTACTCTGAACACTATGAGAAAATATAAAAATGAAGCATGATAAACTTGTCAAACTGGCCTTATTCGGTATTTAAATTACCAGAAAGTGCTGATATGCCGTGAAATAAAGACTCGAACAAAGTTATAATTGAAATAATCTAGATAATTATAAAACTCAAATGACTATGTAACGAGTGATGTATCCCACTTTCCAGTTTACGACATCCGGTTGCACATGTGCGCATAAACATTAACCCATAACAACATAAACAAATAAACACAAATTGCTTCTTTTGCAGATTTTGACATGCGTACTGAAATATTAACGTTATTTCGAGATTATTTAACATGGGAAGAGTGGGGGTGTTTTTCAAATATTCTTTATTACGCAATACTATCGCTATTTTCTTACAAGTAAACAACTTTAACCCGTTGACAAACATAAGAACAATTGTAGTAAAGCCAAGACTACTACTCTCTATCCGCCCTTTTCCCTTCCTTCCTCCCTTCTGTTTTATTTTTTGTTTAGATTTCTAGATACAAAATAGCTGTGAGAACGGTGAATTTGACACATTTACTAATCTGTTTCAATATTAGTTTTATTTTAACGTTTTATTTTTTTGCTTCACCTTTTATTATTCTATTTATTTTTTAAATTTTAAGTTTCTATAACTTGAAGAATGCTAATATGGGTTTTTCATTCTTATAGCTCTCATTAGTAGGTCCTTGTGCGTTTTTGTTGCTAAATGACTTTCGTCGGTGTTCGATTCGCAGGAAAATCCTGTTTAACTTTCGATTTTTGAGCGATCATTCGAAAAAATTAGTAACTTTACACGAATAGGGAGGATTTTTTTTTTTATGTTTGAGTAATCCGTCCCTGATTTTTCATTTTAATATACTTTCATAGAAATGTTTTTTTTGGTTTTTTTTACTAACAATTTTTTCTACGTCACTAGCGTCACGCTCATACATGAATTCCATAGCTGATATAAAACACTGGCCCAATGGGTGACGGGTAGTCTTCAAAATAAATGCTAGTGCGAAATTTGCTGAAGCGTACGCTTTTATTTTGAACAGAGACCGCACTTTATTATACACGTAAATTGTTTTCGTTTACGTGTTTGCGACAGAATTAAACTCCTTTTTTAATCTCCTCGCTTTTTAATTCACAGGAAACATTAATTATAATCGATACATTAAGGAAATTCTCAAGGCTGCTACAATAAATTTAGGTTCCTCTACCCTGCAAGAAAATTAGTCGTCCATAAGAGACTCCCATTCACCCATGAAAAGAATATTTTTGCCGCACCTCCGGTGGCGCATCTACTGATAGTCTCCTCTTCTTAGACAGGGTCCAAAAGGCAACTTCCAATGTAATAGTTCCCGTACTATCCACCAAGTTCTATCCACTGTCACATCGACGAAATGTTAACTCGTTATTCCTTTTACGACTATTTTAATAGTTCGCTTTGGTGACATCACATAATTTCTGCCTCGACATATATAAACTAAGCCAATAAGCAACAAAATCTAGCGCTTTCCTCTGTTAAGATGCTGGAAAGCCTAATTAATCTTAATTAATCTATTAGTTTCCTTCTCTCATAATGGTAGATTTTTAAGTTACTTTACCACTTTCCTAAATATATTAACACGCAAAAGCTTACATGTAATTTGAACAAACATCTCCGTGCTTAATTCTTTACATAGTGTCAGATAAGGCATCATTGCAGATAGTAGACCTTTACATCAAAGTGGATGTACGCCATTTTTCTGGGGGGTAAAACTCTGATAATTATACTAAAAAAAACATGGCCCTTAAAAAGAACAGTTTGTCCGAATTTTCCTGACGAAGAAGCTTAGGAGTCGAAAATTTGAATTTTAAATGCTTATTCAAAAAAAAACAAAAAAACTGAAAACTATGCACTTGTCTATTTTAAAATGCTATAGTTGTGATTTCAATATCACAATTCTTACTAATGGTGAGTTATTCCATTATTTACATGCTAGCGTATATCTTCATTGTAATTCTCAATCTCGCTCTGCATCGCCTAAACAATAACATATACACGATGTCTGAATTTTCCTGACGAAGCCCATTGAGTCGAACACTCCAATTTTAAATAAATGACTATTTTTTTTTTTTAAATCGGCACTTGTCTCGTCTTTTAATCGTTATAATTAAAATTAAAAATTATAGAATCTTTGATAGATCTTGATACAATGATAATTACTAATCATTCCTTACAAGCAATCGCGATATCTTAATATGACGGATTAAAAAAATATGCCTTCTAATTGAGTGGAATAGAACTGCGACAAGCCATCCTTTTCGGTTTGGAAATTCAAAATGGTTGCTTAATTTGATCTTGCCTGTATTTATAAAATCATTGCATCTTTCTCGTTCGCATTTAATTAACTGCGTGATTAAGCGTGGATCGGAATAAACAAATTTCATCGAATAATGATCAGAGGAGTTGTCGGGGCTACTTTATCCTTGGTAACGGCACCTAACCTTGTAAAAGTAACAGAACCAAAATGGTAAAAAAAATAATTGCGAAACCCCCAGAGGCGACGAGATCAAAGACGCTCTCTAAGATGAGTTCATGCCGCCGAACAAAACGGTCGCCGAATCAAAATCATCGTTGCACCAATTTGATCACAAGTTGCATGGGCGCCCATCCGTTATTTCATGGCTGACTTGATGATCCGCTTGCACTGGAAGCGTATCATAGAATTGCACGTGCGAGGGAATTGCAGTTTGGATTTTCGTTAACTGTACACAGTTATAATTAATAGTAAGACGAATATGAATATAGGGAGGTCCAAAATGATCTCGCATTTGAATATGTGCCGTGTTTTAATCAATTCAGGATAATATTAACTTAAGTAACCTCGTGTTTCTCATTAATATAACCTTAACATCTCTATTATATAGAAGAGCCTCTGTGTGTGTGTGTGTGCGACTCTGTTCCCTAGGAGATTGAAAATGTTTGGGCCGATTTTTACGAAATTCACACAAATGGGCTTCATGTATCTAATAGTGTTTTACATAAGTTTGCCATCGTAATATCTTCGATAAGTATTTATAATCGAAAAAGATCTGAAAGAAGCCATAAGCGAATTTGACGAAAGTTAACACCTTACACAGCCTAACATCACCAGTACATTTTCGAAGTTTTATTACAACACATGTGGAAAATCCCGACAAATAAATCAAACAGTAGGTTTTGGGATATGACCAGGAAGCGTTCAAAAGAGTATTTCTGTTAAAGCACAATTGAACTATTATACTTGACTTTTACATTTTAAAATTTAATGCAAGACATAAAAATAACCTGATTCTGATTTTATTAAGTCATCTTCAGTGCAACATAGACTACACTGCTTTTGCATGGGAAGTTTTTCCCCGGTACACCACGATGGGCCCCGACTAAACTATGCAATCACTCAATGAAAAAAAAATGGGTTTGACGTTTCTGAATTTTTGAGATGAGGATTGGTTATTAGTATTATTCATCGGACTATTGTTCTCATCTTGACTGATTTTTCACAACGTTTCGGTCGATATAAATTCCGCCATTCTTCAAGTGTATCTGCCGAACTCCGGAATTTGGACGGACTTTACTTACTACTGTTGTCAAATGATTGCCGTATTTTTTCAATGTCTAACGGATTTTTCCCCCATTCTTCTTTGACTAGACTTTAATTGGTGGATGCCTGAAGGGCGTCCTGTTCTAATTGGTTTCCTCAACATTAATCCCATTGAAAATTTGTGGCTAAAGTCTGATGATTAGCGGGGCCATTGCAAAACAACCCCCCCCCCTTACGCTCGAACCATTTCTGTGTTGTCTTCACCGTATATTTCGGATCATTGTGCCACCAATCACCAGACACACCCATTTTCTCCGGACCTTTGAAACTTATTCTATAAAATATCCCTGTATTTAGC
>NC_136494.1:13370030-13397530 GCF_053919585.1 Euprymna scolopes
TGTGCTGATGATTAGGGATCTGCAAGATCACATGAAGTCTGACATTGTTTGAGAATATTCGTTCGATATGCAGTTGGTGTCAGACACAATACTATTAAGGTGTCATAACTCAACGTAACACTAGATTCATAGATTTAAATCATACGAGGTGCTTTCGACAGGTTTCTATTTTGTCGTTTGGGTACTTTAATTGATAGTATACACATAAAACTCGAGTCGCTTTTGAAGTAATCTGCTCCTTCCGTCATTCCTTCCTTGAGCTTAGGGAATAACCAAAAGTCACGGAGCAACATCTAGACTATAGGGAGTCTTGATTACCATCTTGATGAAATAGTCTGCGACAAGGATGGAGTAGTGGGCTGGTTTATTATCCTGATGGAAATGCAACTGATCCAATGTAAAGACTGTTGGTGTTTTCCAACGGAATATCCTCCTAAACTCTTAATGCTTCAACATAGTATTCCTTGTTGACGGTATGTTCATTGGAAACCGAGTGTATATAAATGAGGCATGTACCGTCAAAAATAGGAGCACAAGTTTATGGGTGGATTTGCTCTGTTTAGCTTTCTTGGATCTGAGAGCCAGCATGTTTCCACTGGGAACTCTCTGGATCATCGTAGTAGATGAGGTTACCAGAACACCATGAACTGTGGGATCTGAATTGATCAGCTCAACCATCTCGCTACTATCATGACAGCGGCTTTTCTTCCGATCTTCTCCCCGAAAAAAAACTTGGCGCAAATCTTCGACTCTTCAGGTCATCGTGAATGGGTATGTATAGTTCCCAACCTTATGCATTTATTGTCTGTAGAAACACGGCGGTTTTTATTCATGAAAGTCTTTATTTCGCCAATTAACTCTGGTATTTTGACTCCATTCTTCCTACACCTCGCATCATCGCTTACAGAGTTCCTGCCTTCTTTGCATCTCTTATACAACAGGAAAACTGATGTCCGATTCATGCAAGATCCTCCACAAGCAGTCTAAAGCATTTCATACGTTTCAGTGGCAGATTTTTCTAATTTTGAAACAAAATTTTATTGCCTATAATTCTAAAGGGTCCTCACGTCCAGACAGCATTTTGGAAATTATCTAGCGGTGTTTACCAGGCTTCAGTAGTGTGTATTCCAATTCCTGCTGTAGGTATTCCTTTAAACCTAAAACCATAACAATTGGTCATAAGTTGTATAGTTTTAACATAGTGAATTTTCCATTCTGCAATAATTTTATGTCTGTAAAAAAAAAAAAAAAAAAAAAAGTCTTGAAACTTATTGAATGCACCTCGTATATCTATTTTATAAAAAACACATTTTCTCTGTACGTAAGTTCGTTTCCTATTGACTCGAAAACTGACCAGCCGATTTTATGAAATTTCGCAGGAAGGTTCTTAGCTTTTATATCAAAATGGCTCTGATGAGTATTGATAATCGAAATACTCTTAGAAACAGGCGATTTGGACTTAGGCTGTGTAAGGTGCTAACTTACCACCACAAATTCGTTTTAAGTGTTATTTTCGCACAAGCCTAAGGGCCCACGTATAAAATCAACAGTAGGTTATTTGATGAAACGGAAGCGTGTTCGACATGAATGCTGCTGTTTGAAGCATTTTAAACTTTACTTCAAGCCAATATACAGGGTGTTCAAAAAGTCACTCAAACATAATGTATTTAAGTTACAAAACACATCCTAGTTTCTCTGCATGGTAATGAAGGTTACCGCATATTGTGGACTAATTCACTGACAGAGGCCTGTGATGCTTCGGAGTACACCGCGATGGGTCCCCAACTGGAACAATCAATCAATGGATTTAATTGTAAAAATGGGCGATTTTACCGATTTCACTGACAATAAGTGAAACATTTGATCATAATTCAATCCCGGGCAAGGTCGGGTCTCCCTGTGTGTCTTATGTTTGTATTGTTTGAATTCTTCGAATTACTCTTATTTTGAATCTTATTTTCACGACGTCCCGCTTGATGTAACCGCTGATCTGCTTAACGCGTTTTCAAACTCCGAAATCTGCAAGGAATTTCAAACAGACCCCTTTTTAACTACGGGGATAATATGCTCTTAGTCAGCCATGATTGTGTAGAAGTCTAACCTAATTTTAAATTGTATTTGAGTATCCGTTGTACTTAGGTTTAAAACCTTCAACTCAATCTCCTTTACAAAGTTGCCTTGCCGATAAATTTTGTCTCAAAAATGCGTGCTCATAATATCTTGTATTCTATACAACTTCTTGATCTTAAGTAGAAAACGGGCTTACCTAGTAATTATTCACACAAATATACACCGTATATAAAATACTTAATTTGCTGCAAGTATCGGGTTTCGTAGTAGAATCAATATGCATAAGAAATACTTGTTATTTCGTTCAACATGGACTTAAAAACATCTTTATAATTGACTGACTTGCTGTAGCATTTTCAAATGGCAAATGACACGAAAAACAAGCTAAAAATAAAAAAAAATCGGTGAGACTTAAATTGCCTCCAGTCAAAACGTTAATTTGGTTTTCTCGTTTTCTGTCGTAATACTCATTCGTCCACATGCCAAAACAAAATAGGAGTTAGACTGGTTCCTTTTGAATTATTCAGAGAGCAATTATTTCATGTTTACATTGGGATACTTTACACAGTCAATCTATCATGTTTATTTAAATGCAGCTTTTTCTCAAGTATATTTTTAGAACAGAACCGCCAAAGAAAATATTGCATCGAATTAAATTTCGACAGTAACAAGAAATTTATTAGATATTGAAATCTTCATTGTAAATCATTTAAATCGCTATTTTTATACTCTCTCATACATGAATCTATCTCACTCTCTCTTTGTGACTGGCTCTAGTCTCTGTCTTTGTGACTGGCTCTAGTCTCTGTCTTTGTGACTGGCTCTAGTCTCTGTCTTTGTGACTGGCTCTAGTCTCTGTCTTTGTGACTGGCTCTAGTCTCTGTCTTTGTGACTGGCTCTAGTCTCTGTCTTTGTGACTGGCTCTAGTCTCTGTCTTTGTGACTGGCTCTAGTCTCTGTCTTTGTGACTGGCTCTAGTCTCTGTCTTTGTGACTGGCTCTAGTCTCTGTCTTTGTGACTGGCTCTAGTCTCTGTCTTTGTGACTGGCTCTAGTCTCTGTCTTTGTGACTGGCTCTAGTCTCTGTTTCTTATTTCTGCATAAGCATGTTTTTGTTGTTCGTTCTATAGTGACAGCTACGCATTTTCATCATTTTTCTGTAACTAACATTCTTTCAATTTGCTTTCGCATGTATTTATTTTTTATTTCATATTTTTTCGCTCTTTTTTTTTGGGGGGGGGGTTACGCTGTGACGGAAAATATAAGCCAATCTAATAACACGCTTCAAGTGATCCGCTTCCCACAGCTGTTCTTTCATTCTAACGCTTTTTCACACTGACAGCCTGGACTTTCACTTACACGAGAAGGGGAGGAGGTAAATGCACATTGGCAGATCCGGTCCCATCGAGCACGTTCCATTCTTTGAAATTAGATATAAAAAAAGGCAAAAAGATAACAAAACTGTACTGAAGGATATATGTAAAACCGCCTTGGTTTGTTTCTCCACGCCTCTCTCTCTCACTCTATTTTTCCCGCCTTGAAATCACATTCGATTGACGGAATCAGTGGATTAAATACAAGGAGACGAAGTCCATATTGGATTCTCGAATCTGAGATTGTGTCAAACAAGAACCGTCGGAACGAGTAGACCTCTGCCACAATTAATCTATAATAGATGTGTACAATCCACCCATGAGTCATCTACAACTGGTCAGATTATTGATTTATTACGCAATTAGTTATGGGAGTTTTTTTTTTAATGATATTAAGATTAACGCTTCCGCCTCGAAGATCCGGTGTTTTTCTTAGAAAGTCGTCCATTTTTTTATTGAGACGTATTATTTTATTTACTATTTTTTTTCCACGGACACGCGTGTTTCGGAGCCCTTCTCGCCTTATATATATATATATATATATATATATATATATATATATATATATATATACTAGCAGACTTCTCGGCATCGCCCGGTCATAAAATACGTTTAAATATATTTTGATTATTGCATATTTCGTAGGTATTATATATTGGACCCAATATATAATAATGATTTTAAAAGTTTAAAAACAAATGACACGTGCGCCATTATCAAGAATCGAAACCAAAAGCTTACGATTTACTTTTTTCCTTTGCCGTTAATGAGTGCATGATGAAGACATGTAGACAGCAAAGTTAAACATGAAGATATGAACAAATAGCTATTACGTCACCCATGCGTTTTCATAATCGAGCTTCACCAGACAAATTTCATTTTTTTTTTTTTAATTTTAACACACTTACACCGATTTTCCCTGGCTAAAACCCAAATATAAAGTCTCGCATGGATTCGAATACCCTATATGTTTAAACCAAAAACTGACAGGAGTTAGGTAGGCAATTCTATTAACAAAAATATATACGCATACATAAATATATATGGAAATATGAATTATTACGCAAGTATAAATCATGTAGAATATCTGCATGGATATAATTGCACGTAATGGTTAACTAAAGATATTAATTCCATAATAAAACCGGAAAAACTACTAGGGAATTAAAATGAATGTTTAAAAGCATATGCAAATTCACAAGATCTTTTGCTATTGAATTTCACGATCCATATATAACAATTGATTTTATTTTTTTAATAAATAGAAAAAAGGGATTTAATATGAATATCAATACAGAAAAAAAATTATAGGAGTATAGATTGGATTTTGTTATATTAAACTTTAGTTCACACCATTGCTCATATTTGTTCTCTGGTGCTTAGTCTTAGTAAGATGTTCCTGAGTAGTACCTACCAGGATTGATTGGTGGAAATAATCGAATTAGTAAGACTTCTGTTTCAACGTTTTTAGTGTTTCTGTAAATGTAACTTCCGACCATCTTCAGCCGTATCTTATCGGGCTTGGGAATTGTCCTGTCGATCTCCGAAAACTGCACGGAATGTCGAATGGAAAAAAAAATAATTTAATCCACGAGGCAAACATGCTCTCGTTTGCTGGGCCATAACTGGGTAGAAGTCTTATATAATACGCAGTTGTATATTGAGTGTTGCCCGTACTGACAAGTAACCCGCCAACTTCAAGGACAGTAACTGAATTAACTGAGCACTTTAACTCCTAATGTATGAGTTGGAGTTAACATCGACTAAACATTTTAAAACTATCTATATCAGACCATTAGTCCGAAAAATCTAAATAAGACACATAACACAATTCCCTATATAATTATATATAATTGCGTTCGTGTGTGTTTGTGTACAACTCTCCTACGGCCCATACCATTGAGCCGATCATGATCAAGGTTACATGACAATTTCCTACCTAGGGATGGGGCACACCATTTTTCCAAGATCAAGGGTTAGTCAAATTTGTTGCGGTTCTTATAACATCCACTTACAGACTGGGTGCCCGCCAACAGTGTACCCGAGCTTAGAGCAAAGTTCTGCGCAATGCGCGAGTATCTTTGCTAGTAGTATATTTTTTTTCGTTCAATATTTTGATGTTATTTTAATTAAATATTGAGAAAGAAAAACAATTCTAGACGCTTCAGTTCTCATGAAATAAATCATACTGGGTTCTATTAAAGGAAAGGCATAACGAAATAGTTGGACTCGTTTTGATTTCCCCTGATAGTGGAAATGACTATCGCTGATATGAGAACGATTTCTCCCTAACGGTTCAAAGTGCCAATAGAATGAAGGGAATCATATTCTAACGAGAAAATTATGATTCCCAATTTCCCAAAATTATCGCAAGAACACGAACCGACTTATTACTAATGTCAAAAAATAGAATTAAGTGATTTATCTTATTTTTATATATATATATTTCTCTTTGTAGAACTTCAGAAGTCGCACAAAAGAATGCTTTAAAGATTCATATATTTTTTAATGATAGGGAAGTCCATTAAGGTTTCTGTTGCTTCCAGACAACTAATGGAGTTTTGAGAGTGCTTGACCCGGAGTAGTCAACGGAATTGAAATGAAAAAAAAAACTCGTGAAAACAGTAATTGTCTGATCTCGTTAAGAGTTGCGAAAATGAGGCGACGACTGGAATCTCACTTTGTATAAAGCATTTATAATCAATATTAACTCTCCTTCTAATAAAACCTGGAAAACCGACCAATAATTCTTAAAATGGAAATGTTTACAATGTACAATCTATTATATATTCGGTTTTAAATGCCCCCCTCAAATTGATCCAGAGTAACAACAACTTTAATTACGTTCGGGTATGACTTGAAGTTATCTGCAGTTGACGGGCCCAATTTATCGTCTGCAAAACGTGCATTTGTCATGTGTTACTATTAAACCAAAGTTCAATTTGGTTTGGATGTTACCTGTTATAACATGCAATGTTATCTGATCAGAAATTATTTGCTTTAGAAAACTCAATCATGTACCGCAAAATTAAGAACAAAAATGAGAAATCGTTTTTTAAAAAAAACAATTAAATGAAACGCCATGAATAAATACATGGAAGTCGATGGAAAAAGCGGTAAATTTGTTAAACAATTTATTTTTACAAAGTTTTTCAAAGAAAAATGTTATATTATACTCATAGATACTCAAAACGTCGTTCGTGTATTCCACTGCATCGTCTTAACCTAGAAAACCAACAAAAGGACCAATCGAAAAATAGCAATCACGCATTATATTTATAATATAATATGACCTTCGAATTTCCCGCTATTCTAATGATCACACTGTATTTGGTCGTAAAGAAATTACATTAAACCCTCTCAGACAATCACCGGATTAGACATTAAAAACGCAAAGGTTTGATATACCATGAAACAAAAAAAAACACATTTAAGACCTTAGAACACATTAAAAAAACACAATCACAAAACCTGGATAAATGATTGCAATAAATTGTCATCCTTTAATACCAAATGTATTTTATTTCCTCTTCCAAATACACGTTGTCTTAATACAATAGAAAAAACCCTTTTTATTGTGGAAGCACCAATGTTAAAGATTTCATGAGCGGCTCTTGTTTCCTAGATACATCTGTTGCGAAACAAAATATCGCTGTGCTCCTTTAAGGTAATATAATATGGTTAAAGTTTTTCGAATTCTTATTAAGCATTCCAATTTCACGAATGTTTCATCACAGTATTATCGCTGAACACCTAACACTTAAACCTTTTTAGAATAGAATTATGGATTTTATACGGTCGTGAAGTTCTAGACAAAATGTACATAATCGGAACTAAATTACTCTTGAGATTTGAAAGCCCCAAAGAGGCTAGAAGACATGCCATCATTTGCAAATAGACTCCTCAATGTAAAATGTGCTTTAATATACATAGATATTCCCGTTTACATATTCGAGCATACTAAAATTAAATAAAATCTGTTAAAATTAAAGTTGAACAAAACTTGAAATTTATATTAATCAAGCTATAATTTAGAATCGTTAAGACTATTTTTATAAACAATTAAATAAAAAAACTATGAACAATTATATATAAAAGATATGAACAATTATATATAAAAGATATGAACAATTATATATAAAAGATATGAACAATTATATATATAAAAGATATGAACAATTATATATATAAAAGATATGAACAATTATATATATAAAAGATATGAACAATTAGACATAAAAGATATGAACAATTAGACATAAAAGATATGAACTATTAGACATAAAAGATATGAACTATTAGATATAAAAGATATGAACTATTAGATATAAAAGATATGAACTATTAGATATAAAAGATATGAACTATTAGATATAAAAGATATGAACTATTAGATATAAAAGATATGAACTATTAGATATAAAAGATATGAACTATAAGACATAAAAGATATGAACTATAAGACATAAAAGATATGAACTATAAGACATAAAAGATATGAACTATAAGACATAAAAGATATGAACTATTAGATATAAAAGATATGAACTATTAGATATAAAAGATATGAACTATTAGATATAAAAGATATGAACTATTAGATATAAAAGATATGAACTATTAGATATAAAAGATATGAACTATTAGATATAAAAGATATGAACTATTAGATATAAAAGATATGAACTATTAGATATAAAAGATATGAACTATTAGATATAAAAGATATGAACTATTAGATATAAAAGATATGAACTATTAGATATAAAAGATATGAACTATTAGATATAAAAGATATGAACTATTAGATATAAAAGATATGAACTATTAGATATAAAAGATATGAACTATTAGATATAAAAGATATGAACTATTAGATATAAAAGATATGAACTATTATATTTTACTGTTATTTTTTCGAAATATTTTCTGTTCCCTGTATCTTATATTTTCCTAAAATACAAAAATTAAAAAGCAATGCGAACAAACGTCTGATTGTTCAATTCCTCACTTAGCATAGCCTCTTTAAACTGGGTTGACTAAAAATAGTTCCTTCTGTCGAATTTTTAATATGTCCGGTTTTGTATCAATAGAAGTAAAACCATTAGTTTTTCAATAGAAAATAATGCGTATGACGGGGGAATTAAACAATAACGAGACGACTTGCATGAAATCCTAACCTTTTTGTTTAGTGTAAAAAAAATCCTAAGGTTAGGATGATGTATAATGCAGGATATTTCGGCGTATAAGGCGATTTCAGATAAGACGAGATAGAAAATTGGAACAAATTTTAATAAATTAATCGTATATCGGCTGGATAAGCCGACTGCTAAGTCACGAAACTGTTTGTTTAGCCCAGGCTGGAGATTGCCACATCAGGTATCTTATGAAATATTCATTTGTAAAGATGATTTTTAATTGGTTTGTAAAGATGATTTTTAATTGGTTTGTAAAGATGATTTTTAATTGGTTTGTAAAGATGATTTTTAATTGGTTTATAAAGATGATTTTTAATTGGTTTATAAAGATGATTTTTAATTGGTTTGTAAAGATGATTTTTAATTGGTTTGTAAAGATGATGTTTAATTGGTTTGTAAAGATGATTTTTAATTGGTTTGTAAAGATGATTTTTAATTGGTTCGTAAAGATGATTTTAGCTGTAATTTAGTCAACAGTACATTATAGGCTACAATGTGCAGAACCCACCGTAAATTCTATAAAATTTATTTCCATATATAATAGCTTGAAGAAAAGTTTAAATAGAAAAAGGCAAGTACCCATGGTTCAGTTGTGCTCTAAACAGAACCATTCCTTTCGAATTCTCCCTTATCTAACCAAAGAAACTTTTGTTAATTTTATAGGCCGGGCTCTTGTTTTGTGCAATGATATCTCAGATGCACTTGTGTTAGGATATATCAGGTTGTAAACTTGGGTCAAGATTGGATTTTTTTTTCTGCCATCGAAAAATTTTTACGTCGATACTTAGAGGTATTCCGATGCCAAACTTATAGGAAAACACTTCCAGACATATGAAGTGCATTTGTATAAATTAAAAAGAAAAACGACGCAACTGATTCGGTATCTATAGGGAACGAACTCATATATAAACAAACTACATTTTATATAGAAGTAGTGATTTTGATTACTATTGGAATATAATACATGAATTGTTCAAAAGGACAAACAGATCCCAAATTGTATTGCGGCAAATAAATATGTCCATCCAAAATTGTGGTTATTTGATCACGAATTACGTAATCAATACACACCGCATCCAACTTGTTGAAAATAGGTTGGGATGGTGCCGCATGTATTCATGCGAATGATACGAAATGTTGACGACTCGTTTCCCCCCGAGGCTTGTTTCACGATCTAAAAGCAGAGACTCGGCATATCAAGAAATAACTGTCCAGTATTCAAAGCTGACGCGGATTAGTGTCAGAAAGAGAGATCAAGTCTACACTAAATTCAAAGTCCAGATCAGACATGGTTGGGAGTGGTGCTGCTTTGTGGGAGAGGCAAGGATAAAAGCCAATGGCGATGGGGTTTCTTTCTCCCTCCCTTTCTCCCTCCCTTTCTCCCTCCCTTTCTCCCTCCCTTTCTCCCTCCCTTTCTCCCTCCCTTTCTCCCTCCCTTTCTCCCTCCCTTTCTCCCTCCCTTTCTCCCTCCCTTTCTCCCTCCCTTTCTCCCTCCCTTTCTCCCTTTCTCCCTCCCTCCCTTTCTCCCTTTCTCCCTTTCTCCCTCCCTCCCTTTCTCCCTCCCTCCCTTTCTCCCTCCCTCCCTTTCTCCCTCCCTCCCTTTCTCCCTCCCTCCCTTTCTCCCTCCCTGTGTCTCTCACGTTCACTCACACACACACGAAACTTAATTGTTTGCTCATTCATGATATTTTCTCTAGAGAGTGAGCACTGTCTGGTTAGGTGTATTTTTTTTTCTTTTTGAAACTCTAGATACTAGATCAGTCTGAGTTTCCCGTGTTCCTGACCTAAAATACACCAATCAGTAGCGTATTTTTTAAAATTTATTTATTAGTTTTTTTTTTTTTTTCAACAATAAAAGCAACAGGATTTTCATTTACACAACAGCACAAGCAAACACTATGAATAGTTTTTTTTTAAGTATAAACACGCCGAGCATAAAAACATTTTTCTATAATTATTGGATTCGAAAATAACGTGAAAACGTTTAAAATATCGTAAATCAAAAATAATCGGAAGAGAATTGCAACAATAGTGTAGGAATGAACAGCAAAACATCCGAGGATACTTAAACGACTTATATACTTCAAGAGTTTGGTACGTTTTGCTCTCGTTGTTTCGGCTTGGCTGGTTAGGTTGGGAGGAGGGGGAGAGATTCGGTGTTAAATTCTTGCGTCGTCGTTTTAGACAAAGTTCTGTTATTTTTAACATGTGCGGCGGTAGCACACGAATGATTAGTTCAGTTTCTGCTCAAGTTATGATTATTTAATTTTTACTTAGAAACTATTTTAAAGTTTTTAATTTTAGAAAATTAATTGGAAAATAATTAACCAAAAACAGTTTCGCAGTAACTTGATTTTTCTTTTTAAAAAAAAAGTTAAAAATATATTTTTTATATTATTTTTAACTTATAAAACCTTTAAATCTCAGTTGCGTAGTCGACTCTTACTATCTCTTACTATTATCGAGCTCAACAGTTCGACCACAAACGCAGATTTCAACGCAGTTCAGTTTCCGTATTCTTCCCTTGAATCTTTTCTCTTATGTTGGCGGATGTTGAGGTGGAGCGCACGGGTTCACAGGTATAAAAAATAAGCTCCAAACAGAATCCAAATTCTATAGGTGTTCATCAAAGAAAAAGCTAAGGTTCACATATCTTGTATCGTGACTGTGGTCGTGCATTGAGGTCAGTTCAGCTGTGTTCCGATCTACAAATTGTATTCAATTTCGGTACCTGTCGCAACCCCAACATTGTCTGTAAATTATGCCTAACCTCATTTCCACTCCTTTACTGCTCATAAACTAACTCTAAACATATCGATCTTAATTGTCCGTTCTTTTATTTCTATTCAATCACACACCTTGATTAACAATTCTATTTCAGCTTTATTTTGTGTTGGTGAACAACTTCACATATTTTTGTTCTGTTGATAAACTAATTTCCTACTGTCTTATCCTCATGTGTCAGGAATAAAGAATATATTTTGTAGAGCAACATCAATAGAATGTATTTTCTAAAAGTATATGCCGTAAAATATGCCACGGATTAGGGAGTATCTATTGTTCTCTCTAGTTCGCCATGTTTACTGTATTGGTAATTATTAAATAACAGCTTCGCAGCAACACAACTATCAGTTCGATCTAGAAAGCACATTTTCAGAGGATAGCCCACAAATTAATCTGGTCGAGAACGATATCGAAAAATAGATTCTGAATCGTATTAGAATACTTAATTCAAATATTACTTACCGTCCATATTTATTCAAGTCATTCTGTATATCTAACTAATGGAGATTTCGTACCTGCCTTCTGAATATCTACAAGCAAACTCGTATACAAACGGATGAACTTAAGGTAAACATAATTATCGCCCTTCAACTCTGGTAACACTATGCCTTGCCACCAGGAGGAGGCGATACAGCTTCGTTCGCTTCCGGTTTGTGTTTCATTCTCCCTTTTCGCTGGAACTCTCACCAAGTGAAGATGTGATAATAATGTTCTCCGGTCTAGCATCGCCAGTCCGCTCCCTGACCTCACCGTGAACTTATCAAATACTCCAACGTAATAACGTTACTCCTATTCCTCTCAATGAACTCTTACTATCTCTTATCATTAGTCCTGTATCTTACATCTACTTTAGTTGTTTGTATGTATATCGGCATATTTTGTATCTTTATTTCGCGACAATTGCTTCGTCACCAACCAGTACAACAGAGGATGCGATCGCCAATCACAATAACAGGCAATTCTGACCTCTGCAGTCGAAACTATACTTTGTCTGTTTATAATAGTATTTGTTTGTCTGAAACCAAAATCTTATAATTAATATTTACTATTGTATTACGTTTCCAGGTTTGATTGTGTTATCTTACGCATGTCTTCCATGTATTATCTCCGTTTTGGAGATGTAGAACCTGTTGCGCGGTTATAATTCCATCTTTTGAAAAAATACTTTCTTCTTTTGACAGTAGGAGATAACCATGTGCTATCAAAAACGATATGTACAGGGTAGTTTACTTAAAAATAACCCAGAAAATTTAGTAGAAAGGAGAAACATTGTTTTATTGTTTAAATTAACTGTAGTGTTATAAAAGATTCTGGAAGTGCTCCCAGTTTGCATCCTTGCATTTCTGGGCACGTTTTACAATGTTTACATATACTGCCTGGAGATATTGTTTTGCGATTCTCTTGATAGGGTTGGGCATGTACTCCTTTTAGTGTTTCTAGATTTTGAAGATTGTTTGTATAAACTTATTTGTTTTAAAGTCCCCAAAAGATAACAAGCACATGACGACTAGTCCGGGGAACGTGGTGGCCATAACTCTGTGCTTATTGTTCTCTCTTTCGTAAACATATAATGAACCTGCCTCGGTGATATGCAGGAGGTGATGCATGTAGCGCCATCTTGTTGGAAAATAATTGCGTTATGTCTTAGAAGTGGACCACCCTGTACTTTCAAAAACATCTGGTCGGTTATGTTTACTTTATTTAATATCTCATTTATTGAAGTAATTAGTTATGTTAAATGTTTATTGGACCGATAAAAGCTTGTTTATAAGCATGCATATTTCTTTTTATTCGATGTCTTTTCTTAACGATTATATTCACCGCATTTCTAATTTTTCCTTTTACCATCTATTTTTTCTGTATTTCAAATGTAGCCTAAAATCGGTTTATTCGTTTGTAAACCTCTGCTACAATAGGCATCAAATCATGATTTTTGGGCTCCGACAAGTCTGACTCGTACAAAATAAGTGCTCGGCGTTTCTAGATTTATATAAGGGATTTATTTTTTTTATTTTTTCGAAGTAGAACCTTGGCCCAGGGTATCTTTATTTTTTCCTTTGTAATTTTTTTTAAATAAAGAAAATATACGATTCAAATCTAAAAAGGCCGATAGTAAAAAAAATAAAAATACGGCGATAAAGTTTAAACGTAGCCGGTTTGTATAAAGTAACTGAATCGCAAAGAAAAAACGAAACATTTTATTTATTTGTCTAAGAAAATGTGGCGGTATAAATAATATCGAAAAAAGTAAATAGACATGTTGGAGACGAAAGTACTCGAGGGTAAGGAAAAGTCCAAATGAGAATATAAATTAGAAACCATTTGGTGGAAGAGATGAATTATAAGCACAGTAAAACGATAAATAATAGAAAAAAAAGTACTCGGCGGATTTTATACAAACATAGAAAAATCTGTTTCCAAGAAACAGCTGCCAAATTGTTTCCCTTTTCCCTGGTCTTCATTGAAGTATGCACTAACTTCAAAGATCACCGGCTGCGTTTAAATTAATGTCGGAGTCCGCCACCTGACAAAACACACCTTTTCTTTTTTTTTTTAATCTGAATTCACGAAATGGAAAAAGAGATAGCATAAAAATGAAAATACTCAACTTATTTTTCTTTGTCAGTGCAAGAACTTTGCTTAGTTCCATTTTTATTATGTTTTAGTAAAAAAGAAAATTCCTTTATTTTACGTTAAAAAAAAACTTTGTATCTTTAAAAATTATTGACTTAACAAATAGTGCTCAATACAACTTAATCCAAATAATTTAAAATTTTCGGACAACTAGTAATATTTTTACTATGTTTGGCCGATGCGACCTCCGCAAGGAATCGTGGCGCAGTGGTGAGAGTACTAGGAAAAATCAATTGTAAAATTAGCCTTTTGTGGGTTGAAGGTTTAATTCTAAGCGAAGGCGACCGGAAAATACAATTGCAAATTATTTGAGACCCAAGATGATGTTGTTATTATTATTATTATTATTATTAAGTTATAACTGACGGAACGAGCGTATGCTACCCCCGTGACGTAAATAAACGGTTCTGTTCGAACTCAAATCCAAAATCTTTGAGTTCGACGGGAACGTTTTTGAGTTTACGATACACCTAAAGGTTTAGGTTACATCGATCGAGACGTTGTGAAAATGGATGAGAATTGTAGTCCAAAGAATCCCAATATGAATAACCAATCCTTATCTTGAAATTTCCGTAATGTAAAAGCTTCATCCCTTTTTAAATTTTACTATTTAATAACCTGACATTATAAATTCGTTTAATCAATATTTCCTTGCCTAAAAGAATTGGAACAATATAAATATATAAACATATTCTTACTGGTGAAATCGTAGCACTTGTCTCAATTTGATGTAAATAATCATAACTAAACTGAGAAGGCGTAAAATTCCGCCGTTTCCACTAAAGATAGCTCTATATGCCAGAAGCCTTTCTACTCTCACAGTTTATTCCCTCGAACGTGTGTACTTTAGAAAACATTTTACGTTCCCTGCTTTCTGAAAGTATTATTATACGAAGAATTGAATATAATATTAAGGAACGTCTCGTTACTCAACTCCATACAGACCAGAAACATAATAGAAGTCCTGTATACCTCATCTGCAATATGGCCGCTCAAGATGAATAATATTAAAATAAAAACCGACTTAACATAATATAAAGAAACTAGCAGGAACCGTATCTCGGCACTGCCTGGGATTTTTGGAAATCGCAACTGGCAGAAAGGCAAGGAGTAAAATGTTAATCTGCAATTAAAAAAAATTGCGGAGAGTGCTCATTGGCCTGTTTTCTGTGTTCAGCAAAAATATAAAATATCTGAGTGGTGTACGAACTGAAAGGTGTTATAATAGAACTTTTTTTACTATTGAGGTGAAAAGTTGCGTAATTACCAAAAAAAAATGAGTTAGAATTACACTTTGGGTTCTGTCAAATTATCAATTTTTTGTTTACTGAATCATAAATGAAATCACGAGTTCAATCAAAACTGATGCAACATCAGTAAGACTCTGATCCACGACTTTTTTTGTTTTTATTTCACTGTTCAATTTTCAGGATTTTAATTCATAGTATTAACTTAATTCTGTGATCAGTGAAATTTAATGAAACAAAAAGGATGAATTCGTCAGATCAAATAGTAGTAAACCAATGGTGTTTGAACACATTAAGAAGTTTAGAGAACAAAGCAATCATATCTACTCTTTATTATTAAGCTGAAACTTAGTCGTTTGAATACAAATGGGTTAGAACACAAAATCATTTTAATAAGCTTTGTTAGGTCAATAACTTTAGTTAGGTGTAAAGTAACTAAAGTGAATGCATCTTTTCCTTTAAATAACTTTGTGGAAGGTGTATGTTGACGATGACAAAACAAATGAATTAAAGTAATAGTTTCTTAGCACACGAGAGACGGGGATTTCACGTCTTTTTTATTTACATGTTTACAGAGAAAGCTATACACGAGAGAGAGATCACTTCTCATTAAGTGTCGTTTTTTACAAAGAAAATCAAAGGTAGATAACAACACAGTGCCTCAGTTAAAGTCTAGGTCATCAGTTAAAAAACAAAGGGACGGAGGCAACTTAAAATGGTTTCCACAATTGAAAATAATGATCGAAATGGCAACTCTTCTATTGTGACCGAAATAAAATACAACGCATAGCAGTTTCCTCAGGGTACAAATCCAACATCACGGACAAGCACTGCTTAAGGCAACTCGTGTGAGTAATATTCACACTCACATAACTGTTCATATTCAAGCAATCGGAAGATGAGCATTTGTCGCAGTTTATTTAATCTGAAAAGTTTCTGAAAACTAGCGGGACATGTGGGAATTCCACAGCGGCATCTTTAATATGTGCTATATTGCTTCTGTGAATAAAGACCTCCGCAATATTATTGTAGCTCTTTTGTTAAAACTGTAAAAGTATTTGTGTAAGTAATCTGGTTAATGTTTTGTCAGAATATATCGTTATTACGGTTTATTTCCAATGTCCCTATAGGAGTCTGTGACATATTTAAAAATCAACTAGTTAATATTTTCAATACAACACCTCAATGGGAATTAGATGTTAAGTCTGTTTTCCAACACAGCTCCTTCAGGTTCACGATTTCTTTTTTTCACATTTCCTAGGCATTGTCCTCTTTATTAATTCTTTGAACGTTTCTTGCACATTTAACAAAAACTTCCACATGTGCACAGCGATTTAAGAAAATGAGAAACTTGTGGTCAGGTAGCCACTAAAACCCTCTCATGGCATTACAATTCCTCTATTGGGCAGAAACTATAAATTTTGTCTGGTCAATCACCAATAGCAGTTTCTGAATGTCAACAGTAGAATTCATCGAATTCATCAAACGGTCGCTTGGTGTGCAAAGATTAGAAACCGTTTTTCATTTAGATTTGCATTAATCTTGAGTCTATTTTCACAACTTTTTATTCCAGACATACAATATTTCGTATTTCCGCTTAGTCACTAGCATGCAAAATTGTTCTATTTTTTTTTTTTCAAGCACTGAGATATACAAGAAATAATGTTTCGGAATGTGTTCGATTTGATTTTCTTCAAATTTTTATTCTTAAGGATAGGAAAATGTCATGGTTGTTTGCATACATAGCGTGTCAAATGCGGTCATAGTTTGACCACAATTTTTTAACCTTCTGCAAAATTCTTTTTGTTAGAACATTGGTTATCCGAGTACTTACCTTCAACGTCACTTTTGACACCAGGTGATTAGCAGTTTTTACAATGAAAAGGTTACGAGGACATTTAACTTAATGAGAGTACGGTGGTATTTGTCGTTTCCTCATCTGTGGTTCGCTTTAATTCTCGATTTATTTTGGATCGGGGTTAACCTTTCACAGCGGCCAAAGCGACCACATTAAGGTTATTTGATTTATATCCAATAGTTCAAATCATTAAAACGAAAACTAATCGATAAGAGTAAAACGCTGTCTCTCTATTTCTTCCATTTTGTGTGTGTGTGTGTGTTTTTTTTCCAATTTACTCGTTTGCTTTTTTTTTACTATTCGGTCAATTTCATTATATAGAAAGCACAAATCCTAAACAGTTTCCTTTTTTGTTATTAAAAAAAAAATAACGTGTCTTACTGACAAAGCCTAGATATGTATAAGTTCATAACTTAAAATAGAGAAATAACCCAGTTGTGTACTTTCATGTTATACGATCATTTAATCTATTCTGATTATATATATATATATATATATATATATATATATATATATATATATATATATATATATATGGATTTGTTTTCTAACTTGAATTATCTAGACGGTTTTACGAACCAACTCCAGGTCGTAACTAATTGATTTATATAGCAAAGTAGTAGTGTAAATATTATTTTCCTACACCTTCGGCAGCAACTTCAAAGCTCGAAACGATAGAAAAATGAAAGCTGCATTTGTATGCATTTCCATCCATGTGAGTTTGTAAGGGTTCTCACTTCGGTAATTAAACACCTCGACAACAACGGAATTACCGCGCAAATTGATCGTTTTATTACAACATATTTGCATCGTTGTCGGATCGCGATGCAGTCGTTCAACAGTGACGGTTCATTTCGATTTCCTCTGCAATAATTATTATCGAGGTTGCTATGATTATTTTGAGCTAACAATGCCTGGATTATCAGACAGGTTAAACTTGTATTTGACGTCCAGATGGTACGGTTGTCTGCTCTATATTCGTGCATAATGGCGATACAAAAACATGCAATAACAAATGTATAACTGTGGCAGTCGTGTAACATACAAATGTCCCTTACGTCGACATTCATTTAATTACATTATAAAGGTTCAAATTTAATAATGTCCGTATGGATATTTAATATTTATTAGATATCTGCATTTACGTGTAAATAGGTTTGTTCCTTTGTCTTTCCTAATATTTTGAAGTGAATGTTTGAATAGCGTTTATTCCTTCGCAAAACTCAACCATGTTCCGCAAAGTAAAAAAAAAATTCTAAAAAACAAATTGAAGACTTTAAATAAATATTTGAAAGTTAATGACATCTGTATCAAAATATATTTAAGCCTATTTTATGACAGGGAAACGCAGGGCAACCTGCTAGTATATAAAGGCTACTACAGATAAATTACATATATATATATATATATATATATATTGCACATAATATTTCTAGTTTTTTCATAGTGTGGGCAAGGACTCCTTTTTTAAACTTAGCACACTCATTTGCTCTCTCAATCGCACCTTCTTAGATTTAGATTATATAATTTATACGAACTACAATTAAAGTACAATTGTTTAACACGATTTTAAAAAATTCTACGTAGTTGATAACGTTTACCATTTCTCGATATTTATAATCACTTATATCATTTGGCGAATAAAAAGTGCTCAAACCTTAAATGCTATAAATGTGCAATAGAATTTTGTGAATTACGAAAAAAAAACCCCAGTAAATGTCTTATATAATTACAAGTTGAAGCCATGAAGTAAAATAACGACTTTTTTTCAAACGTTTTTACTTCAAACGTTTTAACTTCAAACGTTTTTATTTATCGTCCGAGTCTTTTACATAAAGATGTCATCATTCAAATCAATAATTAATGATAATCAATCGGATTGAGAATTTTTTTAATATTTATTTTCGAAATATTTATCACTCATCTCTTTTGGGCGTGTTTTTCCACATCAAAGTGGCTATTTCACTATCAAACTATAAAAAAGCTTTGGATGTACCCTTTGTCGGTCTACACACAGCCAAAATATTGCCCTGTGTGTTGTCTATCTGACTGTTTTGTAAAGTTCTTAGACGACGGGATCAATTTAGCTGGTAGGCAGGTTGACTGCCATAACAGTATTCATGCCATTTAATCTTAGACTCTACCTTATTCTCCTCCACGAAAATTCCCGACTCTTCATAAGGTGAACGAATTCCAAGAAATTCTGCCTCATCCGTCATACTCTCCAGGCCTTTCCTAAACTTACTACCAGTTTTAAGCATGTTTACAACTTTCTGCGTGATAAGTACTTCAAAATCTTTAGCAATATCATCGTGACCAGAAACCAATATTCTTATGGTACTTACATAACTATTTATTTTGTGTCGGCAAGAGTGATTCTGATGGTGCTTATTTCGACCAATAAATTTGTTTGAGCAGAGATACGTTCATCCGAATTTAAGTTAAAAACCACAAGAACTTCCTTGTAAAACATTAATTACTATCGTGCCTAGATGTTCTGTGTTTATTTATATTGAGGGCGCGCATCGATTTCTGGTAGATATGACAGAAATTGGTGTTTTTTTCACGACCAACGTAAAAAAAGCAGTTTCCCTAAGCTATGTGACCTGCTAACGTCACAAAATAAAGTCCAAGAGCTATAGTACTGACTCTTACGAAAGTTGTACATATATATAATTCTTATTAGATTTTTATATATTTTTATTGCATAATATTTCATTTTTATTTTCATTTTCATCCCAAACAAGACAGTACCACTTTGATGTAGGATTCTATTATCGTTGACAGTAGCTGCAGGGACACTGTGTAGGGAGACGAGCAGCAAGATGTCTATTCACATTACACTTGAACTTCTGCATGTAAGTACAGTTTGGAAGCTGGAAACAGGAAGGGAATTCCAAAGTCTAGCAATTCTGGGGACGAAACTTAGACTAAAATGCTTTCTTTCATCTGTAGGGATGGGACTTGGCTGCTTGTCGAGTTTGTCTGGGGTATTTACGTCGAGGGGGGTACAAGAGCTTGTTGTTCCTTAGAGCATCCACCATTTAAATACTTTTAGAACAGGTAGGACCCAATATTTCGTTGATGGGACAGAAGTCGAAGCTTGGATGACAGTTCACGACCTATCAGGTTGGTAACTCTCTTTTGACCTTTGTCTAGGAGCGAAAGACTAGCAGCAGGTGTATCAGGCCAAATGTGACAACAATGCTCCATACAGGGTCGAATGGTGGCCTTATAGTGGTATAGGATACTTTCCGACCTAAGTAATTTTATAGTACGTTAGAGAGAACTCACCTTCTTCTTGCAGGAGGGTTTAGTCTTCGGGCCAAGATGAAAGTGTAGTCTCTGTTCCGGCAGATACTGCAAACAAAGACCATTGCTCTAGTGGCAATGAGTTTCTGGGCCATGTAGAGGCAACCATATATACCAAGAGACTCTCACTATCCGGCTCCCATTTTCCATCTCTGGGGAGCTGGTTCCCTTCCCCCTTCTCTCTCCTCCTCTTCACATTAAAAAAAACGGCCCCATGCCTAATTTGCTCTGGTGGGGAAGCAAATAAACACAGCCCACATTCCCCGCAGCGGTCGTGGAAATGATCTCAATGTATTTGCTCCAATTCATGTCTCCTGTGAACGTTAGGCCGAGGAATTTGAAAGAAGTACTTGCGGTGATGTATCTTTAGCCATTGTTATTGGTGGTTGAGAAGGGTTCTTGTAATTATTAAAGGAAACAAGCTTAGTTTTTTTTTTTTGTTAGTATAAATTGAATCCTGTCCATTTTTTGTTATTTTAGAATGCAAGTATTTTAGTAAATAAACAAATGTCTTTACATTCCACCAAATGACATTGTTTATTTAATTTTTAAGGAATTAAACTAAAGTTCTTCTGAATTGTTTTTTTTTTTTTTTTTTTTTTTTTTGCTTTGAGTAAATTCAGTTTTAATATAGCGTCTGTTTATGTTGCAATGAGTTTAAGGTTTTTTTTATGTGTGAAAACGCTTTCAATCGTCACTAGTGGCTCTACAACAGATCTGGCTTGCTTGCAATTCAAGGCTGACGTAATTTTTTCAATGAACAGGCCAGCTTTGTTTGTCCTGTTCATCCACTTGCAGTTAAATCATAAGTATGAAGAATCTCTTCTCATCGCTATCGCCAGTGTCGTTAATTAGATACTGCAAGAATAACGTTTATCGATCCTTTGTTTCTGCGTGATTGGTAAATGTGTTTATTAAGATTGATTATTTCTGTGAAATAGAAGCTTGATTGAAAGTCTTACGTAATGATTTATTGGTAACGCGGAATTAATCACTTAGAAATCTATATAATTATAAATCTCAAATGACCTTGTAATGGGGGTTGTAGCCTAACATCCGCTTTACGACTTCTGTTTGCCCATGCGTACATAAACCATCAACGCAATAATAAAACATTGTTTTACTCTGTACGTTTTCAGTGTCCCAATTGATTTTTTTCGTGTTTAAATTATCCAAATAAACAAGTGTTAATACTTCCTACATTTTTTACATCGTTCATTTCCGTATTACGTTTAAGGTATTTTAACGCGATTTTCTTACAAATAAATCTTTAATCCGTTGAAAACCGTAAGAGCATTTTACAACGGTGATTTACCCACCGTCTTAATTTTTTTACTTTGTTCTCCATTTTTTAATACACCGTTCTTAAAAAACATTCATACATTTTCTTCTACATTACCAAAATAAATAAATAACCCCGAAAATGTTTTTTTTAATTTCTGTTACAAATAAAAAATCAATGCGACAATAAAACGTATTGTTTTACTGTGTATATTTTCAGCGTACCAATTGTTTTTTTTTTTCGCGTTAAAATTAAGATATTTTAAAGTAAAAGTCAAATTTTGATATATCATGGTATGTGTTCAGCGCATATTTACCTATAAGTATGGCAAACCACTTATAATTCAATGGCTGGAATTTTTTTTTTTAAATAAACAATTATAAACAGAACGACTCATAGAAATCTTTCTATATTCTTTTTTAATTTAAATATACTTTTCTAGAAATGTTTGTTATGTCACAAAAACTATTTTCTTTACGTCACGAGTGTCGCGCTCATACATTAATTCCGTAGCTTCTATAACATACTGACCCAACGGGTCACGGGTATTTTAGTAACATAAAACTCTTAAAGTTCCAAATGCAACACACTAACACGTTTTTTATGAGTGAGCGTTTAGAAATGCTACATATTTTACCCAGTAAAAGATTGTTTTTGAAAAAGGATGCCATTCGTGCTCATCAGGAATCGCATCATCCGCTTGGTGCGGATTGCGAGCCCACTTGAACATGATTTATGAGTATAAAGTTGTCGGTCGGACAACAGCATGATATTGGGATATCGTTAACATTGACCAGAATTTATTACGCAAGTGTTCTGATGAAAATAGACTTGATTATATTCAACTTAAAAGCGAGTGTTATAACAAAGAAAGCAGTCCAGGAGCATTGTCTTTCACCAGTTAACGCTTTTTTTAAAATACTAGCATATCAACCCGGCGTTGCCTGGTTATTTGGAGGTGTATATTGAGGAAAAAACGAAAAAAATGCGGTCATTTTTTTAAAACTTGGACCCCTAGTATTACCCCTTTACAGTTATTGTTTTGGGCTCAAGTCAAGTTCAGTTAGATCCATGTCCTAGGAACCTATATCTAAAATTTCAAGTGTTTAGATCGAAAATTGTCAAGAGTTTGGTAGAGTTTTCAAAAAAGTCAAATCGTTTAACTTTGACCCCTTAACAGAAAAATTTCTGGTCGGAAACCGATCACGAAGATTTTCCCAAATCGCAATACCCTGTATATCAAATTTCGAGTGTGGACAAAATTGACGGGTATTGCGTAGGGAAATGTACAGACATACACACAGACGCGTTCACTTTTATAGATATATAGACTGAACTGCACAACTTAAGGTACCGAATAAATCTGTGCTCCGTTTCAACTAGAAAATCATATATATAACTAGCATTTCAGCCCGGCGTTGCCCGGGTGTTTGGATTTGTATGTTGAGCAAAATAAAAAAGTGGTAGTAGGAAGGCAGGCTCGAACCCGTACCGCGAAGGAGGAAAAGAACGGGGAAAACCATGAGGTCTTTGCTGTTACGACCACCGTCAAACAAGAAGTGACTTATCTTTAAGTTAAGGCGAGACAATCGGAAGGAGACGATGACTTTAAAAAATATCGGCGAAAAAAGCGACCCCCCCGTATAAAAGTGCCTAGTTGAAGGGGAAGATATGAATGTTTTTAGCCAATTATTCGATATTTGTCGTCTAAAGAGTCGAACTTAAAAATGATAGTGACCTTGTCACAATCTGTCGCCCCTGTCGAAAATTTTAGGCAGACACGCAAACATACATACATTTATATATTAGTAACTAAAAATTTTCGACCCAAAAGCTTGCCCTATCTCTGAATACCCTTTATGTAAAATTTGAAATGTATAGACCAGAAATTGTCTGAGTATTTTTGTAAGGACCGCACAGATCAATTTGTTTTTAACTTTGATCCCTATTATGACCCCTCACATTTATTGTTTTGGGCTCAAATCAAGTTAAGTTGGATCCAGGTCCAAGGAACGTATATCTAAAATTTCAAGGGTGTAGACCCAAATTGTCGGAGGAGTTTGTTAGTTCTCAAAGGTCAAATCGTTGAACTTTTACCCCTTAACAGTCAAATCTCTGGCCGAAAACAGATAACAGATTTTCCCAAATGTCAGTACCATGTATATAACATTTCGAGTATGTCGACTTGAAATTGAGTTGTTGCGTAGGGAAATGTATAGATACACGTTTACTTTTATAGATATATAGATAGATTATACAAAAATATATACGTATGCATAAAGATGTATGAAAAGTTTGTTTACTACAAACTTTTTACGCAAATATTATGCAAGTATAAATCATGTAAAATATCTGCATAAATATAATTACACGTAATAATTAACTAAAGATGATCATCCTAAAAGAAAACAAAAAAAAATAGGGAATTAAAATGAATGTTGAAAGGAATATGCAAATTAGCTAGATCTTTTGCAGATGAATGCAATTGCACGATCCATATATAAGAAAATTTTATTTTATTTTAAAAATAAATAAATATGAATATCAATGCACACAAAAGAACGATTTTATAGTAGTATAGGTATATTTTGGGGGGTGATAGGGAAGCCCTGAATGTTGAATTTATAACCATTTTATTTCGATATATCTAACTAGCATGGGTGTCCGGCGTTGCCCGGGTGTTTGGAGGTGTATGCTGAGCAAAAGAAAAAAAACAATTTTTTTAAAATTTGACCCCTATTATGACCCCTTAAAATTTATTGTTTGGCGCTCAAATCAAGGTAGGTTCCTCGGACATGGGTCTAACTAATCTCTAAAAGTTCAAGTGCGTAGACCCAAAATTGTTTGAGGAGTTTGGTAGAGTTCTCAGGTCAAATCGTTGAACTTTGACCCCTTAACAGGCATATTTCTGGCCGAAAACCCGATTGCATCGATTTTCCCAAATCTCAGTACCCTGTATATCAAATTTCGTGTCCGTTGCCTAAAGATTAACAGTTATTGCGTAGGAAAATGTATACACACACACACACACACACACACACACAACACACAGATGTTTACTTTTATATATATTGATTCTTGTTAAGCATTCGTTTTTTTTTTGTTTTTTTTTCTATTTGCTCATCTCTTCATTATGGCAGTTTGGCGCTCGATCGGTTTTGCGTGTACTCAAAATAGAGATCTTTCTTACAATATGAAAATCTTGAGTTAAACTACAATAAACAATGATTCATTCATGAAGGATTTATCTTTAACGAACTGAGGATAGAACATGCCGCAAATCTTCTGTATTGTCCGGTCGAAAATACGCTTAAATATATATTTTTTTTTACTCATGCAGACTTCGTATTTATTAAGCTAATTCATTTTTATATTGTAAGTTATATACCGTAATGGGCGCTCAGAAAATACGATTAAATATATTTTACCTTATTCAGATAACTTTTTTTTCTTTTCTTTTTTTTTTTTTTTTTTTTTTTTCAGATGACTTTTTAAAAAAATATCCTCGTAAAATATTTAGTAATTTGGACGTGAAACGTTTTACCGAAGTTGATTTTCGCAAATGGTTGACATGCCCTAACGCAGAATAACAAGCCAATCACTGGAATCATATTTTAAAATAGTAAGGCAACAGATTATAGTATTCAATTCGTCATAAACTCGACAAAGAATGGTCACTTTGCAGTTGTATATATAAACAGACCTTCTCATAAACAACTAACATAAACACCTGGGGAAAAGAGATGATGAATTAACGCACCAGACAATACAACCGGTTTCAAATGCACTGATCTAAATATAAATGCTAATCTCGAACTGTTTTAGTGTGTGACCCTTGATATTTCATCCGTGAATGCTAAACACATTTTATGAATAAGCTTGCGAGTCCATCAAATTAGATAAACCTGCACCATGTGATCCAGTGTCGGACAACTGACAGGCAGTGAACAATGTGGAATACAGCCTTTCCCATTTTCCGATTTGATTGATCCGTCGCTCCAAAGGTTTTCCACTGGCATCGGACCCTTCTATGGTACGATGTTTCAGTCGAAATGGATGGATTGTTCATCCATGCTTATGCAAGGGCAGATATTAACTTGCGTCCATTGTGCCTGTGCGTTTAACAATTTAAAGCGCTACGGATGAAATAGAATGCTATTTCACGCTGAAGCGTTAAAGCGGCGAACGTACTATTTCCTGCTTAAACGTAAGATCTAGTTAAATGCCCTTTCATAGTTAAGTATTATAGACCAACAAAATGGTTTTTCATACTTAAGCATTCAGACGGACGAAAACGATGTTCTACTTTTTCAACTCATGGACCGAAAACATCCATTCCATACGAAAGCGTTACAGGCGAAGAAAATACTATTATACGTGTAAATGCTACATAGGTAAGATATCACTATTGAACGTGTAATATATATATATATATATATATATATATATATATATATATATATATATATATGGTTTCGATTAAAAATTGATTACCCGAGTCATATGGATATTTTTTATTTTATTTTACAAACTACAACTTTTTAATATATAAGAATCGATAGAAAATTGGTTCTATAATAATGTATATGATATCCGCATGAATTAAAATATCCTATTTAAACGTATTTTACGACGGGAATACGCCGGATGTACCTGCAATCTTAGATAAATACTTTTGAGGTTTTAACAAAAGAGCTACAGTAATATCAGAGCGTCTCCATTTCTGAATGACATACACAGAATTCCAACATTAATATATTACATATGAAAGGATTCGCTGTGGAATTTCCACAGGTACCGCTAGTATATCATAATTGCCTGTGTAAGCGCTACAACAATATATCATAGTTGTCTGTGTAAGCGTTACAGAGCAGAGCAAATGAAGAAGTGTTTACTATACGTCTGATGGACGAAACGGCTGAAACACCAGTCTTATATATCAACGTAATTGCCATTAAATGTGAAAACTAAAAATGCGAAAGAAAATGCATTAGAAAGCTCTAGCGAGTCACAGATAAAAATGCTACTTGAAGTTCAAAGAACATAAGAATCTTGGATGTCTCCAAATTAAAAATAAGTATAGTAATTTTACAAGTTTATTGGTGAAAACACAAGTGAATGTGGACATCGGATTATATCCCCTTATATGCATAGGCTATACGACGAGGCTTCTACCAAAAAGGGGAGGCACTAGCGATGCGGAACCTCCGGTTTAGAAAATCAGGCGTGTATCCATTAATATAAGCCGATCTCGTATGGAGATCCATCCTTGACTTTAGTACGCATATTTTATTTCCAGAGCCAAAGTAACCATTGCCCTTCAACATTGCCTGGAGTAAAACAAGTCGATATTCTGAATATGTAATTCTAAGTACTGGGAAATGTCAAAGTTGTCCGGGCGTAAATGCTGGGTATTTTGTCAATGCATGTAAGTGCATTTAATTATTTTTTTTTTTTTAGAAGAGTAACCACTTATCAAGGTCCGAAGGTCGTTCGAGGATAAGTGCATTTTCCCTATAAACTAAGTTGCTGCCTCTCATCTATTCTAATGAAGTTATCCACATCATATAAATTATAAGTATATATATACCTGGCTCTCGTCACGAGCTTTAGTGTGTAAAATGTCTTTTTTCTTTCCCGCAGTCGAAATCATTGGCAACTGTTTAAAACTAAGCCCATGTTGCAGTTCGGAGAACCACATAAACTTTTTTTTCATGCATTTAGAATATTGAGAAGAGAAATCCA
>NC_136494.1:13402530-13520030 GCF_053919585.1 Euprymna scolopes
AGTAGAAGGCACTTTTAGTAGTACATACATGAAACTATAGTCCCTTTCGAACTGATCTCCTTCGGTTGCAATACACTTGTTATGCCATTCCAACAATTTCTGGAAGGTCCCATGAAAGTCCTCCTGTAAAAGCGTGTCAATGACCCTCGTCACAGCCAGTCATCTCAGTTGTCTTATATCGACAGCCTCTAAAGTTTCCCTTGAGCTTAGCGAATAAGTTTTTTTTTTATTTTTACTGGGAAAAGAACAGGACTATAGAGGGGGCGAAGATCTGGCTAATACTCATCTTCATCACAGGATGGTGTTGTGGATTAGTGCAATGGGGCAAATCTCGAGCATCTGTAGTTCATCGTCAATAATTGTGTGCACAATCTACGTCTTGCTTGAATCTCTTACGTCACCCAAAAACTGATGATCGATTCATGCAAATTGGTCCTACAGAAGCCTGAAGCTTTCCATACGTTTCTGTGGCATTTTGTAAAATTTAAAACATGTTATTACGTATCATTCTTATAAACTGTCCTCAGGTCCAGATTGCGTTTTTTTTTTAATTCGCCACTTGTGCCAATCGGACTTTTTGCTGTAGTTTTTCATTTGAACCTGAAGTCATAAGATGTATAGCAATAACTAACAGAATTTTTAAGAGTCTATGACAATCTGAAATGCCTCTACAAAAAGTCTGTAAATTTATTGAAGACGCATAGTAAACTAATATTCTTTTATCGAATCTTTCATCATAAGCACGTTTACCTTGAAACCTATCAAATCTGCAATATTATTTCTAAACATATTCTCATTTCTCTTGCAGGTAAGTGGATTCATTTAATTCCGAAAGCCGAGTGCAGCTCCTTGTTTCCGAAAGAGGTGAAGTATAAATATCCCTTTATAGATTGGGCGTGTTATATTCAATCTCAGTGGAATCAGATTGTCTGTTACATCTCATCCTTTTATTTTATTTATTTGCGGACTGACATCCTCCTCTTTATATTTGTTGTTTTACGTTTCGGTCAACTATTACTCTGACCTGCTGAGAAAACAAATATGGAAGGCAGTAATTACTAAAATTAAAGTTAAATGACTCGGCCTTACTATCCCGTCGCGGTTAACTACCTGACGAAAGCCAGAGAAAGATTTAGCAGAAACATCATGAAAAACCAACTATGAAGATGAGAATAACAGTACGCAAATAAGATAAAAAGTAATATACAAATTACTTATCTTAAAGGTATATATTATATGATTGGAATTCATTATTGAGATGAGTATTGTTTTATTTATTTGTTTTATTTATGGTGGACCATTATCCTAATTTTTTTCTTAGTTTTTTCACGACGTTTTGGCCAACTATTCGTCTGGCCTGCATCCATTGCAATTACTGCCTTCCATAGTTGTTGTCTCACGACGTTTTGGCCAAGTAAGCCTCTGGCCGGCTTTGGGTAGGATTGAAACCGCTATCTTAATCCAATCCTTACCTGGAACCGTAGAGATTGAACGTCTATCAACTGCGCTACGGTTCCGGGTGAGAAATGCCTTAATATAGCGGTTTCAATCCTGCGCAAAGCCGGCCAGAGGCTTACATTGCCAAAACGTGGTGTGGCGACAGCTACTACGGAAGGCAGTAATTGCAGTGGATACAGTCAGGAGATTAAGAGTTCCTATCCGTCGCGGTTACAACCTGACGAAATCTAGAAGAATAGTTGGCCGAAACGTCGTGAAACTAAGAAAAAGATGAGGATAATGGTTCGCAATAAGTAAAAAAAAAAATAATCCTCTTAAAGGATTCCAATATCATCATTTACTTTGATCATTACTGTATTCGCTTGCCAATCTGAGCTCTCTGGTCATTTTATATCAATAGCCATGTTAGTAATTTACCATTGAGTAGAAAACTGTATTGATTTTATTATGTAAGATTTTTTTGCTCGCAACGTTTTAGATATGTTAATTAATATTTTAATACTTATCTTACAAACTGGCCACATGAAGCAGAAGCGTTTGTATCCACTTTAACCAGCCATGCACACATTAATTATATTCATGAAATTTTGATATTAATTTTTTTTTTATTAAAATATTGATTTGAGCCCCGCTTTTTAATTCTGTTTTCAAGTAAATTTTCACTTGCTCATACTAATAAATATGTGAATTCACACTACCAGTAAAACTTCAGTGGTTTATTTTTACGTTTGCAGACGTATTTGCGCATATCACATGTGCTTTTAACGGAATCCGAAATGAAAAACTATATCTATATATTCAAATGTTAATGGTATCGGTAATTGTATTGGAATCGTAATATAACTAATATAAGCTATCTGTTACTATATAAATGAATTTCCGGGTTCTCTGATTTAAAAAAATCTGCTATGCCTATTTTCTACATTTCACACGGAGGTACTTTGTGTCTGGAAGTGTTCTTAGATCGGTTTTGTGTCTTAATTTCTTTGAGGAGTATTGTTAATCGAAATAATTCGACGAAATAAGGAAGATATAATTTGGATCTAAGTAAACACCTTACGCAGCCTAGCATCACAAGAGCATTTGAGAAGTTTTATTACAACAAAAGCCGAATGGGTCGACAAACAAAATAAAATGTAGGTTCTTTGATATGACAGGGCCGCGTTCGAAAGGACTGTTTCTCTTTTGATGTATGCTACTTGACCTTTTAATTTTAACCTTAAATTCGTGCAATTATATAAAAAAATAATTTTATAAAATCAGCATTAAGTTCTCTACAGTGCAATGTAAATAACAAATCTATTGTGAACTCGTTCATTGCGAGGAGGCATGTGAAGCTTTTCACCAGTGCACCGCGATGGATCCATAACAAGAACAATCATTTCATTTTAGATTTCCAAAATCTTCCTGGGCTTTAATTTACTTTTAAAGAAGGCAACAGACGTGTACTGTTGAAGGCAAATTGTACATGACTCAGGTATGTGAGTCAGCAAAGAAAAAAAAATCATAACGAAACCACCCTTCATCATTATTGGTAATGGTGCCTGTCTGATGATTGAATGATTAGAATCGTAAACTGTCAACTAAACGATTGTAGGTTTGATCGTGGCTTGAAGCAGTTAACTGTTTGATCACATTAAAGAGTTTTCACACTGGGAAAGAATATGTCAATCGATGACTCTGTATCTCACACCCACATCCCCCCACATATATATATATATATATATATGTACGAATAAATGACAAAGTTATATTCAAAAATTCAGTTGAGTTGTACAATTCTTGACAGTATCTGTTTCGTAGCACAAATGCAAACACTTAATTTATATCAATCATTGAATGGGCAATTTCACCGATTCTTATATTAAAATGTGAGTATGAAACATTATTTGACCATTATTCAATCCTGGGCAACGTCTGGTCTCTCTGCTAGTATAATATATATATATATATATATATATATATATATATATATATATATATATATATATATATATATATATATATATATATAAATTAGAACCACGGTATACGGCATGAAACAAATTAGTAACAAAATACGGTACAGTGTATAATACACATGATAATAGCCAAATAACATCGTAACGCGGGGGAAATACCGTAACCAGAGGAAATGTAATTATATATACATATCTCAATATATATATATATATATATATATATATATATATATATATATATATATATACGGAACTTTAATTTCTTCCAAGATTCACGGTATGAAAGACAGATGTCGAAAGCGATAGCGGGGAGGAGGTGTATGTGTATTCTGACTATACAAATCACGATGAGAAAGCCAAATCTGATAAATCAGCGTATACTTTTCGTGGGTTATTCAGCCGTTGGCCAAATCTCACAACCCTTCTCCTTTTTAATCGTTGCCAATTATTCGGCTCTTGGGAAACGGTCGGAGGAATTCAGCTGCGCTGGCTAAAAATAACTTGGCACGCTTAGTTATTCTTCCGCCACAACTTTGATATTCTAACGAATATCATTAAACGTTCATCACTTGGATGACCGTTTATGAATTTAAAAATAAAATGCTTAAAATATCATGTATTTTCACTGATTTGGATAACGGAGCTTTATTTAATTTTCGAAAATTTCTCCGGCCTCTATACTGATTTTTAATTGGAAGTAGGCGGTGGTTAACCTCAGCGACTGTTAACCTGGGTGTGTCAAGTTTGGATATATTTCGTTTCCAAGAAATTTATTTTATTTTTACTTACACCACCTTTATCAAGGCCCGAAGGCTACTCTGCGATAAGAGTTAATGAACGAAATGATTGGGGCTCTGAAATGCTATGATACGAACATGCGAGGTACGTAAATGCCCACTCATGAGTGCTACGAGGCAGTAAACTTTCCGGGGGTGTGTTACTCGCTGGCTGGATGTACCGGCTGTCGGTCATCAGGTTTGTTCTCGCAGGCTGGGCACCTCCGATTGCCTCCTGTCTGTGGCTCATCCGTCGCATATACACACCGACCGACCTTTGTGTGCGCGGACGAGCTCGGGAGTGTAGGATGCTGGTCGGCTCGAGGCTCTTCCGTGCACCTGGTGAGGAATACGGGCACCCATATGTGGGAGGTGGTGGGTGACCCGCATGCGTTTCTTGCCCTCGGCTGAACTTTCCAAACCCCACCAGATCCCTGTCTAAGCCGATGGAGAGTCGGCAGACAAACGCCTGCTGACCAGCAAAATGAAAAGCAAGTTACAATAGATGCACTGTGATCGTCAGTAATGTTGAAACTTAGATATATAGTGTAATAATTTCAGAAGAGAGAACTACTATAACTTATAGTTGACTTGGGCAAATACCATCTTATAGAGAGGTCAACAGCAGTCTTACGGTATTGTCTAATAGGAAATACATTTTGCACGTGGAATCCACGGTTAATTTTACTCACATATATGGTGAGAAGTGAGGTTTGATGCTCATTTCAGCCAGTTATACGAGAGTGCGGAACTAGGATTAGGATAAATAAGCGTAGATGAGATAATACTGGTGATCAGTTATGACGAACTTTGATAGGGGTTTAATTATATATGAGAACTGATCAACTAGTACTTATTTATATTAGACTTTGTATGTTTCTACAAAGCAGCTCAACGGTATAGTTTCACAGACGGAAATAAACTTTGCGCTTGGTATATTAGTGTTATTAACAGATATGACGAGGGGGGATTATTGAGCGTTATAGTAGTTAGTGTATTTGTTGCTGCTGTTTTACAAGGGTTGGAGTATAGATTGAAGATCAGTCGTGCGACTTGTGCATAAAGTTACGATAAAGCGGTAGATGGACTCTCGGCGTCTGTTCTATGAGAAAGAGGAAGTGGGGAGGCGCAAGGATTATGGTCACTAGATTTCTGTATCTCTTCCACCAGATGTGAAAATTGTTGTCCCTCTTCGGGCGTATTTGGTTCTGCTTGCTCTTGTTCTTGACCATCTAGAGTAGATGTACATAATTTAATCATTTAAATATATCCGTGTCGTAGACGGAATTCTGCCAGATTCGACATATTACAACTGTTATGTTATATGCGAAAATTAATTTGGACAATAGCTGAAGTGGACTGTCAACATCGGGTAGGCGTTTGGAGACATTGCGATTACATTTTGCATATAATATATATATAAATATATATATATATATATCCGCTTTGTTTTGATTTACCCCTTACACCTCTAAACAACGAAGTAATGTTACAGGAAAAGGGCTGTCTCTTTTCCATGTAAATACGAAAATGAGACTCGAACTTTGTAAGCAAGGTTAAGGAATAAAATGTTAGAAATAGGAATGTTAAAATGGTCTATTGTAAAATTCTATTGGAAATTTTTAGATATTGCTAATATCCTAAAAAGAATTGTTCATTCTTTTATAAAATTGAACATTAAAAAAGTCAGCTAAAAATAATGAACAATACAAATTAAAAATACATTCTTAAAAATAGGTTAGAGTATATGTTGTAAATCCTTTTGTTGTTAAGAGCGTGTTTGGAAAAACTGGTGCATAGCCACTTGAATTGGTCACGTTTGTTAAATACTTCTGGCGTCACTGCAGAAGGGGGATTCTCGATATAGGAGCTGGAGTTAGTCAGATCAGGGCAAAACAGTCAGTCAGTTGGAGAGTAGAGTCGGGTATCAGTCAGAGAGTTGAGGATCAATCAGTTGGCAGTCACTGGTCAGCTGATGCTTTTGGAAGCGAAGGGTAAAAGATTAATTATGTAGATCCAAATTTGAATTCCTACGCCATCATTCGACATGTCCAATGAATAAAGAATCATGTGTTTTTGTAACTGTTGCCATGTGTCATCTTTCAACATTTAAAAGGTAGTGTGTTAAACATCTTGTGATGGGTCCTGGATATGACCTAAAACTATATCCGATGGTGAGGCCCCACATTGCGGGCCTTTGGGAGTGTGGAGCCACGCTTTAATTGCCATTGCTCCCAGGTCCACTCTGCCCCGGAGTGGTAGTACCTGTTCGGGTTCCAACTATGGGTTTAATAGAATCTGACTTTAAAAAAATATACTCCATTAAAAATCGTTCCTCTAGATTCGGCATTAAATAAGCTGAAAAAGGTTGATATGCCGTAAAACAAAACCAACCAACCATCTTGTAATGGGCATTGTATAACTTTACACGATTATGTATCTCCCCTCCTCTGTGTTAAGAACTTGTATACATCTCCAGTCAGTATATATATATGAAGTCCCCAAGAAATATAAAAACGGTATAAATGTGTATCTTATATCTCCCTCATCACTATCATTATATCCGTTATATCTATTGTCCGAATATGAACTCCGCGTCTCTTAAAATGTTCCTAGCTACACAAAAATAAACAAGATTAAAGCTTCTTAAAAAAAAAAATGTGGAAAACAAAACAAAAAAGTGATTGAAAAAAAAACACGAACGTGATGCAAAATGAACGATGTTAAAGCTTCCAAAAAAAAATTGGGGGAAGGAGGTAGGCTCGAACGCGAATCCTTCAGGCGAAAGCGAGAGGAAAAAAAAGGGTGATAACTTACCTTGACACTACGAAGGTAGAGGATAGAAAATTGATGAAAATTAATGATTAAAAATAAATTGACAGGTGCGTAAATTTAATAAGGTCAACCATCAATCCCGCAGTTAAGTTTGGCTGCGAGGCAGTTTTTCTTGTTTTGTTTCCTCAAGATGTTTGGTTGGGGGCGGACCAGCACACCATAAAAAAAGGACGGTATCCGAATGTAAAGCAATTGTCTGATATGACGCTATTCACCACATTGATCATTTTAGTTTTACTAAAACGCCGAGCAAACATGCGATACAACGAAATCGCGCGAATTTCTTAAAACTCGAATTAAAATAAGACATAAACACGACGTCCTTTTGCAAATTGCACACGTTATGATCTAGGGGTATATAAACAGTTGTAAGAAATAGTAGCCCTCCCCCCCTCGGAGATCCCGGCCCCAAAGCCTTACTTAGACATACAAAAATTCGCGCACCGCATTTGCTATATATATATATATATATATATATATATATATATATATTATAAATATGCATATTATAAATATGCATAGCTTAGAAATGTGTTTTACAAAAATCCTTAGCAATAAATTAAAAAAAAAAAAAAAGTTTGTTTTCAGTATGCAAATTAATTTGTGAAACTACCTTTCTTACATATTAAATTATGGAAAAATATGAACACGACTTTACAATATACAAAGTTCAAGAGAGTCCGGACGGTCCATAGAGTTTATAGTTTAAATTTTGCTTGTTTGTGTCATTACATTACGTAGTAGTCTTTGTTAGTATTCTTTTTTTCTTTTTCTTTTTTCCGAAACTATTCCCAGAGCTCCTGCAAATACCAGTATTACAGTAACATTCTTCGTGTTCTACATCCCTTTCAGTTTATTATTCAGAATATTTGTATTTATTAGACACTTTTGTGCATGTCACTATCAAAGGTAAACAAACCGGTGGTGTTCCCTGGAGGCTGAATGACAAATGTCTCGATATTTCCAGTATTCTAAACCTTTTTCGATAACACAATGACTTTACGTTATCGCAACAGCCGCGTAATATTGATTTCTTGGTGCCAATTATCATTGATCTGCACTGAAATGCAAAACCCAACCCACAGATTATTACTACTTTTTGCACTCATCAAATGCAGGACTGGATAGTGCTCTTCTTTGACACTTCACCACTATTTTCTGTGACAAGCCCTGGGTGATGTTTTTGCCCCCCCCCCCTTGACAATGGAGGGATTGGACCTTGTAATTCGCTCCCGTTCTAACGTTTATCCCTTCGTTTATTTGCACTTTTCTCAATAAGCACTCATTGAATTTATTTTTAAATTTTGCTCAAACATTAGTCATGGTGACAGTAAATTTATGCCATAACTGCTTTTCTGTTCTAACTCCCTAGTTTTATTCAGAGCCTTTCAAATTCAATTTTTCACATAAATCAGTGATACAACTTGGCTCATTTCAGTCAACACCTGCATCATACAGCTTCATGATCGACATGCCCAATATCAAAGCCATCATCTCCTTCAATTAGAAATCTACAGAATTCAGTCCAAGGATTCCACCTGTGTGTGGCAAGTTTTTAGTAGAGCCATCACAATAGCTACTTGTATAAATTTGTTCATTTTGTGCATTGCTATTTATATTAAAGACCTTTTTTTTTACTATTTATTTAAAAATCAAAAAACAAGTTTGTTATGCGTTTCGTGGAATTTCATTCATTACGAAAAGATTCAACAAATTTGCATATTATTTTAAACATTCATTTTAATTCCCTATTAGTTTTTTTTCAGCTTTTTCTCAGGGGATAATCATCTTCAGTTTACTATTACGTGTAATTATATTCATGAAGACGTTCTATAATTTATACTTGCGTAATATTTTTTATAAAAACACACACACACACACACACACACACATATATATATATATATATATATATATATATATATATGCGTTTATGTATTTGTTTACAAAATTTTGCCTACTAAACTCCTGTCAGCTTTTAGTCTCCAGACATGAAACTTAATATACAGGGTATTTGAACCACGTAAAACTTTATATTTTAAGTTTTAGCTGGGGAACATCTGTGTAAAAGTGAAAAGTCAAGAAATGGAATTGGCCAGGTGAAGGTAGGACAACGGTGCTACGAACATGCATGAGTAACGTAATAGCTATTGGTTCATGTTTTAATTTTTAGCCTTGCAGCATCATGTCAGTCATTAACGTCAACGGAAGAAGTAAAACGTAGACTAAACGTTTTCGTGTCGATTCTCTGTGGTGGCGCAAGAGTTTAAATCCTTACTCCATCTTGGGTCCAATATAATCTATTATAAATCTTACATATGTTTAAATGTCTTTATGTATATCTGCCTAAAGCTTTCGATATAAGCCACGGATTTTCACAAGATTGGCATGGTTTTAAAGCTTTACCCTTCGGACGACAAATATCGAAAAATTGGCTAAAAAATAATTCCTTCGCCCTAACTGAGCACTTTTCTACAAGGAAGAGTCGCCTTTTTCGCCAATATTTTCGAAAGTCATCTTGTTTCCGATGGACTAGTTTCAATTTAAACCTTTTTTTCATATTCTATTTAGGGATGGACCCAACGGCAAAGATATCACGTTTTTTTTTTGTTTCACGGTTTTTCCTCCTTCGCGATACGTTTTCGAGCCTGTCTGCCTACTACCACTTTTTTTTTAAACACATCTCCAGACACCTGGGCAACGCCGGGCAGCAAGGCTAGGATGATAATAAATACGAAATCTGCATTAATCAAAATATATTTAAGCGTATTTTACAACCAGGCACTGCCAGACGTCCTGCTAGTCAAATGCTTTTGCAGCCTTCAGCTTGCCAAGGCAGTAGAAACAAACGGTCTATTTGCATAAAATCGTCGCACAAGTTATGTTTCCCCTTCACAGCGTTCACCTTAGACATAGAAGTCCTTTTATATATTTTAGTCACTCTCGAAATTCTTTCAGACTTATTCACTCGTGGAGGGGAGTCGCGCATACACGGCTTGTTTTCCTTTTTCCGGCGGCAGAAACATTGGCTTCATGTGATATCTTTTTATCCTTTAGTGTTCTTTTTGTCGCGGCTTCCTCTAGGCAGATTAGTGGTCATAATTATGTGTAAGGTTCTTCATTCGACGATTTTCCTTGATACCTTGCACTGGCTTCAGCGTTATCCGTTTCATTTTTTTTGTTTTTTAAAGATAATTCAGAACTGTTTTAAGTGCTTTTTATTTTTATTGGTAATTTAATGCATTTAGCTGTATCGCATACTTATCACAACATTAAAACTACTTTGGAGTTACGGGTAGAAAAATTTAATTGTAAATAATCTATTTACTCTCTTTTGTTGTATTGTTGGCATAGGTTTCCTCGATATCTTTTTAGACATAATCTATTTTATTTATATTTGTAGGCATCATTTTATTTAGAAATACATCGGACTGTTACAGAGAACATTCTGGGAAGTACGCCAATATCTCAAATGAGATTTCAGTAAAACCAATTTAATTCAAAACAAGCACACAGCGTATCAGCAAGCGTGGTAAGCCCTTATCGCCGGCTATCCCAGTATACTAAACAAAATTTAATATAATATAGTTTAATTAATATTTTAATAGTAAATAAGTGTTTTTACAACGTAAGTTCTGTATCCGAAACGTAACATGGGCTTTTAGTCATTTTGTCTTCTGAATATCTTCGTCGCGAACTTCTATGTTGGGCATATGGCCCCCACTGGGAAACAATGATCCAGCTACTACAACAAATTCCGTGGTATTTTTATTTTTTTAAACAATTGGGAAAATTGAACGGATTTCTATTTCTCAATCTAATTTTACATAATTCACTTTCCCATTAAAAAGAAAACGAAAACATATATGAATAAAATTCAACAACTAGGAAAATATATTTAAACTTATAAATAATGAATATTTTTACTCCCGGACATTTTTGGATAATTATGATTTTATTTTCTACTTTCTACGAACGAATTCATTTTTAGCTTTTTCTCTTTTGTCATTGAAATAATTATTTGGTGTCGCTTAAATGACAATGAAGAATAATTTTGTGTTGGTTTACACCATGGAGTATCATAATCAAACCTTCGGGAACCGGATTTATTTTTATTTGTCCAATTGTATTTTTTCATTCATAATTTTATTTCTAATTTAATTTAGTTTTTTATATTTGTGCTATTTTATTTGTTAAATGTAGCGCCTTTATGCGTCATACGAACAACACCACATTTCCCTTTAAGCATTGTTAAAAGAGCGATAATAATTTGAAAGTGATTAAGATCCACTCTTTTTTGTAAGTTATAATTTTCATACAAATCAAGATTACCCGGCGTTGTTCGTGTGTTACATGTTATACATAACTTTAGTGGTCCATTATTTGTAATGCAAATGCAGTCAGTACAGATATTTCCCAAAGCGGCACGTCCCCAAGGGTGTATAAAGCGGCACGTTCGCAAGGGTGTATAATGCGGCACGTTCCCAAGGGTGTATAAAGCGGCACGTTCCCAAGGGTGTATAAAGCGGCACGATTCCCAAGGGTGTATAATGCGGCACGATTCCCAAGGGTGTATAATGCGGCACGATTCCCAAGGGTGTATAATGCGGCAGGATTCCCAAGGGTGTATAAAGCGGCAGGATTCCCAAGGGTGTATAAAGCGGCAGGATTCCCAAGGGTGTATAAAGCGGCACGATTCCCAAGGGTGTATAAAGCGGCACGATTCCCAAGGGTGTATAAAGCGGCACGATTCCCAAGGGTGTATAAAGCGGCACGATTCCCAAGGGTGTATAAAGCGGCACGATTCCCAAGGGTGTATAAAGCGGCACGATTCCCAAGGGTGTATAAAGCGGCACGATTCCCAAGGGTGTATAAAGCGGCACGATTCCCAAGGGTGTATAAAGCGGCACGATTCCCAAGGGTGTATAAAGCGGCACGATTCCCAAGGGTGTATAAAGCGGCACGATTCCCAAGGGTGTATAAAGCGGCACGGTCCCAAAAGTTAATAAAAATCATCTTTAAAAAAAATCAAACAATTTTTCATAAGATACCGGACGTTACAATCTCTAGTCTAGGCTAAACGAACATGGTTTCTTGATTAAGCAGTCGTATCTTAAAATCGATATATGATGAATTTATTAAAAGTTGCTCCAATTTTGTACTTCGTATTACCTGACGGTCGCCTTTTTATACGTCGAAATATACAGTATAGCAATCAGCCCATTAGAAGAGTTGGGGGCTCTATAGCCAAAGTAGACGACGTAGGAGATAAATAAAAATTTTATTATGGGGAAACTATATTTATATCAACTCCATATATCTAAAATTATTTATTCCTTGGTATTTTTTGTTTGAGTATATGTTTTGGGTTTGTCCGAGCATATTACTAAATAAATTGCATTTATTTCTCATTTAATATATAGATCAACTATCATATACTAGTTGCCTGGCAAGGCTACAGGGGAGACAACCAAGCCTCCCACGAAAAAACAAGTGAAGCATGCATAACCCCTAAAGTCTCCAGGAGACGTCAAATTCTGGCGAAAAGGAACAAACGCTGCAGTTTTAGGCCTTAACATAAAAATGAGTCCTGCACAAAAGAAATGACTAAGTCCATCATTTGCCCCCCTCATTTAGCGCCTAATGCCCCCAAGACCTTAACATTGAGTTCAGCACCATGCACAACTGCTAAATAGACATACACAGAACATGTTGGACAAACATGGTACAATTGTCCCGAAAATGGAGTGTTTTTATTAGACATAAAAGAACCCCTGGAGCACAACCAATAGGGTTGGCGAAGTATAGACAAACAAAATTATATAGAAATCAGTTATTTACAACTTTTCAGAAAGTTTTATAAAAATCCAAGACATCATTTTTTTTTTTTTTTAACCACAAAAACTATCAATCTTACCAGTTTTTACTGAAAGGCACCCCTAGGTGAAAGGGGTAATCGGAGTTATCCCGGAAAATCCCATCTGTTACTTATTTACTCATATTCTGTTTAATATTTGTGAAAACATTTAATTCCAAGGCGTAGTTATTGAGAAAAGTGGACAGACTAACGGACAAGTGTGATTTTTACCGGCCCATCCTTATTTTGTTATGAGAGCAGAAACTAAGAAAAAGCCTGCAAATGACCAGGTAGTTTTGTCTCATAGAACCAAAGATATGAGCATTTACAAAATTCAATTTGGCAACGTATGTGTGTGTGTATATATACATATATATATATATATATATATATATATATATATATACTAGCAGGCCGCCCGACATTGTTCGGTCGTAAAATAGTTTAATATATTTTGATTAATGCAGATTTCGTATTTATTATATAATACTGACCCAGAATATAGTAAAGTTTTTAAAAAGTTTAAAAAATGACTCGTGCGCCACTATCGAAACCAAAACGTTTAGCTTACGATTTATTTTCTTCTTTGACGTTAATGCCTGACCTTTGAAGTCATGTTTGCTGCAAGACAAAAAATGAAAACGTGAACTAACAGCTATTAGGTTACGCATGCATATTCCTAATGCCGTCGATCGATTTTCACCTATCAAATTCTATTGTTTTAATTTTCATACTTTTGCCCGGATTTTCCCGGCTAAAACCCAAATATAAAATGTTGCATTCGTTCGAATACCATATATATTAAGTTTCATGTCCGTAGACGAAAAACTGACAGGAGTTTTGTAGGCATTATTTTTTTTAAACAAAAGCGGTTTGTGTTTACTATTACCTTTTCCCGCAAATATTTCGTAATTAGTAACCATTTAGAATAGCTGCATGAATATAATTACACATATAAACTAAAGATGATCAAAGCTTAAGAAAAATGAAAAACAGTAATGCAATTCCACGACCCAAAGTTCTATTTTCTTTAAAAAAAAAATAGAAAAAGTTTTAATATCGATATCAATATACAAAAACCAAAATTAATAGAAGTGGTTGTGAATGTGTGAGATGTGTGTTTATATATATATATATATATGTCATCGACATACAGTACTGCTTCACTGTTCCATAGCTCATCAGTGACGCGAGACAAGCAACTACTTCAAGCCAGGATCGAAACCCGGTCGCCCAAACGACGGCCGGTGCTTCTAACCGATGCGTTACTATTCGGCTGCTACTATGAAGGCAGTGAATTCACAATGTTTTGACATAGTCCAAAGTACCTAAGCTCAATTTAACACAAAGAGCATCGGCTTATACGCTAATGATTAGTTGTATACCACTTCCCAAATGTTCAACCTAAGATAGGGAGTATTAAATGAACACTCCCGGTGGATTCGACGGATGAGGTTAAGAAATCCACACATTTGTTTATATGGTGAAGTCTTTGTGTTGAACCAACCACACTTATTGGTATCTCTGGTAATCTCTTGTCAGTGCAAATGACTGCAACAAGACAGAGCGTGTAGTAGACTGCACATGTTCCCATCAGGGTTACCTTCTCCTGGATGCACGTCTTAACGAAGACTTAATGTATATCTCCCAGTGAAGTAAAACGCCCCACTTACCAACCTAGAAATTTATACGCTGCGCGGTACATACAACGCGTTCCCTTTTCAAATGGTCACCCATCTGGTACTGGCCAGGCTCATCGTTGCTTAACTTTGATCTGGCGAGAAACGGTGTGTCAACGTGATTGTGCCGTATATCTGTAGTATTAAACAATTTTATGATCGTTGTACTTTTGTTGCAAAACAATTGTCATACTTGGACTTTTTATTATGTTTCTAATGACTCGTATTTCTCTTAATACCAGATATGTTTATTCTCCTTGATAGTCAGAACGCACCTGTTCAGAACGTCAATATCCTCGAACAGAAGTTATACCTATTAGCATAGTATTTTGGCTTCTGTTTTAATTCCCGTTGAAACTCCTTTTGTCATCATCCGCTGATCGTAGACAAACAATTTGTCGATCTAATTTGTTTTCTATCCACCAAAAGAAATAAGTTAACAAATATATGAAGTTGTAAAGAGTGGAGCTTGTCAAAATTTGGTAAGTGCACTAATAAATACTGTTAGAAATGATAGGTCAACTGTTAGACTGTGCATATTTCTGAAGATTACTAGGTGGTCCACCCTCCATGACTTTCCTTTGCACCTTAAATATGTCTTAAAATCTTAAAGTAACTTAGTATGAGTTCCGAAAGGACTGGGCTTATCTTTTGCTAAATTCACACAAAGGTAATTTATGTCGGCAGTGTTCTTGGATATGTTTTATAAAGAAATCCATCCGGTCAGTATCGAATAAAAAAAAACTGATCTTAAAAATAGTTTGTTTTTTTTTTCCTCATAGATTAGAAATAATTTTTACAGGGGGGATATTTTACGTTACACCTGTCGAGGAAAATAATGAAATCTCCGCAAATCAGTACTTAAAAAAAAAGATTTATTATCATCATGGGGAATAAGTGAGTAGTAGCGTATTTGAGGACATATCGAATGATCCCCCTGTTCAAGCCAGGGTGTACATCACTATTTTTAATTTTTTTTTCTTAAGAGTACAATTTCCGATACAAGAGGTAGCATTTAAAATCGCCGCAAATCATTTCTTCGTTTGCATATTATAAACTAAATATTAATTAGAAATGACTTTTCCTGGGCATTCATCGCCAACCCCTTAAATCAGCTGACGTGATATTGTAAACTAACACAGATGAAGTTTGAACATTATCATTATTTTTTTTATTTTTTACTTTTGCGAATTAATCTATCGGCAAATTATTCCTCGTAATATACAATAATCAATAGAGGATGTATTCTATGATAATACATTCGCAATCTGAATAAATTAAAATATGTTTAAACGTAATGTATGAACAAGCAACGTCCGGCGTTATGCTAGTTTATTTATTTATATATATTCACCTGTCATCACTTTTCAAAAAAATGAATAGCCCAATTATCGAAGACCAGATTAAACTAAAAGCGTACAGTTCACGGTTATATGATTATATATATTTCGAAATTAAAAAATGTCGAACTTTTCAGCTTTCCATGTTTGTGCTAACCATTAACGATTTTATTTTAACGAATATATAATAACATTGCTATTTAGCTTGGAAAAAAAAAAGGCCAAACTTTTGAAAGTCGCTGAAATTAGGAAATAATTTATTCTACCTCGTACAATTCGCCCCCCCTCCAAAAAAAAACGATTTGGTAATTCATTATAATATGTGATGGCCCGACCGTAAAATACGCTTAAATATATTAGAATTTATGCAGATTGGTAATTATTATACAGCTAATTCCTAATGGACTATTATATTATACGTAATATGTATGATGGTGATTATATAAAAAAAATAATTGGATGACATCAGGTAAAAACCAAACTATAACATTTAGCGGTCTAGCTTTAGTCGTAAACGTTTGATATCGTCATAATGATAGGAAATCGTTAAAAATTAACAGACGTATTATTACGTACAAAAGCACTTAATTTAAATAACTTTGCCAAGTTCCAATGGTTTTCAATGCTGCCCCTTTAGCAACTATAAGTTGATGCAAAAATAATGCCGTTTTTGACAAAGTTGAACGTCAAAAAACGGCGTTATTTTTGCAGCAACTAAATATTATACGGCTGAACAAACAAAACAACCGTCCACAAAAAATGTCATTATTTGATCCAATTCCCGCCGCTCTCTGAACTTGCGCGTCAGACTATATGTACTTTAAAAATATCCATAGACTGTTACAGAGTGAGTTTTATTTATTGCATATTATGTTATTTTATTAATTAGTTTTATTAAGTACAGATTATATCTTGCATGAAAATGAATTGTAAAAAACGGGATATTTTGTGTTATTTGACTTTTTCTATTAAATTACCTATCTTTATAATGAGGCGTGATGTAATTTTATTTTTAGTGTATTTCGAGTCAACACTTATTGAAGCCAGGATGCCACTCGAGGATAAGTCAGTGGGAGAATATTGTAGTAATCATTACTAGTGGAGATTTGGTAAATTGGATTATTAAAGGGAAAGGCTCATAAAGAACTTGTTTACGTTAGACTTGAATACGACCATATTGTAGTCAGCTGGAAGGCAGGCAAACAATAGTTTCACAGGCGTGCAATTCTAAGAAAGAAACTTTGTTCATGGAATCTACGTTCAGGTTAAGGCAGTGATAAAGAGTGCAATTATTGCCAATGGTTTCAGCTAGAAAATTATTTTTCGTGAATTGTTGGCAGGGGGGTATAGATTGGCGCTTGGACGTGCACTTGCCATAAAGATAAAGCATGACGGGCTCGCAACATCTCTTGAGAAAGAGATTGCAGGGAATAGAAAAGGACATACTCTACTAGGGTGCGAAATCTATATTGAACTCTGCCAAGGCAGGATAAGGTACTTCTAGCAGCTCCTGCCCAGATGTGGCAACAGTACTCCATCCTAGTTTCACTGGGTCCTTTTTTCTGATAAGCCGATAGTCAACGGATATTCTCAGTTAATTAAAAACTATTCCCTATTAACTGCACGTTTCATTCGACCTAGTTTTACCTTCTCTGCTAAACTTATTTTTGTTCTTTTAGATTTGATTATCCTTCCACCTTTTCATAGATATTTTTTTACAAAGAAATAACAAATTATCAAGGTCCAAAGGCCATTCGAGGATAAGGGTTAGAGTTTGCAGTGGTCAAAATGACAACATCATAGTAATCGATAAAAGTGTAAATTTGGTAAATTGAATTAAGAATGTCTAATCAAGAACTTGTTTACATTGGACTTGAAGATGGTCGTACTTTAGTCACCTGGTAAGCAGGTAGACGGAGGAAAGTTCCAGGGGTGTGCAGTTCTAAGAAAGAAGCTTTGTTCTAATAAATAAGCTTTATTCATGGAATCTACGTTTAGGGTTAGACACAAAGAGTGAGGGAAATTATTGATAGTGTTCAGTCAAACGAGTGTTTCTCGTGAACGTTTCGCGAGATGGGGACATAGATTGGAGCTCAGACGAGTACTTGGCATGAAAATAACAATAAAACTGATGGGTAATTAATCAAATCTCACTCTTGCCTTTCACCAAATTAATGATGTTTATCCTCAATTTCAAACTTCCTTTATCCGTTAGATTCTAAATTAATGTTCTTTTCATTTCACCCCCTTTCATCGTAATTTTTTTCTCTCGAAAACAATTATTTCATGTAATGAATCGATTCTTGTAATTAAATGACCATTTTTGAACTTCCATAGACATTCGCCTCTACTTGGCTCTTTATTCGTGCACTGAAATGTTTAATCGGGCAAATGAATTAGGAAACCCCGTTTTAAAACGAACTATTCCATCAATTAAAAACATTACTCTTTTAAAGTAATCACGAAATGTATCCGTCAATCGCTGCATGGAAACTTGGACAAGCTGCAAAAATACATATTTTCTTAACTAAAAGGCTTGTTTTAACGATGAGAAATTTTTAATTTTCTAGCCCACAAATTGTGTTTCCTTGTTCTGATTCCTCATTGTCATACGTCATTTTATTCCACCACCTTCTGTTAAAAAACGGCTTGTGGAACTCGTTTCAATTTGCGTAACCTTTTATTTTCTCTTGCCCGTCTCTCACAGACGTGATGTTTCTATTGTCAGTCTAGCAGCCTCTCTTTTTTACAATTGTCTGATCTACCCCATGCTTTCTTTGCTAGTTTTGCCTGTTGGCATATTTGTCTCCATGGATAAACTGGTTGATACGTCATTGTACTATGGCTTTTAATCCAGTAGCCTTTTTCTCAAGAACTTGTGGAATTCTGATATTAAGTATTTTCCTATATATAGCCTTTGTCTTTTTTTTTTTTTTTTTGAAAAAATTAATCGCATATCTTTCTCTGCGGCTGTCCGTCGTGTAAGATCCTTCCAATACGAAGGACCTCTAGTAAGTTTCCATACTTTTTGTACAGAAATTTAAACTAGTCATAGACTCTGAAAAATCTAGTATGTTATTGCTATGTGTCCTTTGCGATGACTAATTTTTATGATTCCATGGTCAAATGAACAGCTTCAATAGTCATTGGATTACACCCTACTAAAGCCTGATTGTTATGGCTGATAAATTTTAAAATTGTAATCTGGGTGTGAAGATAATTTAAATACAATAAAATTCGGTTTTGAACTTAGAAAAATTCCACGGAAATGTATGGAATGCTTAAGACTGGTTTTAGCCGATCTTGAATAAATCTAGTTTTTGAGTAGAATAAGGGATTCAATGAAGGTAGAGGGTCTATAAGGGATATTATGAAACCGCGCCGTGACGTCGCGTCACCCAGTAAGCCCTTCTTCAGTGCGTTGGTGGAATCGTCTTTGCTGCAATGTCCACAAGGCCGGATCTTCTGTGATCGTCTAGAAATTTCGTCTTCGGAGATACCGGGTGCTCGTTGACGGAAGCAGTTTCACAAGTAAAAGAAATAATAAGGAAAACATCAGCGCATCAAAGAATTTTGAATAACAAAGACTCCGGAGATTGGGCTATATAGAACGTATTAAAAGAAAAACATAAAAGAAATATATACAAACATATGTATAGTTTGGAGTATGAGTTTGTAAGCAAGCATTTAAACTTTTAAGTGGGGCTTCCACTTGCTGGAATTCACAAGTCTATTAACTTACCCCTTTTTAGTTATCGGGCAATAGGCGAGGGGGGAGAGAGAGAGGTGAGGTGGCTTGACCCTCGGACTTGCTCTGTTTTGCTCCGACTTCTGTTCTCAATCTCTGTCTGAATCTGGAATTCGCAAGTCTATTAATTTAACCCTTTTTAGTTAACGGCAATAGGAAAGGGGAGAGAGAGAGAGGTGAGGTGGCTTGACTCTCTCTTCTGCTTCTAAATCTGAATCCGAATCTTTCTCAATCTGTTTTAATTCTGACTTTCTTGGTCTTTATATAGTACAGAACTGGGCGGGGCGACAATACCAATTCCTTCCCGACCAATCAGAATGCTCAATAACCAAATCGTCTGATTCTCTCTCATTGGATAATTTGACTGATGACCAAAAATTGGCCACCTCTCACAATCCAAGAATAATTCTAACTCCTGCCCGATCTACCAAAAACGCCCAATGGAATATAACCAGTTTTCTCTCATTGGATAATTTCCAAACTGCGTAATACGCGATAACTGCGTAAGTAAGAAAACTGCGTCCAGAGAAAAAATATGCTTCGTGAATTCTACCTTAGATGTGACACTTGTCATTATCAAAGGAAATGGACCAGATTTATTATTCTGTCAACATCTCGACAAAATATGTTATTGAAAATTGAAAAATCTCTTGATCTAAATTTCAAATGGTTTTATCATAGTCACAACCAAATCATTTATATTTGATTCGAAAAAAAACATTCTTTGAAGCCGACAAATGCGTGTGTGAAATTTTAACTCCAAAGAATTTATTTATCTTTGTTTTGATCTTGTCACAAATATATTTTGTGACGCCAACAATTACGTGTGTGTGTGTGTTTTTTTTTTTTAGTTCAAAGCAAAAAGCATAATCTACCTTTTTTGTTGTTTCTAGCTGACACATGAATGGTGTCCTTGCATGTGCAAACGGCCGGCGCGTTCTTTGACTCAGTTTTATCAAAGAAAAAAATATTTCCCTTTTTGCACTGGATATGACTGTATCTGAATTTGTCACCATCGCTCGACTTGAAAACAAAACGTATGTTTTTTTGAAGTTATCATTCTGTCCATTTTGACTAAATCATTTATTATTGTTTTGCTTTAAAGAAAGAAGAAAAAAATACTTTGGCAGAATTTAAGCCAGCAAGGTTCTCTGGTAGTGCCCGGCACAAGATATTAACATTTATCTTTTAGTTAACCGGTGTTGCCCGGAATAAAATCTTAACATCTATATTTCGATTACCCGATATTGCTCGGGATAAAATGTTAACGTTAAATAAAAGCGTTACATCGACCCTAATGGTCTGATGCTGCCTCTCTTTGGTGTTACAATATTGAGGAGTGTGATAACTGAGGAAATCCAAACACTAGAGTTTATTAGCCAAATGAATAATTTCATGCATAAAATATTCATGTGTCTATAGAGACAATAAGTGCGCAGTTTGATGTCAGTGTGGGGCCTGAACACACACACTTATCCGTGGGGCACTGTACATGCGAAAGATTTGCGCGAATGCACCGTTCCATTCATGTCAGAAATTTTTGACCCGTGCAGTTAATTATAAATTACTACTAATTAAAACTAAAGTTTAAAAACAAACAACTCTACGCCAGAATAAATTACTGGGGGATGTTTAAATTATTTTTCCTGAGAATCCTTCTGACTAGCAATTTATCGCCACAATGTATAAAAAATGTATAAAGATAATTTGTAAGCGTAATAAATCTATTGGCTGTTAATTTTATATTGCATTTGTTTATTTTTTAGTTTTCATTTTAGTTTTTTTTTTCTTTTGTCGGTTGTGTTTCTTAAAGTGTAAGCCCTGTTTAGTTTCGGAACACTTTCCGATGGTTCGTTGTTCTACACAAGTCTTGGCGGTGATTGGTTTGAAGTAGACAGTGCTCGAGTTGGAATCCGAGGAGCAATAGATTCTTCCCATGTTGACACGAAGAAAACATATGCGAAATAGCTATAGAAAGGTTTATTATTTATGGCGCAATTCTGGTTTCTGCTTGGTTGGTAGCGGAACGTAAATTAATTCGATTCGTCAGTTCCTAGCAACATCTTTTATAAATAGAATCTCCCGACTGTGCGGGATCATGCCCTTATTAATCGAGATGGGGAAGGTCTCCTAGCGGGTTCGGCTGCAGGGAGACAGGGTAGAAGTACGCGTTAAGGATTCGTCACTTGACACTAAGCCCGACAGGTGAGGGGCCGGGAACCGGCCCAGCACCTGTCCGATTGAGGTACGCCGCCTGGGTAATACCTAGGAGGTCCAACCTCCCAGGCTTTGCCAATCGGCTTTCCGGTGGAGTAAGTTTATCGCTTACTGCCTGAGGCGCCCCTACCGGGGAATGTCGACGGAGTTACTCAGGCAATTTTTACAATTACAGCAGTGTCCCTCCTTTAGGGAAGTCTGCTGGTTTTCCACTTTCCGGCCTTATGTCACATTTTGCTGAGGTGGGCAGCAAATAAATCTATTGCCCCATTATAGTCTTACTACGATGGGATGGTCTTCTATCGGGTTCGGCTGCAAAGAGACAGGTTAGTAGTACACGTCACGGATCCGTTCTTGACACTCAGCCCGACAGATGAGGGTCCGGGAACCGGCCCAGCACCTGTCGCACTGAGGTATACAGCATGGGCTTTCCAGTAGGGCAAGTTTATTGCTGGTCGCCTGAGGCGCCCCGACCGGACAATGCGGACGGGGTTCCTAAGGCAATTTTTGAAATTGCAGGAGTGCGCCTCCTTTAGGGGAGCCTGCTTACATCCTCACTTCCCGGCGTTGTGCCAAATATTGGTGATGTGGGCACCAATTAAATAACTACCCCATTATAGTAAAAAAATATTGTACAGCATTAAAAATTAATGTTCCATAACAAAGAATAAGTATTTTTAATCTGAAGTATCTGTTTAAAGTTGTTTAATTTTAGATGAGAATATATATATATATATATATATATATATATATATATATATATATATTAATACGATAGTGTGCGCATTAATTGCTGTCACGCGTACATCTTTTTCTTTCGGTAAATGTCCGTTAATTGTAATGACCTTCCATTTCTTGTAATAAATAATTTTACGAGGAATAAGTTTTTGTTTCGGTTATACCTGGAAGAACTCAAGTTAAATATAATGTGTTTTTATTTCGCTTTCGGTCTAAGCTGATGCAGCAAGGTCTTATGGATATTTTTATTTTTGAAATCACAACTTTATAATATGTAAGAATCATTAGAAAATTGACTCATATAATATATACGAAATCTGCATAAATTAAGATATCAGCGTTCCTGCTAGCTTAGATAAATACTTTTTTCAGTTTTAACACAAGATCTACAATAATATCAGGGTGTCACCATTGACGCTGACAATCCACAGAATGCCCAAATCAATATATTACATATGAAACAGTCCGCTGTGGAATTTCCACAGGTGCTACTGGTATTTTGAATTATTTGGATTGTTGGGACTATTATTATCTTGGTTGTTCGAGCGTTTTACAAAATCGTTGCGGACATAAAATTATAGAAAAAAAGTGGAAATGACTTTTTATTCCTGATATTCTTAAACGACCTTCCCTCATAACATTGTGTTCGATATGAGTGTATTTGCTGATGACACAAAATTATATAACCTGCAGGAAGGAAGAACGGATATACACAAATCTAATACAATGACAAAACCTGTCGAAAATAACTACCAGAGCCTAATGGAATGTAAATAGCTAGTAACATTTAATATTAGTCAAATTAAGCTGCTGAACCTCAACAATTACAAGATCTCTCCAACCACTGATATCTTTGAATAACACCACCTTTTTTTTAGAATTCTTATTTCAAACTCCTTTGCTTAACGGTCACACGAAATATGAACCGGAAATACATTGAGGATATTGTATGGAGTATCGTTGCAATATCTGAGCTGGTGCATTTACCACTGCTCTCTGTCTCTCTCTCTCTGTCTCTCTCTCTCTCTCTCTCTCTTATAGGGTCCAAAAAATGTCTCCCATCTAATACGTAATTTGTAAACTAAACTACAACATCTATCGGCACAATGTTGTACTTCTTTCCCTGTTTTACGAATATTTGAATGGAATGTGCTTTGAACTCATTTTACTTGTATCCCCGCCCCGACATACATATCCCCGTCTTCACTGTTGATGTCTCTAAATGCCGGAATGCTTTCTTTAACAAGCTTGTTTACTCGAACAACTTTACTCTGGAATTCCCTTCCTGCTTCCCTTACTGTACTGATATGCAGCAAGTTTAATTTCTGACAAGTAAATGACAAATCTCCCCCCAAAAAAGAAACATGAATAAATCTAGAAACCCATCCACCAACGTAGACCCTACAACCAGGTCTCCTTCTCCACCATCAGGGGTCTACGTTCTAACCTTTGAGGGGTTGAAACACAATTACTGGAGACGAAACCGGACATATTCTTTCAAAGTGAAACTGGCATAGGGCCAACCACTTCTCTACACGAATTCATAATTAAAGGTTACTCCAACTTAACATCTAAATCTGACCCCCAAGATCGCCATGGGCATGGAATATGTGCCTACATCAAAGATGGCTTTCCATGTGGAAGGGATATCTCCAGAGAAGACCCTTATTTACCTTATATGTGCTTTCGGGTTGCACTAGCTTACACCACTGCATTTATATTTGCCCTCTATCTCCCTAACAACAGTGGGGTTACTATCTTTAAGAGCATATCTGAGAAAATTGACCACATCCTTCCTGTCTGCTCATCTTTCGGGTAACATCACATTTGCGGTGACTTCAATGTCCATAATGTGGAATCGCTGACCCACTCAAATAAACCCGATGACGAGGGGAGGTTTTGTCACGATTTTGCCATTGCTTACGACCTCACTCAGATTGTTCACGAACCCACCCGTGTGCCCGATACACCCGGTCAATATAAAAGCCTTGTAGACCTTTTCCTCACAACTTCCCCTGAGCTGTGTTCATGTTCCGTTCTATCTCCTCTGCGATCCTATGACCACTCCGTTGTAGCAGTTAAGATAAAAATGAAATGTAATAAGTCTTCAGACGTACCTCTCCACCGTACTGTATATCGATACTCTATGGCTGACTGGGATAGCTTCCGTAAATTTATATGTGACCTACCTCTTCATTCCATGTTTAAAAAGGATGTGTCCTCTATAGAATCAGACCTAACCGAATGGTTAATTATAGGTATAGACCGATTCATACCATCAAAAAAATTCCAACAAAAACCTAACAGCCAGCCATGGTTCTCCCCTGAATGTGCTGCTGCCATCGCGCACAGAAATCACTTTTTCCATAGCTACCAACGTAATAGATGTACTGAGACTAAAACTGCTTTCAGGACTGCCAGCAACCACTGTAAAACAGTAATAAAACATGCAAGAGAGTTATATGCTCAGTCTGTTAAATCCAAAGTAGCTGAGCAGCGGCTTCGTTCCCACCAGTTCTGGATAATAGTAAACAGGATCTTGAACAGAAGTGTGCGTTCTATCCCAACTATCATCAATGGACCTGAGGTCATCTCGTCAGCATCAGGCAAGGCCAGACTATTTGCCAAGAACTTTGCAGCTAATTCTACCCTATGCGACAATGAACATCAACTCCCTGTATACCCTCCTATAACAGACAACACGCTATGCAACATAGAAATATCCGTGCGTGAGGTCACCAAGCTAATCAAGAACCTCGATTCCAGTAAAGCAACTGGCCCTGATGGCATTCCAGTTATAGTGCTGAAAAAGCTCCAACCAGAACTTACCCCCATACTTACTAAACTGAATAAGCGTTGCCTTAAGGAGAAGTGCTTCTCAACACCCTGGAAAACCTCATCAGTATGCCCTGTATTTAAGAATTCGGGTGAAAAGTCATCTCCCTCTCAGTACAGACCAATAAGTCTCCTGTGTGTCATGAGTAAGTTGTTGGAATCCATATTAAATAAAGTAGTCAACCACCTCAACAGAAACAACCTTCTTAGTGACACGCAATATGGTTTCCGCTCTGCAAGATCTACAGCAGATGTGCTAACGGTTATATCACACAGAATTAGTGAATCTCTTGACAAAGGTTTTCTTTCCAGGGCAATTGCTCCTGACATATCGAAGGCCTTCGACATTGTATGGCATAAGGGCCTACTTCACAAGATTTCCAGCTACCGTATTACTGGAAATGTTTTCTCAATCATTAAATCATTTCTCTCCGATAGGCTCATAAGAGTAGTGGTTGATGGGTAGAAATCAGAGGCCCACAGTATTAATGCTGGAGTCCCTCAGGGGTCCATCCTGGGTCCAACTCTCTTCCTGATCTACATCAATGATCTCCCAAAACACATACTTAAATCATTCGTTGACATCTATGCTGATGACACGAACATCTGATAACACATCAAAGACCGTAAATGACAAGGTTCTCTCAAATTCTCTCTCCTCTGATCTTGAGCACGACGTACAATGGGGGAAGAGGTGGCTGGTCACTTTTAATGCATCCAAAACCAAGTTTCTATCTTTACATCATCAACGCTCTGATCCCCCATCTGGCATCAATTGAAATGAATGGCTCTTGTCTTGGAGATGTTTTGACAAGCTTCTGGGTTTGACCTTTACTCCTGATCTAAAAAGGAACACGTACATCAAATATGTTGCCAGGGCCGCTGGGAAAATGGTGGGATCCTTCTACCGCTCCAGAAGATATCTCACTACTGATGAAATTCTCTATCTATATAAAAGCCAAGTACGTCCAAGGATGGAGTACTGCTGCTACATCTGGGCAGAAACTGCTAAAAACGGCCTATCCTACATTGACAGGGTACAAAATAGGCTTCGTGTTTTAGTGGGGGATGCCCTTTTCTCTTCCCATCAACCTCTTTCCCACGGAAGAGACGTTGCAAGCCTGTCTTTGTTTTATCGCTATTTCCATGGTACGTGCTCGTCTGAGCTCCAATCCCTCATCTCAGTCTCCAATCTTTCACGAGAAACACCCGTCTGGCTGAAACTGGTGTCAATAATTTTCCCCACTCTTTATATGTGCCTAAATCCAAACGTAGATTCCATGAGTAAAGCTTATTTCTTAGAACTGCACGCCAGTGAAACTCTCTGCTGCTTGCCTGTTTCCCACCTGATTCCAACTTGGACGTCTTCAAGTCCAACATAAACAAACTCCTGACAAACCGCCCCCTTAAGTAAGACACTCTATCAAAACCCCTAATACTAATAATTACAACAATACTATCTCATTGATTACTGTACACGCAATAACCCTTATCCCTGGGTGGCCTTTGGGCCTTGATAAGTGGTGACCCCCATGTAAAAAAAAGTGAGTGAAAAGCGCTTTTCGGTTTAATAATCACATAATTTGGATTCCAACAATTAACTTTCGTTCGAAAGGGAAGGCTTTTGAAACGGTACAAAAAATAACCTTTTATAATAAATTAATAGAACGGGACATTTTTTAATTTTCAAATATAAATTTGAAATATAAATTAGGAAATTTAAAAAAAAAACAAAAACGATATGAGACTTCATGAATCCCCCAGCTACAAAAAGTGGAATTTTAGTCGATTTCATGTCTCTTTTGTACCGGTAACTGGCCATGAAGTGGGTGCGTATTTTCCGTTAGATTATTAAAAAAATAATCCCCTATTTTAAAACCTTAAATATTTTTTTTCTGTATATTAAGACTGTTGATGCGTAACAGTTCCAAAAAGTAGATTTTGATTTTTTTCCGCCGAACATAATGGGTAGTCATGATTTACCTTAAGGTTTTCAAGTGTATTTAATTTCTGCATGTTGTGTTCACTAGACTATTTGATGAAAGGATAAATTATGGACTTCCGCTTCTACCTGTCTACCTTCAAAATTGGCAAAAATGTGGCTTTTTTAGACGTAAATTGTTTAATGTTAACGGTTACTTGAGCTTAATAAATTTTGAGATGAAAATGTAGGATACTTATGTCCCCACGTAAAAATGAAGTTTTTTTGTTTTTTTTTTGTTTTTTTGTTTTTTTTTGTATTTTTTTTGTTTTTTTTGTTTTTTTGTTTTTTTTGTTTTTTTTGTTTTTTTTGTTTTTTTTGTTTTTTTTGTTTTTTTTTGTTTTTTTTTGTTTTTTTGTTTTTTTGTTTTTTTTGTTTTTTTTGTTTTGTTTTGTTTTGTTTTTGTTTTGTTTTTTTTGTTTTGTTTTGTTTTGTTTTGTTTTGTTTTGTTTTGTCTTTTTGTTTTGTTTTGTCTTTTTGTTTTGTTTTGTCTTTTTGTTTTGTTTTGTCTTTTTGTTTTGTTTTGTCTTTTTGTTTTGTTTTGTCTTTTTGTTTTGTTTTGTCTTTTTGTTTTGTTTTGTCTTTTTGTTTTGTTTTGTCTTTTTGTTTTGTTTTGTCTTTTTGTTTTGTTTTGTCTTTTTGTTTTGTTTTGTCTTTTTGTTTTGTTTTGTCTTTTTGTTTTGTTTTGTCTTTTTGTTTTGTTTTGTCTTTTTGTTTTGTTTTGTCTTTTTGTTTTGTTTTGTCTTTTTGTTTTGTTTTGTCTTTTTGTTTTGTTTTGTCTTTTTGTTTTGTTTTGTCTTTTTGTTTTGTTTTGTCTTTTTGTTTTGTTTTGTCTTTTTGTTTTGTTTTGTCTTTTTGTTTTGTTTTGTCTTTTTGTTTTGTTTTGTCTTTTTTTGTTTTTTTGTTTTTTACAAATTACGTTATTTTAAAATTGTCCGCGTTTTGTATAAGTACTTGTTGTTTGTCCAATATAATTTGGATTTAATTGTTTCTATTTACTTGCCTCCCCACAAGAGCAAATTCAGACACAGGCTAAGTTTTTTTGTGATAAACATTCAGTTCTCAAAAAAATAGAACTCCAAGTGGAACGAAAAATTTTAAAAGATAAATTTCTTAAATTTAGAACCATTCTACCTCATCGACACAATTGGGCACAATAGACTAATTGCTGCACTAGAACAAATATTACACTTTGTTCATAGAAAAATATCAAGTAAGAATCAATTGATAAAATAGTATCCAGGAACTTCATACGAGGGGTACATATAAAATAAAGTATAACCTAATATTTCTGATCAATATCACATTTTTACGGGTGCAATCTCCTTCATAGAAAATAAAAACATTAGTTTAAGCATGTTCCAATACGGTTTTAACATTTTGTATTTCCATTATGTGTGTTGCTTAGAGGATTCGAAAATTATTTATCTACATGATGCAGCCTTCCCTATTCCATTGATCAACTTGTACAAAAAAAAATCGATTCAATTAATTGACGAGACTCGAACAATAATCAGCACTGTCAATCTCTATATATTAAGTGGTAGCGTTTGTCGGTATTTGCGTGTACGAAATCCTAGAACCCACACCATTGCACCATTTTCCAAATGAAGACCAAAGGCCAATGTAATAGTGTGCGTATCATATAATATTGGTAGTATTGTTTAGCTATTTAAACAAAAATCAACACAATGTGACTACCAAAGAGTGCTCAATGTTTAAACAGCGTAATATCAATGTTTAATGTGAAAACTTGTGGCTACACATATGCAAATATGTTTCAGTGACCACCCTGCTAGGCCAAGAATATCTCCGAAAGTATCAGTCAAAATCATTACCTTTTTATATTTAAACCAATATATATATATATATATATATATATATATATATATATATATATATATCTCAGTGATATAATCCTATAGACCTTTTTTAATATAAAACGGTAATGTTTTTGACTGATACTTTCGGAGATACTCTTGGCCTGATGTGATTTTCTCTAGCAGGGTGGTCACTGAAAAATATTTGCATATGTGTAGCCACTAGTTATCATATATATATATATATATAATATATATATATATATATATATATATATAACAATGCTTTCCTATATCCTACATAACTGAACCTATCATGATCAAACCTACAGAGGATGGCGCATACTATTTTTCAAGGCCAAGTTCATATTTGGTGCTACTCTTGGAATAATCACTTACTGCAAGGATGCCCGCGAAGCAAGTACCCGAGCGTACAGTAAAGTCACACGCTCAGCGCAGGTACCTTTGCTAATAAGTAATACTTTTGTATGTTTATATATAAATACATTACTTTTTTGCATATATTCATTACAGGATGTGATATTTTTAATAAGCATTTTAGCCATTCCGGCGACGCTGAAAACAGGCCATGCTAATATTTTAGAAATAGAAAAATGTGATTTCCACTGCATCAGTGAACGCGTCGTTTCCATTATTCGTTGTTCGTTTACTTTGATAGCAATACACATTATAAACAGCAAGTAAAAAATGATATACTAAAAATATACATTTTTTTTATTCATGTACGTAGAACTGTTTTGCGGAGTATTAAGATTTTTTTTTTTTAACCGTTAAGTGCGTTTTTTATTTTTATTATAGTTTATCTCGTTAAAATGCCATCCGTTATCGCGCGCAAATCTGCTTGCGCATACTTACTGCTTGAGTAAACTCTGCGCTTATCCTTACTATCGGTATCGGCACAGATGCTAATTCAAATCCTTCATTCAAAAAATGCATGCGTCACGGTCTCTTGTATAAGCATCTAAAACAAACGATGAATCGTGCGAAATTTATAATTCATGTTAGGATATCATCAAATATTTTAATTTGTTTTTAATTTTCAAAAAAAATGCGGAAAAATAACAATTTACTAAACAACGTTTTATGTACTGGATATTTTTTCGGTATTCACCAGAAGTTATCTCCCTTAGTAAGTTCGATTTACTGTGTGTGTGACGTGGTTTATCTCAGCTTACCGGCAAAACCACCCAGGCAAGTAAGGTACAAAAATGAAGCTTATGACCCAGCGGATGTTTTAGTGATATTTATATCCATGTTTGGTGTATGGAAATGTAAAATAAATAACGATTTACTAAACAATGTTTTATTTACTGGATATTTTTCCGGAACAAGGACCCAAGTTTGCCCAGCAGGGAAAACTTGGGTTCTTGTCTAAAAGAAGAAGAAAAAAAAAAACGAATACCCAATCCTCCTCTCCAAAATTTAAGAAACACAAAAATATATATTTTTATGTCTTCATTCCGAAGAGCTGTTATTTTACAAAAATGTTTCTTCCAAGCAATGTTTTTACGCGCTCCTTTTTCAGGTTTCGTTTCTCTTAAGAAATCTCAAATCCTCAACTTGTCTTAAAACGTGGCACTGTTTTAATGAAACTCAACAGACAATTTTTTTCTTCCGAGTTTTATTTCTTTTTACCTTTGTTATTCTTATATATAACCTCGTGTCACAATGAGATAAAAAATAAATCAAAGAAGTTCTCGATTGCGAATGCGAGAGCTAAAATTAAAATGTTCATGTAAAAACTATACATATTCCGAAGACGAACTAATGTGATGATCGTATTCAACTAGCAATCTGTAGCTGATATGACTCCAATAGATATCATCAGCGTCGGTGGGAAGAGGAAAATGAAACGGAAAAATATAAATAGAAAGAAACGCCGGTTAATGGGCGGTGTCTCTCTCTTACTGACAGTTATTAACCCCTTGAGAACGCTTGTTCAAAAACTGTTACTAGGTAAACAATATTAAACTTAGTATTGCTTAGCGACCATAATTAAAAAATAAACGCTTTGGGATTTAGAATAAATGGTCAACCTAGTCCTATTCATAAGTCTGAATTTCCTTCACAAAACATTTTCTAACAGTTGCATTTACATTAGAGCCTTAGTAAATACTACATAAGTCAAACAAAAATACTTTGAAACGAAGAGTTACCGGCTTCTCGCTCAATGAATATCAAATAAGACATCGCTTGCTTTATATTGCAGAGAACTAATAAGAAATCTAACATTAATTGTTCAGTGCGAAATTAAAAAATAATAAAACCTGTCAATCATTAAATTCCAGCTGCTTACTTTGCCTAAGCAAAAAAACTCTTTATTAGAAAATTAAAGGAAAAGGATAGGCTCTTAAATTAAAAACTCAAGAGACATCGATTAATTTTAGACACTATGAATCACATCTTAACCAGCCCAATTACACCACCTCTAAAATCTATCACAGTCAATCTGATCTAATCTAGTACCTATATTACTTCCAACTATCGTATTCCTGTGGATTTCTGAAATTAACTCGAACTAGTAAAACGACTAAACCATAGTTCCTATTTGATTTCTAGGACTACTGTATGCAGCTTGAAGGAAATTTATACAACATTTCAGTCGATGTAACCCCCGACCTTATTCAGGTGTGTCTTTTCTAACTTAGCGATGTAAGGACTCGGGAGCGGTCGTTAGTGTTTGGCAAATCAATAGTAAAAAGTTACCTTTTCTTGAAGGTTGAAAGTTCGATCCTCAGTGTGTGCGACCGAAAAAAACAATAGCTAATTACTTTGGATTTCTATTCAGTTATGACTGATGGAACCAGAGCATGCTACCCTTGTGATTTTCGTAAAAAAAAGGGTCCGCTCGAAATTCCGTATAAATTTCTAAGTTTGACAGAAACATTCCCGAGTTCAACAAAGTGCACCTGAAGAAGAGCAGAGATTATTTCGACCGGATCATTGCAAAAAATGAGACTCAAGACGAAAATAGTGGCCCAATGAATTCAAATTATACGAATAACTAATCCTCAGCTAAAAAGTTTAGAAACGTACACAAAGTTTAATATATTTTTATACCATTTATAGCTAACCCGTACATATGACTTTAATTTTTGTTATTTTAGCACCGTTTCTTTATTTCTCTTAATCCATCTGTTTTGTTTTGTAAAGCTGGTGTGTTTGGTATATTTGTTTCCCATGTGTTAATCTTGAGAGTGGTGTACTTTTGTATATTTTATATATTACTAGCAGTTCAGTCCGGCTGTGCTCGGACTCTATGTAATGTTCATAACTTTATGTGCATATATATATATATATATATATATATATATATATATATATATAGTAGCAAGTTATAAAATATATGGCGATTTTAAGCTACACGGAATATTCCGCGTTTCATCCACGCGAGGATTCATTAGGCTTATGAGAGAATTTTGTGGTTGTCTTGCGTTTTTATATACGCACGTTCTATTAGTTTTTAGTTAGCCAATCGGCTTTCTAGTTTCCACCGCACCCTTCCTAATCAGCCAATGAGCAAGCACTTACAGGCAAAATGCCTAGTTAATCTCCGGTTGACCCGTTCCTTTATATTTGCTATTTTTAGACTTTGACCTCAATTTTGATCCCTTAGCATTTGTGATTTTGGGCTCAAATCGAATTAAAAAGTTTGATCCATGTTCAATGAACTTTCGTCTAAAAAATTGTTTAGACCTAAAATTGGCGAAGAAGTTTGGTAGTGTTTTCAAAGGTCAAATTGTTGAACCTTAACCCCTTGACAGCCACATTTCTGGCGAAAAATTAGCCAAAGATTTTCCTAAATGTCACTAACCTTTTTTTAAATTTCCCCTCTGTAGACTTAGAATTGACCGAGTAATTTGCTAAGAAAATGTACGCATACATAGACACAGTTTCATTTTCATAGATCTATAGATCATTGTATAAATTATATAAGCTATACTATACAGTATAGCTGAATTACATAAGCTATATGTAATAAGTATATAAGCTGTACAGTATAGCTGAATAACATAAGCTATACGCAATATGTATATAAGCTATACATTATAGCTGAATTGCATGCTATATTTGTGCATGTTGTTTATGTGTTTATTCTTTAAATGATAGAAACATTGTTATATTAGGTATTATGTAACTTAAATCAAACGAAGTTTCATCTTAAATTTGAAATTTAAATCTGAACTTGATTATTGGTTGAAATTAGAAAGTTTTTTCTTCGAATCTTTCGTTCACATTATCTCAAGTTTCAAATATCAATATTTCACGAGTGTTTTAACCTAGATGTTTTCTTAGCGCTAATCCTAAGCTATTGATAATTTAAATTCCTAATACTTAACATGTATATGTGAAATGGAGAAAATTAAATGTACGTCAATGCATACATTTTAACTTGCATCGAATCTGTTCAAATTTATTTGATAAACATTTGGTGTAGCATTTATTCGCTATATAAATTGTTTGAATACTATTTTCAAATATTCTTTAAAATTAATTTTATTTGTTTTTATGTTTATGTTGGTTGTAAGCATTATTTTCATTATTGTAAACATTTATCATTCTGTTTTTTTAATCAGAATCGGAAGCTCAGAAAAATTCTATTTCGTAGCACCTTTCATTATGTGTGTGTGTGTGTGTGTGAGAAAGATAAAATAGATCATATTATGCGTACAACGTATCGGGGTTAGTCTTAGAACTTATATCTACATATTCTCAGCAATCGATGGTTTCTCTCATTAGTGTCTGGAAACTATTAATATAGAAAGTATACTACATAAACGTTTATGTCCTTATGCGTGTATCTGCTTATAAAACTTAAGACCGTAATTTTAATCCTGCTTATATTTTATCTCACGTGTTCAAATTATACTAATATATTTACGACAGTCGTAAATGAGTCTAGACGCTTCCGTATTTGAGGCCATGTTGTGATGCACAGAAACGGTCGTCTGGCCTGTGCCTTAGAATAACTGAATAATTACACTAAGTACCTCTTCAATTTCTGGCTATCGATTCCGTCGGATTACCTTCTGCTTAATTTATAATGATTCGACACAATTGTCTGAATAAAGCCTGGATACAGTGCGTCCGATTTTACTATTAACACACACACACACACACACACACACACTCTCCAGTGTGCGTATGTATGTGTATATTAGTGATGGTGGCGATAAATCGAAATCGGGAATTGAAAAAAATCGGAGATTTTTGGGTATCGGAATCGGAAACTTCGCGTCTATTTTAGGATACCAAAACCGATTCCCTTAAGTATTTTTTTATTTGATTTTTGTTTAAGAAATATCTTCTTCCGCTTGTAGTAATAAAATGATAAATCTGTATGTCTGTAAAAGTTAATGTGTGTGCCTGTGTACATTGCCCAACGCAATAACTCTGTCAATTTAAAGTCTACAGACTCTAAATTTGATATAAAGGCTACTGAGATTTGGGGAAATCTTTTTGATCAGTTTTCAGCCAGGAATTTGGCTGGTAAGGAGTCAAAGTTCAACGATTTGACTTGAGAACTCTACCAAACTCCTCGCTAATTTTGGGTCTAAACACTTGAAATTTTAGATATAGGTTCCTTGGATATGGATATAATTTAAGAACTTGATTTAACCCCAAAACAAATGTTAAGGGGGCATAATAATCGTCAAAGTTTTTAAAAAACTACCTTTTTTCCCTTTGCTCAAACACCTGAGCAACGCCGGGCTGAAATGCTAGTATTTACTAATTTAAAGTTCCAGTCAGACTGAAATCTCTAGATCACCCCTTCACAAGTGTTTTTTTTATGTCTGAGAATATGTATGATCATTTAAGATGTGTTTTACAGTAATCGAGATAAATAACACTTACGTAGTTAAATATTTAGAGATTTATAAAGAATCATAATCGGGAGTTTAGTACGGAAACGGGAGTTGTATCGGAATAGGTAATAATATTTGAATAATCCCATAACTTATATATATATATATATATATATATATATATATATATATATATATATATATATATATATATATATATATGAGAGAGAGAGAGAAATAAAAAAAGAACCAGCCGAGTTATGTGTTCATGAACGTTTCGTATTTATTTCGAGACTTCCTCTGGATAAATGAGACTACACAAACACCAGTACAAATATTTGAAAATGTTTCATGTGCAAAGCGTGAAGCTGTTCTATTTCAGAAACGGAAAAAAGACGTTGGAAATTCAAAAAAGTAGGGGAGCTTGCGTTGTTTAAGAGAAAGGGATGTTTAATGTCATATAGTCGTTAATGTTTTAGAATAACTGCATTCATATCTTTTTTTTCAGGAAAGAATAGGTTTGTTGAAATTCAAATATAGGTGCGTAACAGAAATATATATGATGAGTGTTGCATCTTTCCAGATGATCGCCGTCCCATTGAGTTCTCCCAATCTCGTCGGTCATGCAATCTCAGATGACTCTGCACTCCCGCAGCAGATTTGCACAGCTTGAAGCAGATGTGGCATACAAATTGAGCAATTTCCACTGAGTTGATTTCGTCTGGATGTTGAAGGGTATTCCTATCGACAAGCACGTCTTCTCAAACCAGCAGTAGATTGCAAACTTTGCTGCATATTAAACAGGTCGTTTGGTTCGGACTAATATATGCAAATTTGACCTGAACAGGAGCTTTGTGCGACTTAAGATGGTTGACATACGCACTCGTTTTGACGTACGCACTCGTTCAAAAATGTTAATTTCCACCTCTGTGCCATGGTTATGACCATCAATTAAACCGTTGCGAAGCTCTCGCTTCAGATTGCTGTGAGCCTGCTTTCTTTTCTATAGAGGGTCACAACTTTCACGTACAAGCGTCTGCCACTTCAGCCGTTGCAGAGTAAGTTCTTCCCATGTGTCGATATCAATTTGTAAGACTTTCAAATTATTCTTTGTAGAGTCTCTGAACCTCTTCCTATGCTTGTTCAGGGCGCTTGCCATTTTACAGTTCCCCGTAAAAAAATTGTTTCGGCAGCCTACATTCTTTTATTTGAACCAGAGATCACCACTTATCAAGGCCCGGAAGCCGCTCAGGGATAAGGGTTATTGCAAGTACATCACGTTAGTGAGGAGATTTTATGAAGTGTTTAATTAGGGGGGGCGGTTCATTAGGAATTTGTTAACATTAGACCTGAAGACATCCAAGTTGTAGTCCGGAGGGAAGCAGGCAGACGGAACAGAGTTCCACAGGCGTGCACTTCTAAGAAAGAAGCTTTGCTCATGAAATCCGCGTTTTGATTTAGGCACAGATATAGAGTGGGGGAAATTTTTCACAGTGGATTCAGCTAGACGGGTGTTTTTCGTGAAAGATTGGCGAGGAGGGACCAGGGATTGGAGTTCAGACGAGCACCTGCCATGAAAATAACGATAAAACAAGGATAGGCTCGCAACCTCTCTTCTGTGAGAGAGGGGTTGCAGGGTAGAGAAAAGGGCATCCCCCACTAAACCACGAAGTCTGTTTTGTACTCTGCCAAGACATGATAGGCTGTTTTTGGCCGGTCCTGCCCAGATATGGCAACAGTATTCCATCCTTGGCCGTACTTGGCTTTTATATAGATAGAGAATTGCATCAGTAGTGAGATATCCATCACAATTGATGCCAGCTGGGGATCAGAGCGTTGATGATGTAAGGATAGGAGTTTGGTTTTAGATGCATTAAAGGTAACTAGCCACATCTTCCCCCACTGAACCACGCGCTCGAGATCAGAGGAGAGAGAATCCGAGAGAACTTCGTCATTTACAGCCTTTGATGTGTTGCCGTAGATGGTCGTGTCATCAGCATAGATGTCAACGAATGATTTAAGTATGTGTTTAGGGAGGTCATTGATGTAGATGATGTGGCTGACACAATGCCTGTGACATTTGATTACAAGGGTCTCATCACTAGAGCAACATGCTTTCACAAGGACTTCAGTATCAGGTACTTGTGCTTGCCACTTGATGTATAAGATACGTCTCAAGCAGTTTTGGTGGAATTGTTCAAGCTATTTAATGTGCGTTTCACAAAGAGGAGACTAGGATCTGCGTTTACGAGACCAGAGTGCTTACCACACTGTTGTATTCATCGGAGACATGGACACACACACATATGTATATGTATATATATATATATATATATATATATATCCCTCATTTTACTAAATCCTACCCTCTGATGAGAAGGAAAGTATTTCTTCGAAACTCCGCGGATATTAAGGACTGCCCACTTATTTTGTGCTCCATAGTAAAAATTTAATTTTTTTTCTTTAACTCTTTTTCTAAGAATTTTAACATGTTTTATTAACTCTTATATGTCTTATATATTAATATATAATTTCGGAGTATAAGACGATCCTTAAAGTTAAATCATCTTTAAAAATATCTAAGATACCCGGTGTTGCAATCTCATACCTAGGCTAAATTTATGAATGAATTCATACAGAGACGGAGACATGTATATGCGAGTATTGTTTTTTTCTAAACACTTCATTTATTCTAAGTAAAAAAAGATTTAAAAAGTTGAGATCGAAACTAAAACCAGGACTGGGTCGATTATGATAAACATTAGGTCAGCGTGACACGATTTGAAGTGTTTTCAAACTTGCTTATTTTTAACATAATGTGGTACGATTCGCGTACGCGCAGTCGTGAAACGGTTGACAAACCGATAAAAATCCGATTAACCCAAAGTACCAAGTTTTCAATGTTCTCCAGATAAATACAGATGAAAATTTTTCACGTATCTGAATAACTTCTATACCAAATTTCATGTCGGTAGATCAAAGATTTGTTGATTATATAGACTGAGACATATCCTCGCGCGCACACATTCTATCTTTTTTTAGATATATAGATAATTTAACATTATATAGAGAGCTGAACATGTAAGACAAAAATTGCTTTAGGCCATATAGCACGTACAGTGTACGTTTTGTTGTTTGGCCTCCAAAAACAATTTCCCATTTATTTGAGAGATATTGTAGAAATGTAATAACTCCATAAAAATCAGTTTCATTTCGGATATTGTTTAGCCAAATGAATTGCTGTGTGTGATTGAAGAGAAAATGTGAATGCACTGCCTTATCGAGTTATTAAACTCGGGGCCTTTTATATGATGAAACTGTTCTACTTAATATATCGCTCTTCCCTATGACACTTCTGCCGCCACGTCTCGTCTAATTCGGCCCTCCTCCTCATTCATCACGTGTTCCGCGGTTAACTTCAAACAGAAATACACGTAGGCACGCATTTCCATCTTAGTGATATGTTATCCAAGAGAATTGTTTATACATTTGCATAAGAAAAGACTAAACATTTTATCAAAATGACAAAGTTATTTAAATCTAATCTAATATATAAAGTTATCCTCTGGGATTTTCAAGTTTGGATTAAAGTAGCAATGCACCTGACGGATAGAAATTTTATTCAGTCTAGCCAGTTTTTACTGTATTTATTTTTATATTAAAATACCCATTTTATTTTTTCATGCAAATAATTATAGCACAAAAATTATTGCAATATGGACCATGCTCATCTAAAGGCTCCAAATTAAAATCAGATGGTTCATAATTTTACTGGGAATTGAAAATATAAATTGCCTTATTTAGATTCTTGGCAATTTCTATCATCTCTCCATGACCTACACAATTTAATTAAAAAATAATCATTAAAAAGTTAATAAAAAAAAAGTAAAGATACATCTGAACCTGTTACGGTTTTGAATTAAGAATTTCGCAATAGTGAAAACAGTCCGTTGGACACTATAGGCAGATCTTGTATACTGTTTATGGGTTGATAAATATTTAATTTCACTTTAATGTCTTTGTGATTGACGGTGGTCTTGTGGTATCTTCCTTGCTAATGGAGAAAGTGATGATTCGTTGCTGGGTTCGAATCCCACGACCAGCTTCAATCATAAATTCCTCCACTGATGATCCCGGACGGATGAAACACTAGTGTTTGTAAAGTCCAAAAATAAGTATTTATAATTATCTGTACGTGACCTTTTCCTGTGTGCCTGAAGCACGGTTTCAACCAAACTGCTGTCAATTTTATAAATTTAGACTTAAAATTTGATACGTAAGAATTTGGACATGTGGAACGAATTTGATTTGGTCTTTAGCCGGTAAAAATAGGTGATAACGTGTTTAAATGTAAGTTGGCTTGTATACATCGACTTAAAGTATTATTCTACGCATGTGCAAATATACGTTTATTGGTGTATTAAGAACATAGAGATTCTAATGAATAATGCTAGAGAGCTGCATACGATTACATCTAACTCGGTTTAATCTTTGAAATCACTCTTATGCATTGGCTACAGTAAAAAAATACAGTAATGACTCTTTATTGATTAATACGAAATCAACATGGATAAATTATATTCAAACCTATTTCACGACTGGGCAATGAGGGAGAAAACTATTATATATTGAATACAATATAATATAGAATTGGCTTTATAATAATAATACATACGAAATCATCAAATATATAAAAGACAAAATGGGCGCGAGCGATTCTGAATGTCGACGAAAACGTTTTTTCCCGTCGGTTAAATTCCGGGAGAAGTTTTCTTATACTTCCTAGATCGTAATATCTAAGATTCACAAACCGACATGGCCTCTATTTTTTTTTTTTTTTTTTTGATCGAATTTTTAAATATTCCCTCGTTCTGAGTGGTTGTTTGCCCCTTTTCGTATAAATAAAACTGAACTGGTTGAACGCAATGGCAAAATTCCGACCTTCGCCCGAGTAGTATTTGTCAATGTAGGGGAAACCCTTCATACTGAAACAATTGCGATTTATTAAGATAGTGCCAGCTGCTTTTCTCCTCACATCAAACACGACCTTCGTGGGAGGTTTAAAAATGTTTAAAAGCAACACCATTTCCGCAAGTTCTCTATTTGATTGACTATGTTAAAATTGAACGCTTTACACTTCCGCTCGCATCGTGGAGTAGAGATAAATTGTCAGGTTTTCTTTCAATTTATTTTCAGCCTTTCGGAGCCTGCCTGTCTACAACCAGTTTTTTGGTGCTCAACACGCAACTCCAAACACCCGGGTTACGCGGGGCATCTCCGCTATTCATAAATGTATTTAAGTGCATACTGAAACCGGGCACCGCCGGGCAGTGTACTCGTATTTTTAGATCAATAAGTCTAACTGGTATAATGCTTAGTTGAAACGTCTTGAACAAAACCGGTAATATAATGTGGTTTATCTATCGAGTTGACCACTTTTTTCTTAAAAAAAAAAAAAAGTTAAATTACTTTATAACAATGTTAAAATCGGTTGTGTAGAACATGTTAAGCTATATCGTTTTATTTGTATAACATATTGCAGTGTGTGTCCATATCGTTGTCCTAACAAGTCCCCAATATTCTCCAAATGAATTAAAAGTACTGTTATAATACTGTTATATACAGGACAAATTTTTACATACAAAATAATTCTGTTGTATATTTGTGTATGGTTTGGCGCACGATCGTTTTAGCGAATCCCCGATAAACGCGAAAAGCAGCAAAATCCCACCCCCTACACTGTAGAAATCCATAAGTGCTGGAAAGCCTTCTACGTAAATAGCTTCTCGCGAATTTCTAATGTTTGATTCCCTCCCGGATCCTTGCTTCTCTGGGTAAACTGGCATGCAGAAGTCCAAGTGTAATTTGAATTATATCACTTCCCAAATCTTTACATTGTATACATGTAAATGGTCCCAAATATTAGCCTTCTGCCATCAAAGTGGAACTGTACCTTGTTTGCGGTGAAAAAAATAATACGGAATAATCTTTCTTTTTTTTATATTATTTATAAGTGTTGATTCGAGTAAGTTTTCTTTGTCGCATTTTTCTACGTCTTGATTTAGGCACAAATAGTTGGAGAAATTGTTGATACTGGTTTTAGCTAGTCGAGTACTTTTGTGAAAGTTTGGAATGTAGCACCATAGATTGGATCGTAGACGAGCATTTGCCGTGAAAAACCGATGTGAAAGGAACAATATTTTTTATCTAGCACGTAGCAATACTAGAATCGAAAATGAAACCATTTAAAATAATAAAATGCTCGATCTATTATTGTAGATTCTGGACATTCTCTGAAATGCTGCAAATGCAAAAAAGCGTCTATAATATAGAAAGAGTACCGCAATCTAAAAGATCATTTCAAAATCGTTTTAGTTTGAGGTAAACAATTTAATATAGATGAAAGCAGTGTTGTGATAAACTGAAGAGAACTGACTTGATTCCGAATTTCTTTAGCTAACTTAAATTGCATGAGAGTGACTAAATATTAAAATCTAACACAGTATTCACTAAACCTGAGCTCATGTTTTTAATAAAAAATAATTGAAAAAAGTATTTTAAATATAAAGTTTTACATGCATATCCTAATTTTAATTCTCCTATAAAATCGTTCATATAAAAGTGGGGCGAATTTGTTTTAGTTATTTTTGAAGCAACAGAATATCATATATATATATATATATGTGTGTGTGTGGTATGAGGATATTTCCAAAAGTAAAGACATCAGTGTTTTAATTCAAAAGCTAAAACGTTGAAAAGCTACGAAGATGGGAATTGTACCATTAAAAACCAACGAGCCTTTGGTGTTTTAAAATTTCTATCTACATAGTTACCACCATTCGCAATGCACTTTTTCCAACGAGTAACGATGATTCAGTCGTATAAGCTCAGAGCACGCTTTGCCACTTGCATGTGTCTCGCCAATTTGAAATCGTCGAAACCATATCCTAAGTGTGCTGACATTGACGGCACTGACTTCATAAAGGTTCGACAAACTCTGAGAATGTTGATCAATTCGTACTGATCTCATTTTTACTGTATGAAATAATTGCCCATCAGAGGATTTGAACCCAGTTGCAAAGTCTCCTAAGTTTTCAGTTTAGTATTCGACCATCAGACGTCTATTAAGTCATACGGAAAGACAATTTAATACCAATATTATGTCAAATCGGTAGGCACATGCAATAAGCTTAATTGTCTGTTCAAAAAGTGTTCAATAATTTTCAAATACAACGGTGAGAACGTTGCATTACGCATAGATTGACGGCTTATTTACAAATTGATAGAAGTTTCATCCTCGATTATGAGAGCGATAACAATAGTTTTCGTCGCCCCGACAAAAGGAGGGTGTATCTGTAAACTCACCCGCGTCGGTCCGCACTTTTCTTCGTAACTACGCCTGGGATTATTTTTTTAAATTTTCCACAAACATTTAGGATGATAGGTGTAAAAAAAAAACCAAAAAAAACCCCAGATTTTCCGAGATAACTCCGGTTGATCCCACGTGTGTTTTTGGAGTTATAATAACTAAAATTGACACTTGTGCTTTATTAAAAAAAAAAAATGATGCCTTGGATTTTTATAAGAGTTTCTGAAAAGTTGTACCTAATTGATTTCTATATAATTTTATTTGTCTATACTTCGCGATAACTTTTGGGTGTGCCCGAGAGACTCTTTTAAAGCTAATAAAACACTCCATTTTGCGACTATTTTAGGATATTTGTCAAAAATCTTCTGTATGTCTATTTAGCTATTATGCATAGTGCTGAACTCTCTCTCTCTCTTTCTCATATATATATATATATATATATATATATATATATATATATATATATATTTGTTTAGGCCTTGGGGTCATTTGGGGCCAGACGGTGGTGGGGGAAACGATGGTATTAGTAATTTCTTTGTTTTCATGGTGTAGTACTCAAATTTATATATGTTATGGTCTAACACTTCACCGTTTGGTCATTTTCACCAGGATTTGACGTCCCCTGAGGACATTTGGAGCACAAGGGGGGGGGCAATACTCAACTTATGCCTTGTTCAGTGTACACACAGGGGACCATGTATGCTGTACTGGTTTCTTATTTAAATGTTCATTGTGTAGGTATAGACACTAGTGTTTCATAGTTGGACAATGTACGTATGTATAGAAGGAGAAAGCAATTGACAGAAACCTTATTTGATAACACAGATGCACTAATTGCTTATCTTTTGTTTTGTGCAGGACTTCCATAAAAATAAACTATTTGGAAATATGCGTAATCACGCTTGTATAGATTTTACTATTGTAACTCATAAGTTCTTTAATACACCGAATGATTATATTAACACACGGATTCTTGTTGGATCACTAGAGATAAGCAACGTTTAATTAGTTCATAACCAGATGTGAGTTTATTCAAGAATATCAGGCACTGTGTGCAAAAGTACGTCGGCACTTCTCTACGGGAATTGCAAAAACCTACGGTCGTCATTTCTCCCTGAATCGGTTGGTTGGTTAGTTGTTTTTGTTTTACGCCATATCAATTTTTTTCAGGTTATTTAATGCCGAATTCAGTGATTTTTGAAGAAAAGTTTTTTTTTAATAGAATATATTTGTTTTTTTGTTTTTTTTTCCAAGTCAGTTCCTATTTAACCCATAGTTGGGGCCTAAACAGGTACTACCACTCCGGGTCAAGTGGACCTGGGAGCAATGGCAATTAATGGGTGGCTCCACATTCCCCCAAACCCGCAAGCTGAGGCCTCACCACCGGATATAGTTTAAGGTCATATCCAGGACCTCCCTAAATCGGATATCGACAAGACTGGGGCCCTATCTGTGGGGCATTAGAATACGCCGGTAGCCCCCCTGCAGAGGGTAAAAGTCCCTCAAAAAGGGTTCGGGATATTACCTTAAACTATATCCAGTGGTGACGCCCCAACTTGTGGGTTTTGGAGAGTGTGGAGTGGTAATACCTGTTAGTCCCAACTATGGGTTAAATAGAAACCGACGTGAAGACACCAAATATATTCTATTAAAAAAATCTTTGGATTCGGCATTAAATAGCCCGAAAAGGGTTGATATGCCGTAAAACAAAAACAACAAACCAACCACAAGACTGGTCACTTGTGAACTTGATGTTTTCATGAAATGTGCTGCTTTCGGCGATCCTGTAAAACTAAACTAGGAGGTATGCCGCTTAGAAAGTACCTAAATATATTTTTGCCTTGTTTTGCATTAAATGGATTAATGTTAAGGCGGATGTTGCTACAAGAATTTAATGCGTGAATTAATAGCGATGAAAAAAAAAAAAACAAAAAAAAAACGGAGTAAACAAAAATGTAAAAACAAACAATATTGTGAAACCCCAAATGTTTTTTCTTTTTCTTTTTTAGACGATACAATGCGGAACAATAAAAAAAGATGTTCTTGTTTGTCAATTAAATCTCTTTATAACAAAAGCAAACGTTATGGAAAGTTTTCGGCCATAAATCACTGACATAGTCACATTATCTCTCACTGCTGCGCGTCCGCACTGAAATGCAATGGAGTCGATATATGCAATGGAAATCTCAAATAAAAATACATGAACTATTTTCCCTTACTCTTTGAATAAATCCAGCAGAAAGTGCAATAAATATTGTTTCAGCTTAAATTTGTCAGAGATACTCACCGCCCCCTCCCCTCACACATATAGAGGGATTCAGAAGAAATACAAAGTTTGTTTTTTTTGACAAGGGATTGTCCACCTAATGAAATACTTTTTTTATTACATTTTCACCGCAAATAAGACACAGTGCCACTTTGATGTAGGGGTTTACTATAAGTTGTAGGGGTGCTATGTAGGGAGTTGAGCAGAAAGATGTCTCTTTACACTACACTTAAACCTTTGCATATCAGTACAGTCGGGTAGCTGGAATCCGGAAGGGAATTCCAAAGTTTAGCAGTCTTAGGGAAGAAACTATTAGAGTAAAAGGTTTTCTTACATGTAGAGATTTCTACTGTGGTAGGGTGGGAGTTTTCTGCTTATCAGGCGTATTTTCGTTGAGAGGGTTCAAGGTCTTGTAGTTCGTCGGAGCATCGATCATTAAAATATTTGTAAAACAGGCAGATGCAACATTTTGTCGATGGGACAGTGGCTGAGGCCTTGCTGATTGTGCAGGACCTATTAGGTTGGCGACCCTTTTGATTTCTAAAAGGGGGAGATTATTAGCAGATAAACCGACTCAAATGTGGCAATAATTCTTAATACATGGGCGAATGGCGGCCTTGTAGAGGTACGGCATACTCTCGGGTGTAAGTAACTTTCTAGTACGGTACAAGAGAGAAAAAGTTCACCTTCTTTGCAGCAGCCTAAGCAATACCCTCAATATATGTTCCAACTTATATTCTCCATGAATGTTTATCTGAGGAGTTTTTGGGTAATATACTATAAGCCATGATTGGTGGTTAAGCAGGTTTCTTGTAGTCATGAAAAAATTAGCTTAGTATTGAATGTGACCATCCATTTTTGTCCACGTCCCACTACAGACTGGAGGCCTTCCTCTAGTGTTTCTGCCATTGACTTGGATATGCTCATTCGTTTTCTCCTCATGTCTGTTATAGAACGTGGTGTCATCGGCAAATATATTGATCTCTGAGACAATTTTATCAGGAAGATAATTTGTGAATATCAGGAATAATAAAGGGGCAAGGATCGACCCCTGACGTACACCTGCATTTATATCATTGTTTGGATGCACGGCCATCAAGGACAACCTACATTTTTTTTTTAATTTAAGAAGGATTTAATTATGTAAAGCATTCGTCCAGTAATATCACAATATTTAATTTTCATGAGAAAGGCCTTAGATATATCTAGGGTTAATTACATAGCCTCCGAGTGCATAGTATATACGTTGAGATTACAGTTAAGATTTCTGCAGTAGAATGGGTTTACCTAAACCCATATTGTTGCTCGGACAGAAGGTTAGCAGCTATGATGTGCTTTATATAATATTTGGTCTAGACTTGACATTTGATATATAAGATATTTACACATGCGACTCGCTTTCTATTTAGTTTTTAGTTGGCAAAGTTTGCTGCTAAAAGTGTCAGAATTTAAAAAAAAAAAGTGGGTCTTGGCAGGATTAATCGGCAGAACCTGTTTGCATGCACACATTTACATATAGTTGAAATAAATGGAATTATTTATGTGTATGGCTGTGTTTTAGAGGCTAAGAAATAAGGCTGGAGAGTTACATGTTCTGGGTTCAATTCTAGCCGATAGTACCGAGGTCGTCCTGTTTCATTTATTTTCAAAACCGTTACTATATAATAGACACAATATAAATTTCGATAGAGATTTAACACTTTTAGTAAGAAATATTAAATATGTATGGATGGAAACATCATATTTAAGTATATTTTACACGTGGGCAACACCGGGCGACCTGCTAGTAAATAATATATTTCTATTAATATACTCTGCTTATTTTATGTACAACGTCGAATAAGAATGTATCAAGTTACTGATCTCTGCATATGAGACGAGCAGACGTATGTGTGCGGAGATGAATCGAGATTTTATGTTCGCATTTTTATGACTCCCTTCAGATGTGTTATCGTGTACAAAATGGATGCTTTCAAAAAATACAAGCGTCACTTATTTTTATAACCTCGCGCCCTCTTATATTTTCTTGTTGGTTGAAGATATAAGCTGTCTGAGATTTCGCCATTCTCCTAGCTCTTTGCCATTTCAACCCGCTCTTGCGGACCAACTCGATTTCCACGTAATCCCACAAAACATCATAAAACGCCAAGTGAAATACGTGACATTTTAAATTTCATAGCTGTCTACCCACCTCAGCATCTATTCGGGCGAATGGAATTTATTGAGGGCATTTGTCATCCGGTATTTTTTATATAAGCAATTCCATTGCTTTTTGTTCGATTCATAAGACTAAAAGCAGAACATGTTCATACAGACAAGCACGCGCGTACACACACACACACATATAATATCTATCTATCTATCTATCTATATATATATATATATATATATATATATATATATTATGTGTGTGTGTGTCACTTGTGTGTGAATGGTCAGTACTAGTCTACTCTCAATTTTGGGTCTCGGAACGTGGCACTGTATGTATAAGGAAGTCGGACCTGTGAAACGAATTCGATTTTGTTTTTAGCCGGAAAGAATTGCTGCTAGGAAATTGACATTGAAACATTGAAAACTGGCAAGCGTAAGTTGACTAAACGTGTATCTATTCCGTACGTGTACATATGCATTTAAAACATTTAACGATGTTATTTTTAGAGTGTTGATGTAGATTTAGCCTAGATCGTAACGAATAAAGCTGGAGATCTATATGTTTAGGTTGCTATTCTAGTTGACGGCATTTGGGTGACGTTTTATGTTACACCTTTGAAATAGGCACTATGTATTGGGTACAATATAATCTTTGCTCTAGTAATAAATACGAAATCTACACGAATTAAAATATATTAAAGCGTATTATACCACATGGCAATGCTGCATGACCAGCTAATGTTTATTTATCTATATAAAGTTTTAAATAGCGGAAATACCCGAAACGAATCAATCAACCTTTCGTGGAAGTTATTGTCGTGCTAGAGGTGCAGTTGCTTTTATATGATTGAGGACGTGTCAAAAATAATGTTTCCAGTATCTTCATAAAAACACTCCTTACCACTCTTAAAGTGTTCCATTTATTCACAAAGAGTTTTACATTACGCTACTTAGTGGACGGCGTTATTATTTAGCGACAGTGCTCTATCCAGGAGAGCAGGACTTATATAGTCATCCTAAAAGGCTAAGCTAGAACTAATCTCGAGCTAGTATGTATTTTTATGCAAAACCAACCGTGAGACCCAACGTTACCCAGGATCGAATGAGGATCAACGAATGGTACACACCATATATTGTCATTGACATCAGTTAATTTTTTTATTCTACCCGAATGAGTTCGAAGGAAATGGAAATTGCATTGTAATGATGACTGAACTGATGCATTCATAATCAGAAATTAGCATCTCTGCCGCAGGCATTGACGGTGTGAAACTAAGCACGTAATCCTTCGACGTCTGTCAGAGCAGAGATGCGTCATTGAATTTTTTTGCAAAGGTGCATTGACAATAATGCTGACTAGGTAAAAAATACATTTTGGAAACTAAGGTCGCTGGCTTTGGTGGTACAACTTATGTCATCATTATCTTATGTTTTTAGTTAAAAAATGGAGGCTTTACTTTTGAAACTAGCTTCGTATGACGAAGACTGCTCCAAACCCTTATTCCCAGCCATCACTGCCAAGTCTGCATTGAGAATTGTTTCGTAAAAAAAAAAAATACCGCTGGTTTTAATTGTACTGTTTGTAGCTATTTAATGTTTTGAGCTTTCTGTTAATCTTTTTTTTTATGCGACACTTGTGATATCTAATTGATTTTTATTAACTTCAACAGTGGTCAATACATAGGTATAGCTTGTAAATTTTTGAAGTATCAATGATAATTAAGCTGCACAGAATTTTTCCTGCTGTGAGTAATCGTGATTAGCCTAAGAGTCCCCACGAGTCGAAATGCAGAAAACTCTATGTAGATTTGTTGCCATATATCTTTTCAAAATATATCTATAATGAAAATGACACTAATTTTAAAATATTTTATCGTTTCATTGTTGTCAAATTTAATAAATAACTTAATAAATTTAATGAATATTTTATTCTACCACTTTTGTCAATAAGACAATTCATTTGAAACGAGTGAATTCGAAGTTTTCTATTTCATCAACATAGGATTAAAGACCATCTTCAATTGGACGATCCTGTATTGTTTTGCATAAAAGGTGACATACGTACAAACAAAGATCATTAGCGTACTATACAGACATACGGTAAAATCACGTAAGTACACCGGTTCTCGTTAGATCGCCAAAGTTTAGTATTGTTAAGCCGTACCAGTACGATATCTGTGAAAAATTGGGAATTCCAGAGACTGTATGGAAGACGACGTCCACAATTCGGGCAGCTCCTGCATCCAACGTGGCCTTCACCACTGTCAATCCTGGGATGTGCTGCCTTAGGCTTGTTTGGACAAGAGTAAGTTTGGCTCTGTACAAACCATTTTCACTTGAAACAAAATTCCAGCGAATGTCATCGATCATCCTTAGGATAAGATGGTCTTCCTCGTTTCGACGGACAAAATATTTATATATTAATAGGATAGTGTGTGTTATTTATTTTGTGTGTCACGCTTACATCCGAGTGACTGTCGTTTAATTGTTATGAACTTCCATTCATAATTTTACCAAGAATTCTTTATAATGGTCCTATATCCTTGTACCAATAAAACGATACTCTATAAACATTACTTGCCACTAATACGAAACAAAAACTAACCGTAACATCCTTACAAGATAGTTACGAAAATATGAATATACATACCAAATTTTGAAAAATTCTTTTTACAAAAAATCAATCATCGAGAAATAAAGGAATTTAGAAACCCAACAAATGGGATATATTTAAAAATGTTTTCTTTTTTAAATGGCTTAGGGCTCCCCGTAGAAACTTCACACAACTCTGTTCTTAAATAAACATACGAAAATTAGGCGATACATTATTTAAATGGGCTTTTCCGTAACCACAACCAAGGTTAATGTTTCTCGCATGTTTTCCCTGTTAGGGATCCACCCCTCTTTTTTCTTTCTATTCAAAAAATGTTACATCGCCAAAAGTGCCTATCCATAAAGTCTGAAGAAATACTGGTTTTTGAAATGTTTCAAACGATATAACGCTTGAAATTGTCGAACTGGACATTGAAATAATTGTAACATAAAATGAAATACACTTTTCGTTGCCATCAACACCTTGTCTTGAATTTTTGATTTAGCACACACAGTATATTAATGCTCAATTATGAAATGTGATAATTTTGTAGCTTAATCCTTAAGTCAACCTTTTTTGGCTTAAAATCTATTAGTATATGAAAATTTACTGAATTACACGAACTCAGCATATTACATATAAGTGTGTGTGTATATATATGTATATGTATATATATGTATATGTGTATATATATATATATATATATATATATATATATATATATATATCCGAAATCTGCAAGAATTAAAATATATTGAAGCGTCCTTGCTAGCTTCGGTAAATAGTTTTGCAGTTTTATCAGAGCGTCTCAGTTTAGGCTGAACATCTACAGAATGGCAATATCAATATATTACATAGGAATGAGTTCCCTGTGGAATTTTCACAGGTCCCGCTAGTTCTGTGTTTTTTATATTTTCTTTATAAAAACCTTTAATCTGGGGTCAAGTATTACATTTTTATATAGAATGGAGCTTTAAATCTAACACTAGACAGAAAAGTTATTCTTTACTGTCGGATCAATAATAACGTCGAGGGAAAATAAAATTCCTTACACAGTTGATTCCAATTATGAGTAATCTGTTGACAACATATTAAAATAGCAAATAGAAAGTGTTAATTCTTGTTCGATTGAACGTGTTTGTTTTCAAATAAAAATGGACAGCAAAAACCGGTAGTCACAGAAAGCAGATAATATTTACTACAGCCATAAAACTCAGTTTTTACAAGAAGCCTTTGAGTAAACTAAAGCAGACTGTTAAAATGAAAAGAGAAATTTACTAAAACAAAAAAAATATAAAACGTATTCATCGCTTAATAACTTCAAGTGTTGATATTAAAAAACATCACTGAGGAATCTATTAACTTTCAATTCAACTGGTAGAGATGGATAAAATATCACCTTATGTTCCATTGTTTACTAGCAGGACCTGTGGAAATTCCATAGGGACTCATTTATATATAATATATTGATGTTGGCATTCTGTAGATGTTCAGCGTAAATGGAGACACTGATATTATTGTAGCTCTTTTGTTAAAACTGCAAAAGTATTTATCTAAGCTAGCACGAACGCCCGGCAAAGCATGATCGTAAAGTACGCTTACATATATCTTAAATCTTGCAGATTTCGTATATATTATTATAGAGTTAATGCTCTATCGATTTTTATATATTATAAAGTTGCGATTACTAAAATAATAAAAAAATGGATTTATATGATCTGGGTGCATTAACTTGAATGGAAACCGAAATAAAAAAAAAGTTTTATATATTATAGAAAAAACATGAAGAATTTTAGACAAAATTTATACAAAATAGATGACTTAAGTGCAATCAGCTATAACCGAAACCAAAACTTACGAATAATTTTTTTGGTAAAATTATGCATTACAAGAAATGGAAGTACATAACAATTAAACGACCCGGATGTAAGCGTGACACAAAATAACTCACACCCTATCGGATAAATAATAGATAATATAGACGGTTTCAGTTGTAACCTACGCACTATAGTGGGGCGTTGCTGGGTGTCGTCCATGATGTATCCGCTTTGATCACAAGGGAGTGTCAGGTATTTTAACACCATTCTCTATTCGTCACGCCGACCCGATTAAGAAAGGAGTCTCTGTTCCATCCTCTTCTAGCGCACATTTAGACATTAAATATTTCTAACGTAAAAGATCCGCACAAACTGCTCGTGATTGGATACTCTCAAACCCAATTTACATAAAGTAGCGAACCGAATCGAGATCTTTCTTTATTTGTCCTAGTAAAATATGGTTACAGAAAGAAATAACTTTAGAAGGCTCTTTATAAATTATAATAAAGGGTCGTTACAAAAAATATGGACGGCCTCAAAGTGAAATCACTTTCGAAGTGTTGCTTATTCGTGAAAATGAAAAACAGCATTAAAAGCGTTCAGATGAAGCCGTAAAGTCTCTTGATCACCACTTGTTACGAAATCATTCGGAGGGAACGCCATAAAGAACCGATTGATGCCTGGATGAATATTTTGACGTTATAGCCTTATTTAAGAAGCGTTAAATGTCGAGAGACGACCACTACGATTACAACAAAGGCACCTCGTTGTCGTACCCATCGTTTTAGATACTCGATTTCTCCTTTTAATCTGGTGGAGTGCCTTTGGGCTTAATAGCATGCAGCATTGAAGCCGCATAATAAAGCGAACCTCTCGTAAATCGCTGAGAAATCAAGAGGCGTGTAAAACACTTCACGGTTCCTGCTCTTCTTCGCCCACCCGTCTTCATAACCCTATTTCGTGTGTTCGAACTTAATTGGTTGATTGAATGATCCGAACAAAATTACTCTTACACTGATAGTAGTACCTCGAGATACGGTGGCCCGAGGATATGTTTTTTTTTTTTTTTTTTTTTTTTACATGGAGGTCACCACTTATCGAGACACAGAAGGCACTCGGGATAAGGGTTATTTTGTGTACAGTAATAAATGGGATAGTAATTCAGTATTCATTAGTATTGGAGATTTGATAAAGTTTCATTACTTAAGGGGGCGGTTCATCAGGAATTTGTTCATGTTGGACTTTAAGACATCCATGTTGAAGCCAGGAGGGAAACGGGCAAGTGGTAGAGAACAGGCGTGCATTCCTAAGAAAGAAGCTTTGTTCATGGATTCTACGTTTTGATTTAGGCACAGATAAAGAGTGGGGAAAATTATTGACAGTGGTTTCAGCTAGTAGAGTGTTTTTCGTGAAAGATTAACTAGGGGGGGCCAGGGACTGGAGCTCAGATGACCTCTTGCCATGGAAATAACGATAAAACACAGATAGGCTCGCAACGTCTCTTCTGTGGAAGAGAGGTTGTAGGGAAGAGAAAATATCATTTCCACTAAACCCCGAAGTCTATTTTGTACTATGTCAAGGCAGCATAGGCTGTTTTTAGCAGCTCTTGTCCAGATGTGGCGGCAGTATTCCATCTTGGACGTACTTGGCTTTTAAATAGACAATTGCATCAGTAGTGAGATATCTTCTGGAGCGGTAGAAGAATTCTATCATTTTCCCAGCGACCTTGGCAACAGACTTGATGTACGTTTTCCATTGTGACAACAGCATATTATTTTCATTGTTTTGACTCTTGGGTATGTATCCGTTAATATCTTAAGTTTTTATATAGACTGATGTGGTTCTCAGTTAGTTGTCTGTTTCATATATAGACGAGAGACAAAAGAATGAAAAGAATATTCTGTTGTCACAGCTCTATTGATTATATGCATGTCTCACATACTGTACTGTATCTTGTTACTAATTTTTAATGCCGTGTGCCGAGGCCTGGCCAATATATATAGATATGTGTCTGTATGTGTATTTGCGCTCCAAACAAGACACGTTGCCACTTGGGCGTAAGAGTCTACCATTTTGTATCATATCTGCAGGAGACTGAGATGTGAGCAGAGAGATATCTGTTCACACAACATTAAAGCTTTTGCGTGTTAATTTAGAAAGGGAAGCAAGAAACAAAGGGAGAATTCGAATGTCCAGCAATCGGAGAAAAACTATTAGAATAGCATCTTTCCATTATGTAGCGTCCTCACCAGTAACTAGGTGGGCATTTGCTTATTTTCGGGTTAGTCGGGAGTATGTATGTCGAGGCGACACAAGTGCCGCAAGTTCATCAGAGCACATTCTATAAAAGTACTTGTTAGGCAGGCACGAGGTTGTAATCTTGCAGCAATGGGATAGGGGACTTGAGTTTGACGGATAGTGTATAGTTTATTAGATTCGATACTCTTTTTGGATACTCGCTTAGAAGGAAAGAGTAGTGTCGGATAGTCTAGCCAAGATATTCGATGAATAGGCGAATTGTTACTTTGTAATGTTATAGGAGTCTCTTTATTATGAGTACATTTCTTCTTACGTTGAGGGTAGAGTGCATGCTGCACAAACAAAACCAAGAGTATATTTGGTCTCTCATTTTGTGAGATATGAGTAATATTTGGAATCTAGTCTTCCCTTGCTGTTATTTCAGATCATTTGAATGCATAGCAGCAATTTGTCTCCCCTGCATCAAGGCCAGAGGTTTAGGGGTATATATATATATATATATATATATATATATATATATATATATATATATATAAGCAAAAGTACCCGACGTTGACTGGGTTCAAAAAGAGCCTACATAAAATGGACTCTGATTAATGAAAGTATGATAGGTTATGAAAATGAAGGGTTGTAAAGAGATAGCTTCGAATTTGGGGATATCAAAACCAAAGCAAAATATGATGAACGTAAAAATAAAATAGATAAACCCCATAATTTATTATACCATACCTCTTCACACTGAAACACTTATCACAATATTATGTAGATCTATATTAAAAAACCTTGTTAAACTTTGTGACATACTTCCATTCTATGGAGGTCAGGTCCGAACGAACACGCCATAATTTTATTATACCATATTTCTTCCAACTAAAACACAATTATCAAAGTATACTTACGCAGATAGATAAGTAAAGTCTTCATTAAAGTTTGTGTCTATTCCTATTCTATGGAGGCCAGGTGCGAATGTAGACTCCAAAATGTTATTGTGCCATCCCTATTTAAGTTAAAACATACTTATCAAAGTATTATGTACATCTATATCAAAAACACTTGTGAACTTTTTTTTTAATTTTTTTTATTTCCATACGTTGTGGAGCAGGCGCGAACGCAGACCGCACAATTTTAATGAACCACTGTTCTGCCAGGTCAAACATACCCATTCCTGTGTCTCGATAATCTATCATATGTAATCAGTTTTTAAAATAGTCAACCATATAGGAGCCTATTCGTGACCATACACACATACAGACATTCAGCTTTATATTATAGAAATGTTTTTGTCTCTACAATATCAAAGGTTAAATATAATACTCGATAGAGAATTGTCTCTAATAATAAATACGTAATCTGCGTTGATTAAAATATCATATTTAAGCGTATCTACGACCGGGAAACTGTATACTAATATTATATAGGTAGTTTTGTCTCTTATTTGCATTAAAGTCAATTTCATTATGCTTTCTTTCAACGTTATTATGCGGGAGAAAAATAGATATCAACAAAAAGAGCAAAACAATAAATTTGTGTCTCCAATAACATTATTAGAAGAAATATCTATGGCTATTCGTGGAATCTTAAAGATCGTGGAGACCTTATTTTTATTTATTTTTATTTTTGTAAATGTCGCTTAAAACTGAAAATTCACGAGTATAAATAATATAGTAAAACTTGACAATATACCGCTCCTGTGGTTATATCCCTGAGATGACTAGCTGCGAGTCGACTGGCGAGCTATTAAAAGTAGAAAAAATGGAATGAGATGTTTTGCTTTCCTGGTGAGAAGATTCGCGGTTTTTTCTTCAATGGAAGTTTTTTTTTTTTTTTTTTTTTTTTTTTTTACTTATTTTGACACTTTATTTTAATCTTTTAATTACAGACAATTCATTAGAGCTTCAATATTAGAGTATTGTAAAATAATATGCTGTCTACGAAATAATGAAAAGCGATATTATTTAAATGAACCCACAAACTTAGTGTAATAATATTCAAATAGGATTGTGATATAGATAATCGTGTTGACACAGCGTTTCTCACCACATCACCGAAGTTAAGCAACGTTGAACCTTGTTAGGAGCAGATGAGTGACAATTTGGGAATTCTAGGCGTTGTATGTGCTCTCCGCTTATCTTAGCATTTGTTTTCAGTCGACCATTATCATTCCTAGTATCCATAAATAACCTCCCTGACTAATACACTTCACTGCCGGTGGTATTTAAGTGTCAACTCATGAGAGGCGTGGTTAAAGATTGCGCACCTTCTGCCAGAAAAACTTCACGCGCAGGCACTTATTCGTGGGCATCTATAGTCAGTCAAAGATTGAAGGACTGTGTTTAAAGTCCTTGAATGCTTAGGTAAAATATCTTGCAACAAAATTAAGAGAGGCAGTATATATATATATATATATATATATATATATATATATATATATATATATATATATTAAGGAAGAGATGTGTATGACCATCTTTTACTTTAAATCCCGCTGAAACTAGAGCATTATACACTTGAAATCACCGGAACAACACGTAAATTCTTTTCTCTTCGCCATAACACCAAAATGAAGAAAAGGAAAAAAAAAATTCACGAACCGGACTTTCGACCCTGTAAAAATTATTTCATCATTATATTCGACAAGTCAAAGTTTTCAAATTCCAATTTATCTTCTATCTATCTTCTATCTGTCTTTCTTCTTCTATCTATCTTCTATCTATATAAATAAAATGAACTCATTTTTCCCGTCTGATTTTGACATTAATAGGATTAAAAATCAAGATATTTCATGCAAATATAATATGCACAAACGGCAGAACAATATCTGAGGTGTGTTATAGGCTTATTATTTCTCAAATTCCTCGATAATCTTAGATTTCTATACTTTTTTTCTACTGAGAAGTCACGGCCAAAATCGGTTAAGATCAATGGAAGTGTTAAAATATTTTCTCTCTAATAAATTCCTCCTCCCCCTGCCACCACTTAACACCGTTTGGGGATCGTTCACAAGGAACAGTTGAAGAGAACACCGGTTTGGCTTCGTAGTTCTTTCATGTGAAGTTATTTAAAATCACTAAACTAAGCTGCAGTGCTCTGTGGCGTAGTGGTTAGCGTGCTGGACAATTCACATTATATTTTCACGTTCGCGCCGACCTACCGTAGTCATTTTTTTTTTGTTTCCTAAACAACTGGAATGGACTTTTCTTGGTGGCCGAACTGTTAACGTTGCAGATGTTTTTTTTTTTTGTTTTTTTTTTCACACTTTATTTTTCTACTTTTACTCATGACTCCGGGTTTTATCCTTCCTACTTACCTACCATAACATTTTTTAAACCCCCCGTCCGGAAACAAACACTTGGACAACGCCGGGTACCCCCGCTAGTATATATATATATATATATATATATATATATATAACTCTCGTTTTTTGGGGTAATTGCACCAATTAGCTAAATGTGCTCTTTTGGAAACCACGCACTTTTTTAGTTGGTGTAATTACCTCAAAGTACGGCGTGTGTGTGTAAGCAAAGAACACTAGTATCCATAGGTATGAAAATATTTTTTAAAATGTCAAAACCTTTTAATATAAAGTGGTAAAATTTTTACAGTTCTTGATTTACTTGCGTTACTTAAGGAAGAGTCTTTTCCTATGCAGTCAAGAGTTGCTTTATGGGTTCGAATCTCTCGACCAGCAGTGATTATAACTTCGTATAATGATTCCGTAAGAATTAAGGATTAGTATATATAGCTATAAAAACACAATTCATATTTAGAAAATACATCTATACAAAAATAGTCATGCACGAGAGTTTGATTTATATTTTTGTTGCTAATGTTTTCAACCACCTTTTGTTTTCGACGTATTATGGTTAGATATTAATGTACACAAATTACTTTTTTTTCAGGTGTATTGAAATATTTAAAACTAACTTGATGCTCGGTTGTTATGTACGTTTAAACATTTTTATTCCTGCAGATTTCGTATTTTCATTAGATACAATTATCCATTGAATATTTTATTGCACCTAATATTGATTTCAAAAGATAGAAAAATACTTTTTACTTAATCAGTAAGAATCAAAATGAAAATATTTAGCGATCAAGTCATGTTGCCTACCATTTGAGCAATCGACAAGCAAAAAGGGATGGTAACTTTCAACGCTGCCAAGACAAAGCTCATTTTCTTAAAAATTACATTAAACCTTACCAACCGCCAATAGCTATGGCTAAAGACATGTTACCTGAAATTACTTCGTTTAAGCTCCTTGGATTAACGTTCGCAGGAAACATGAATTGGAATAGATACATAGAGATCATTGATAAGGCTGCTACGAAGAAGGTGGGCGAGAAAATTAATTACGCCTGAAAGTATCCTGTATCTCTATAAAGCCACCATTCGCCCATGTATAAAGTACTGCTGTGACATTTGGGCTGGGGCATTTGCTACTGGTCTCTCGCTTCTGGCCAGGGTCCAAAAGAGTCGCTAACCGAACACTCATCTAAGCTTCAGCCCCTGTCCCATCGAAATGTTGCATCCTTCTGCCTGTTTTATAAGCATTTTAATGATGGTTTCTCTGACGAACTATAAGCCCTTGTGCCTTTCCGAGGAAAATACCCCTCGACAAACCCGATCAGTAGCAAATTCACACACTAGAGATCCCTAGATATTTTTAGAATTTTCTTCCGGTTTCCTGCTTCCCCAACTTTACTGACATGCAGAAGTTCAAGAGTAATGTGAGCAGACATATTGCTGCTAAACTCCCTACATAGTACCCCTGCAACTTATGTCCCTTTTAGTAGCCCCCTACATAAATTGGCAATGCGCCTTGTTTGTGGTGAAATTTTAATAAAAAAAGAAATATTTAAAACCTTTGAATGAATTCGCGAATACGAAAAAGTAATATAAACCTGCAGGCAAGTTGATGGGAAGGTTTTGCATTTAAACTTGTAGACATTTCTGTACGCGTTATCCACTCTCATTAACACAGATTTTACTAATTCATGTTAATTTTAGTGTTATGTTAAAAGTAGTTCAATAGTGTATCGGTTAAATATTTGCACGTATATCTACTGGTTCATATATATTGATTGCATTCTGATATAATAAAACAATACTCGACGATTACCGACTTGCAGCAGTTTAGCTAATACGTTAAATGAATGGCTTTCTGTGATCCCGGTAATGCGATGTCTGGCTATGACGTTAATGAATCATAAATTAGCGATAAAATCTTCAACCTGATAATGTCTCAAAGTTAATCGGTAATTAAAAACAGCAAATCGTACCCTATATCCTAATCATTTTAACTAACCTTCTAGAAATGTGAAAGCGCTTGGAATCGGTGATTTATTTTGTGAACTGTTTTATTAAAATTCAATATGTCAAAGTGGTTTTTATTTTGTATTAATTGGGGAATTAAGATATTTAATTTGAGTTTGTACACATCTTTGTTAGGAATTTAGCTAAAAAAGGAAATAGTCCAAGGTTTACTATGTTTGGAAACTGGTAAGTTTTCGTTAGTATTTGTAAGTCTGGTAAAAATCGACTTAGAATTGAACTCCACACTTCCGGTTAGTTCACTCTAAAGTCGATTCTTACCAAAGACTTACAAATTTTACTTTGATGTCATATTGCTATACACTCAGCATTATCAAATGAAGATAAAGTGAAAGATGCAAAGTGTTAGAAGTTTCTAAACTTTTTTCGTATGGGCATTTTCGTTGATAGTACACACATTAAACGCTGGTCTCCATCGAAGTAAATGCACTTGTTGTACCGTTTCAACAACTTTTGGAAGGTCCTATTGAACTTTTCTTGTGGGAGTGTTCATGACCTTCATCACAGCCTTTTACATCTGCCCAATTGTCTCATGACGAAACCCCTAAGGTTCTCGAGTTTATGGAATAACCCAGTCATATGTAGAAAGGCTTAGGCTATGAGACGTAAAAGTAACCGCTTTGATGCCCATCTTATTCAAATAGTGGGTGACAAATATGGAATTGTAGACTGGTGCATTCGTGAAAATCATCCGCAGCTTTAAGTCCTCATGAATAATTGTGCGTGCAGTTGTAACAGACATCAACTCGAACTCATCACGATTCTCGTTATCCATGAAATTCTTTATTTAACCAATGAGCTCTGATGTTTAAACTTTCCTCTCACCATCCCGCAGAAACTCCATGCCTTCTTAGAATCACTTATGCCACTCAAAACCGATGCTCGATTCATGCAAGATGGTCTAAAAGCAGTCAAGCATTCCATACATTTCCGAGACATTTTTAAATAGTCAAAGATAATTTTATCATTCTCCTAATGCATCCTTACGTACAGGCTGGATTTTCAAAAATCACCAACTGTGGCAATCGGTCTTTACTAGGGCGTATACTAATTCCTACTGTGCCTATTCATTTAAACCTAAAATTATAAAAAACAAATGGTCATTCATCTCGTTAGATGCATAACAATAAGATAGTGAATTTTCAAGAGTTTAAAATACCTGTACAAAAACGTCTGAAAAATTATGGTATGTCAGTGAAAAGTAATTGCTCCTTTCTTTTAATCTTTATATCCAATTAAAACCTTCTAGGCACAGTCATCGAATGGCGGTCATTGCTCTTTCAATGTGCTTCGTGTCATTTCATGGCAGTTGCGGTAATTGTTGAGCACTCTTGTTACTTATTTTCTGTATACCGAATAATTGTACTGTGGCGAAAGCTGTGAAAATGAGGGCTTACCGTTCAAACGACCTAGGTGTACGTGTGTGCTTTGTCATCACTGCCAAGCTAGGATAAGAAAATAATTCCAAGATGGCGCCGACGGCGTTTTGTAATGGTATGATCTCGGAAACTCTCGCAAAATCTCGTGCATATATGCAAATCAGTTGGTCTTCGACAACTATAAATTCAGGTCGTTTTGGAAGGCAAGCAGTAAGGAAAGAACGGCCGGTTGGTAATTGTGTACGCTGGTTCATGTTGGTGGCGTGTCACCGTGTCTGTGTGTGTACTGATCGAACCGCTTTCCTGTCCCTTGGACTTTGAATTTGTTTAGATTGGACTTCAACTTCAGTTACATTTAATAGGAACATGAATTTGAAAATAATAGTACAAGACGTGTTCATCAATAAAGCAGTAAGAGCCTAAAAACAAGTGACAGCCACTGCCATAAAGTGACACTATCAACCTTAAAAGACCATGGCCACTATGGGTGTAGATGCTCTTCAATAACTGACAGGGTCCGACATTTGAAGATAAGCGATTTGCCCACCAAAGCACGTCAATGTCTGCCTCTGGTAAGACGTGACTGTAAGCACTCTAATTAGGCACCAGACTGATCATGATTGAAGAGGAAGCCAGTGCCAGACAGTAAACTAAAATAGCGTACTCAATTTAATGTCGGAGAAGTTCAATAAAATCACGCCGAGGATCGACAGTGACAATTGTAACGCCACCAAAAAACCCACAAGTAAACGCCTCAATACAGCAATAATTTTCAGCGATGATCACTACCAGCAACATGTATCCAATTGGTGACAGTTTCCGTTATAATTCTAATGATGAGACATCGAGTTCCAGTTGCAAAGGCAGTTCGTACCCGCTAGTAAACCCCAATTAACGCCCTTAAGCAACATGAATCATCAGTAGTCAACAGTGGTGACAATCATCGCCAGTGGATGCTACAGCTGCCACTGCCAGACAATGTCCGACAGTCGGAGCCAGATCATTTTATTTCACCTTAGCTTTCAGTTGCCGCTGTTTTTTTTTGGGGTGGGGGGGTCAGAGCTAGTAGTGGCTTCGAATAACAAACTTCGTTTTTTTTTGGGGGGGGGGGGTAGTGGCATCTTTTCTCGATTATGTTGTAGCTGTGTGTTTTACTTCCAGCGACCAACACCAGTTTACATGTCCTGCTAGGTTTAAATATTCTACAATTGTTTGCTGTTATGTAATTGTAATTTTACTGTGTTACATTCTCTGTGTCTGAATTTGTTTCATCTATACCAATAATTTAATTTACAACATTTAATATCAAATTACAAAAGCTCTTCATCAAACATATCATCATCAAAGGAAGATAACTCCAATGAAACTAATGTTTAGTAACCTCGAAAGATATATCGATGAGTGTTGAGAGTTCACAGATGGGATGACCACTCTTTTCTCTTTGTCTCCACACTCTTTCTCTGCTTTCCAGTCTCTTACTGTATCTGTATTTTTTTTCTCTTTGTCTGGATCGTTCTCTTGTTCTTTAGCGACGATAAATTCATTTTTATTGATTAAAAATCCAAACAACCAGATCGAATTGTACTAACAGTTCAAATGTTTTATATATCAAATTTCAACCCTGTAAATCAAATATTCAGAGGAGTTCGATAGACTGTTTTCCCACCCACTAGCGAGGTCACTATATATATATATATATATATATATATATATATATATACTAGCATGGGTGCCCGGTGTGATCGGGTGTTGAGCAAAAAGAAAGTGGTAGTAGGAAGGCAGGCTCGAACCCGTACCGCGAAGGAGGAAAAGAACGGGAGAAGGTGACGTCTCTGCTGTTACAATCACCGCCAAATCGGAAGTGATGTAGGTTAAAATTAAGGCTAGAAAATCAAAAAGGGATGACTTTCGAAAATATGGGCGAAAAAAGCGACTTCTTCCTGTAGAAAAGTGCTTAGTTGAGGATGAGGAAATTAATGACCTAAACCGATTAAAAAGCTTTCCCTATCTCTGAATACCCTTTATGTCAAATTTCAAATGTGTTCACTAAAAGTTGTCGAATAATTTTTTCGACCCCTATTATGATCCCTTAACACTTATTGTTTTGGGCTCAAATCAAGTTAAGTTAGATCCATGTCCAAGGAAACTATATTTAAAATTTCAAGTGTTTAGACCAACATTCTCGGAGTTTGGTAGAGTTCTCAATGGTCAAATCGTTAAACTTTGACCATTAACAGCCAAATTTCTGACCGAAAAAAAGGATTACTAAGATTTTCCCAAATCTTAACACCTTGTATAGCAAATTTCGAGTCTGTAAACTGAAAATTGAGTTATTGCGTAGGGGAATGTACAAGACTGACACGTTCACTTATATATACTAGCATTTCACCCCAGCTTTGCCCGGGTGGTTGGAGGTGTATATTGAGCAACAATAAAAAAGCGGTCATTTTTTTTTTTTTTTTAAAGTTGGACCCCCTATTTTAACCCATTAACATTTATTGTTTGGGGCTCACATAAAGTTAAGTTAGATGCATTTCCAAGAGACCTATATCTAAAATTTCAAGTGTTTATACCCAAAATTGGCGGAGGAGTTTGGTAGCGTTGTCAATAGTCAAATCGTTGAACTTTGACCCCTTAACAGCCAATTTTCTGGCCGAAAACGGATTACAAACATTTTCCCAAATGTCTGTCCCCTGTATATCAATTTTCGAGTCTGTAGGCTTAAAATTGAGTTATTGCGTTGCGAAATGTACAGACACACACACACACGTTCACTTTTTATAGATATAGATTGGACGAAGTTCATATTTTACATTCAAAAACTGAGATTTTGACATTTTATTTTATAACAGGATATTCCTTTCACTTGACTTCGTTTATGAATGATCGACCTGTTACACCATCTCATGTATTTTCAGGTGAGTTAGTGTGAAAATAACATTTACGTGTGCCACTAATTTTCCACCCTTCCCGGTGTTACAAAGGCAAAAAACTAAAGTATTTCAAATGTACAAAGTTTGTCTTACCGAATTACTTCCCCTTTACTTAATCCACTCTAATTCTTTATGCATACTAATAAGAAATGTACAGTTTTAAAAAAAAAAGTCGGGAAAACTATCGTAATAATTCAGACACAACAAATTTTTGTAAAGTGTTTACATTAGTTATTAAACGTTGGTGCGTAAATCGTCTATAAATTTCAGCTTCTTTGGAGTATTTAGAGATTCACAGCTTTTTGATATGAACACATTTTAAATTTCTAAATTGCATTGATTTGATTAAAATTGATATTTATTTCAACTTCATAGGTTTTTAACTACCACGGTTATTTACAGATTTTCTAATATGAATCAAAAATTGGAATAAAGAATAATTGGAATAAAATATTGATCAAAATTGGAATAAAGATCTCAAATATAAGATTTAATAAAATTGCCTGTAAATCCTGTCAATGAGCTTTAAGAGTAAGGCAAGCAGGTTCCGCGAGACCATATATATATATATATATATATTCTGTAAATTAATTTTTCACAAACTGAATAATTCTATAAACTAAACACAAGTATAGATATTAATAACAATCTTTATAAGATCCTTACAAGATGAAAAGCTCAATATTGGAGATAGGGCATTGCTATAAGAAAATCAATTTAAAGTTTGTAATTAAAAAAAGAAAATTGTAACAATTTATCGAAAAATAAAAATTAGAAAAGATTATAACTTGTATTCCCTGTCAAATAATACATTGCAATTTCTAATTGTCTTTTATATACGTATATTATAATAATAGGATTCAAAAAGTTCGACAGTATGAATAAAATTTAGAAAAATATAACAAAATTGCTCGAGGTTCCCCCCACTGTTCGCTGTATATTTCCAAAAATAGAATAGTTTTTATATAATATATATATATATATATATATATATATATATATATATACCTACGTTTACAGGTCCATATATCAAATGGTATTCTTTTAACCCTGAAACACGTTAGTACATTTGTTCCCCTTTATCGGCTAGATACTAAAGTTAAATAAATCCTGGTCGATAAGGCTACCTAAAATTAAAAATGTATTAAAGTCAACCTCCATCAATTTAATAACGATATAACCTTTGGCCTTTCAAAGTGTCCTATATTTTAAGTTGCCATGGGATGGTGAAACATGTGACCCTCTAATTAACCAACTTAGACTATCAACAATTGTTTTCCATCTGTCTTACCTCGTGTGGTTTTTCAATGCGAAACCTCCATTTTCTTTTTAAGGAATACTGTTTGCATCGTAATAAACTGAGCAATATTGTATATGCATTCCGATGTCAGTGTGATGCTGCCTACGTGGGGTGAACCAACGTTCACTTTGAAACAAAAACTGGACAACAGGTACTTTCACGTTTTCGTAATAAAAAAAAATTCTCCCCAACCATATACACAATAATTTAGTTTCTGCAATAGAATAAAACGAATTGGATAATCCTGAATGTGGGTTTGGAATATAAAGACGACTATTTTCAATTCGATTTTGATCGAGTAGTCATCTAAAGACTCTCGAATCTGTGATCATTGCACGACTCGAACCTTCTTTCTGCAGGCAAAAAAAGGGTCATTAATTCATTGGATCTTTTAGCTGTTCTGTAGCAAAATAATACAGAGAGATATGTATAAATGCCGTACTCCCTCTCTTGTGTATATTTTCTTTGTGAGATATACTAATGCTCCCCGTGTTTTTTGTTTTTCTTTCTTTCCCGTATATTCATATGCGGGATATATCATTCTTCAATCGAGTTATTTTATGAGTTTCCCCCCTTTAATAATAATGCATGTATGTATAATCCCTTTTTTTCTATTCTCCCCTTCCCTCCTCCCTGTATATATTTATTTTATGGTAATTGTAAATGTGTGCTCATCATTGTAACCTTATTTTTAATTACTTCCCCTGCTTGCTTTTTTTAAAAATCAAAATGCCATCGTTTACCCTGATAAGGATGGCGATCCTCGTCTTGGCCTAAGGCTAAAAAAGAACTCTCCTCTGTCTATAAAGTGTGTATCCCTAATAAACTTTTATGTATATTTAGTCGACCGATGGGATGTGACATTAAAATTAGTAACAAACTACAGTGCGTGTATGTAATCAAATGACGTTACAAATAGCATCCTAAGGCAGGTGAAAATACCAAAAGCAAGGGCTGGAAAACCATTCTATTCCACATCGTAACCTGAACAAAGCGTATCCTATAGTCAGCGTATCCCAGGGTCCTACTCTGTGCGTGTATATATATATATATATATATATAATCTGTTTCATTTATTCACAAAAATTAATATACGAACATATAATTTTCTGCCTAAATGTTCAGGATTTACTTCGACAGCGATCAACAATTAGCATAGCTAGCTAGTAAGTGACGATATATATGGCAATTAAGCTACACAGAATATTACGCTTCATTCTCGTGAGAATTCGTTAGTCTTATCTTACATATATATATATATATATATATATATATATATATATATATATATATCGGCTTGGGATAGGTGTTAGTCTAGCGGCACTGATGAGTTGTGAAACAACGAAACAGATCTGTATGTCGATGACTAAAATATATTTTATAAAGGCCCCCCTCTTGGGTTGAGCACTATCGTAAATAATCTCACTCGCCACTTAATTTAGCTGAAAAAATGCAAAGCTCGCGGTTTGTTTACAAACAAACGTTTGAGCCCTCTACGAGCGGCGGACGGACGTTTATTTAAATAGACATTCGGACAGATTAATTTGCGGCCAACGATTCCGTAGTCAGGGGGTAGAACTGCCGACTGTCATCACGACGGTTCTAGGTTCGATCCTCGGCTTGGGATAGGTGTTAGTCTAGCGGCACTGATGAGTTGTGAAACAACGAAACAGATCTGTATGTCGATGACTAAAATATATTTTATATATATATATATATATATATATATATATATATATATATATAGCTTCTTATATATACACACACACACTCTTAATGCATCCCAAAATGCGCGAAAACCCGCCTAACATTAACAAGATATCCTGTCAACAAATCAAGAGAAGTGTTTTGTTTATCACTTTCGCATCCATTTAGCAATTTCGAATTCATTGCATACTTAAACCCCCGTGTTAGCAGCACACGTAAAAATACAAGTAAATCTTCCGTATAAACGCATACATTCAAACATTACCAGATGCACGCGTTGGCTCCATTAATTGACGTCTTCAGTTCTTATCTCGAAAAATCTCGCTCTATTCGAGATTAATTCTCACGAAACCTGATTAGCGTTGCTATGCAATTTCATTATTCTGCTAAGTGATTTTGCAAACTAATTTCTCTTATGACAGATTTCGTGTGCTGCTATTTTTTCCGCTATTTTATTTTTTTCTTTGTCTCAACATTTCTTTGGAATTTCTAATTTTATTCTTATAAGAATCAACCCAACTTTTAAATAATGGGATCTGTCTGTTGATCGATCGGTTATTTCCACAGCGTTTCGAAATAGTTATTTAACTAGCCCATATGAAGTAGGTATTGTTTGTATCGGTTCTAGATACGCACTCGACACTCGGTCCAACAGTCTATTTTTTGTTGAGCTCAAGTTCTGTTCAGTTCCAGGAGGTACATTTACCTAAATTCTAACTGTTTAAGGCTCCCCATGCCATGATGCCAACGAGGATGCTCAGGTATGTCTGTAGGTTAGTGTTTCTCTTTTTTTTTTGGTTTTTTTTTTAAGAACACCACCTAATTTTGTGTTTATTCTCCTGCAGAATCGATACATATTGTATATTTTATAATGTTTTTATAAATGCTAAGTGAGAGCCATCGTGAGTTTAAAGGGTTCAAGTCTCACTAGAGCGACATTAAAAATGAAAATTTTGCAAAATGAATGTCATGATTGGCGGAACGAGAACAATCTACCTTAAAGCATAATATGAAAGGTTCAATTCCAAATTACATTACAACTTCGACAAAACTTGGAGAATGGCGAAAATTATATCGGGCCAAACCTAAGAACAACCATGCTGAATAATAATCCTTACAAACCTAATGAGCGGGCCTGCATATTCGTCTGCCAGCACCCTGCAGGAGTGGTCTTGCACTTTTGTCTGCAAGTGTTGCATAGTTTTTATTAGAAGAGGACTAATGTAATATATTTGGTGTTGTTGTTCGTCTTAGTAAGAGTCTTTGTGTTCATGTGTAGATAGACAGGTCTTTTATATAAAAAGACAGGGTACAGGAGAGCCAAGGACATGTAATACACAATGATAGGAAGATATTTAGATAGACCGATAGTGCGTTTCACATTTATACGTTTGAAAGTTCTGTGAATGATAGTTTCTATAACACTGACACATATTTCTTTACCTATTTTTGAAATGATGATTTTCACAAAGTTCTTAGAATATAAATTGCCAACACCTTTTCTGTGGAATACATAACACGAAGACGCAGATACAAAAAGATTAAGTTGCTTGTTTATTTCATTTCGATCGGTCAATGGGTTTGCATCAAGAAATTCAAGTCTTTACATGATTCTTTCTTCTTCATCCTTCGCTTCCAAGGTTCGGTGTCAGCGCTGTCTCTGACTCTCACTTCTCACTTGTCACCTGACTGCCCGACTGCCTACTGACTGACTGACTTATCTAACTAAATTCACAACTCCTGACGTCATTGCATGACAAACACGTGCGTATTAGACACGTGGCATGACATGGATTCGTGTTTAAGCATACATTGTTACTCACATGTTTCAAACCGATTTGTCTAACTTACTTTACAAATATGTTCAATATTTTCTATTGTTCTGATCTAGATTCCTTATTTTAATTTCATTTCATTAACAGAAACAAAATCCATCGTTACATTCATTTCTCTATAAACAGATATCTAACTATTTTAGGTGAACGAAACGATGGTAATTCTATATTTCATTTTCAATAACATTCTGTATTTCAATAACATTATGCATTCTGTATTATTTTATCTTATGATTTGAATTCTCAATTCCAAATCTAGCTTCACAAGTTCGAATCCTCGACTATCCTATCTCTTATTTACTCACAAGGACAGGCGGCTGTTCATTAACACAAGCATCCTGCGGAGGTAGGAAAATGTCTGTGTCCCCAGCCACAATGCGGGAGCGAGAAAATATGAATGTTCACCTACACTTAACTGTATTTTAGCATACACACTGTATTCACTGGAAAGTATATTGTTCCTGCCTAACCCTAACAAGCTCCAGTATACGTGTACTTAACAAAACACTCCTCCCAAGGCGCGAATTTACATTCAAATTATTTAGTGCAGATAAACTCATCCATAGAAATATTTATTCTGCACTCTAATATTTAATTCCTTCCAAAACCTAAGAAAACGGCGTCTTTAGGCTTAATGTCTCTTCTTTGAAATATTTACTGGATTCTGTCATCGCGTTGGCACAGTATCATATTGTATTTATCACGTGTTGGCTTTTAATGTTTATTATTAAATATATTTTATTTCCGCCATATTATTATGCGCAATGAGAAAAAATAGCTGCCAATTTAACATTAATAAATGGGATTTGCGCATTTCAGTTATCACTTGATTCATCGTTTTTCACGTGAACGGAATACGAATGTCGCCATTTTTATAATCTCCAGTCGGATTCTTTTTCAGTTTGCTGAAGAACGTTAAACTGCATTACTAGACTATCTAATTAAAACGACAAATCCTGTGAACTGTGCAGCCTTGTTTGAATCTTTTATTTAACGATCGAGCAATTCCATCCTTTTTACAAAAAAGGATCACTCACACACACACATATATATATATATATATATATATATATATATATATATATATATATATATATATATATGATTAGCTGGGGCGGCTTTGCTCGGTCGTAAAATACACTTAAATATATTTTAATTCGTCAAAATATCTGTTATATTATTATAGTCGTGATTTCAATACTAAAGTATTTGGATACCATCGGCAAGTATCGAAACCGAAAGTCAAACTGTAGCATTCAAAGCTGATGACGTTACCACTGTATCAACATGATACGCATATAAACTGATTAAAAATAAACTAAGCTCAATGTACAAAATGTACAACGACTTTCTAAATGTTGACCACTTTTTGACAGCTGAAAACTATTTTAATCGTCTAAAGAGCCATACAAGAAGCGTGTATAAAATATCCAATCATTTGAGGCCCCTAACGCCGCTCTATGACTTTTAGTTTCAGAAGAGATAGTTTTAAAATAAGGATGAAGTTAGACACTAATCATGAGTTTATTAAATTACTATAATCATTTTTAATACCTTCAGACAGTGCTTTAACTTTTCCAGAATCATCAGTGGCAGGGTGTCACGATTACCGCCAGGCGGAAGATTCGAATTCTGCCACGAAGACATTTCTGAGTTTAATAACAAGTGTCAATCCGCTCGACTAACGTTAATCGCGAGATATATTTTTAAATTAATATTTACATAACGGGTAACTGTGATTCAAGGTGGAGATATTTTTTTTTATTATAAGATCATGATTTTCGCACGTGGTCTTAAGGGACATACTGTTTATTGCAACGTTAAGTGCTCGGCAATAAAATCTGTATTATAATAAATATAATTATTGCTACAATTATTATTGTTTACTAAAAAACGTTGTACTGTATTACAAGACTTTATGATTAAAACGAAAACCCCTGTGAACTGTGCACCCTTGTTTAAATGTTGTCTTTGACGATCGAGCAATTCCATCTTTTTACAAAAAAAGGATTATTATACAATTATGGTATTTATTATAAATATAATTATTCCTAGAATTTTTAATCCCTACAGACATTGGTTTCATCCTTCTATGAATTATCTGTCATGGTTTCAGGCACCGAAATGGTTTTGCTATGTATGCAATGACGTTGAGCTAACTGAAACTGTGCTGTAGACCAGAGCACATGATTTCGCGTCATGATTTGCGTTTACTTTTTTTTTGTGTCTCTCGTTCTGGTTTTCGCTACACGTCTCGTTCATGTTTTCTTTATTTTACGATGCGTGTATGCGTTTTATATCCATTTATATCTCTGATACTAGCGTGGGATTTTATTTTCACAACAACGTTGTATGTTAACTACCTTACATTTAAATCCCACCTTCTTTGTAATAAATACGGGGCGTACTTCAATAAACGGCGAGAATATTAACCGACATGATTTAACGGAAAGGAAGGTCCAGGATTCCATCAGAAAACTAAGTAAGAACAAAGACTTTGGTCCATATAGGACCCTGCAGAAATCCTCAAGCAAGGCAGATCAAAATTCTGTTGCCACATCCATAGCCTCCTGAGTAAAGTATGGGATGAGGACGAAATACCGGAAGAACTCGAATGCCTTGGTTATCACAATCTTTAAGAGGAGAAACAAAGCGCTTGTGGAAACTAAAGGTACCTCTCTTCTATCCACAACAGGCAAAGTAACTAATCCGTATATTGGCCGACCCCTTGCTGCCACTGTCAGAAAACATCATGCAAGGGGCGCAGTGTGATTGTCTTTCTGCCAGAGGAATCTGTGATGGGATTTTTACAGCTCGTCAACTACAAAAGAAATGATGGGAGCAACACCATCCACTGTACATGTCGTTAAATGAGCTCACAAAGGCTTTCGAATCTGAACAGAACTGCCCTATGGTGTGTCCTCTCCCAGACTGGATGTCCAGACAAGTGCCTAAAAACCTTGAGATATCTTCATGATGGCAGTTGTGGTCGGCAATTGGTAATTGAGCACATCACCCTTCACAGTTGACACCTGTATCAAGCATAAATGTATCAAGCAGGGATCCATCATTGCCCCCAGCCCTGTTCGCCATTTAAATCTCCACCATCCTTCACCTCACTAGCCAGAACCTACTTGAGGGAATTACTCATGTACAGCACGGATGGTGGACTCTTAACATCAGCAGGTTTAGGACAAAAAGCAAGGTCCTCACATCGCCCATCATGGGGCTTCAATACGCATATGACAGTGCGCTGATTGCTCATGCAGAAGCGGACCTCCGGACCATCTTGGATGCATTTGGGAGAGCCTACCGGGTGCTGGGAATTGACCTTAACTACAAAAGGACCTAGATCCTACATTAACCAGCTTCTGGCAAACGCCCACAGCCGCCCACAGTCACTGTGGAAGGAAACACCTTAGAAAATGTAGATTAATTTACCTTCCTTGGCAGTCTTCTCTTCACAAAATCCATCAGAGATTAACGACGGCATCGGATGCATCAGTGAAGCCGTTGTCAGGATACAGAAACGAGTGTTTGAGAATCGGCACATACATGGAAGGGGAAAACTGCTTGTCTATAAAGCAGTTGTCTTGGCCACTCTTTTCTATGAGGCCTAAAGCTGACCCACCTACTGCAGACATCTGAAGGCCCTGGAGCAGTATCTCAAGCGTTGTCTCAAGATTAAATGGAAGGGTCGAGAAACAAACGTTAGCATCCTAATGGAGGCCAACATACCTACCGACATCAGCTGCGATGGACGGGCTATGTTATGCGCATGACTGACAACCGCCTTCACAAGCAAATGCTCTATAATCAGCTAAAAGAGGGAAAGCGTTCCAACGAAGACAGAAAACGTTACATAATGGCAACATAAACACCCACCTAAGACAGTGTCACTTCAGCCTCACCAATTGGGAGGATGCTGCTCATCAGAAGGGCACGTGGAGCAAGATGGCCACTAACGGCCTGGTTCACTCGGAAAAGGACCTCCACAGAGCAGAAGAAGAAAATATCTACCAACATGGCTCCTTCCGCCTGTTATACTACCCAGTGGGCCACCCAAACATACCCCCACTACAATAAAGTCTGTGTCAAGGACTGCCATCCACAGCGATCTCACGTCCCACAAATGAATAGACCTAATTTCACCGACGGGAGAACAATCATATCCATCACGAGTGGTTGCCGATAGAATTTCTTTAGTTTGTTTTTTACCATAGTTTGTTGAAGCATATTCCTATATCCTTTATATATATATATATATATATATATATATATATATATATATATATATATATATAATTATTTTTAATAACAGCAATCTACGGACACACGTAATTCGGAGTATTAAACCTCTTTAGCGACGCTTGACTGTTAGGATTCTAACCCCGGAACTTATGTATTTTAGTCAAACGCCTTAACCCATAACGCTATGAAGCCTTAGACAATTTACTATATAATATGTACATATGTGTGTATATATATATATATATATATATATATATATATATACACACACACATATATATATATATATATATATATATATATATATGGGATTGTTTTACTCCTTTATTTATGTTGAATTCACCTATTCGTAACAACCATCATCGTCATAATAAATGTTCCTTCATATATATTCTACGTGTACGTGTGTGTGTGCATAAGTATGTACATGCGTGAATGTATGTGTGTATGTGCATGTTGTCATGTGTGTTTGTTCTTGCGTATGTATGTTTGCGTACATCTGTTTGTATGTATGCTTGTATGTGTACGTGTATATCTTTATTTCGATATGTGTGTGGGGTGGAGAGGACTCCCAAAAGTCCTGTTAAGGTTACCCCTCTGGGTGAAGCAAATCTCTGATCTAAAAAATGCAAAATAAAGCGGGAGTCCAGTACGCGCATTAAGGTTTGCAGTTTGATTTGTTGCTGGATCTCAACATTTTGAACCGAGAAAAAGACTTAGTTGTCGTACAAAGCTAAAACTCTGTAACATCATCTTTGTATAGATACTTCGTCAGGCATTTGTTTGTAAAACATTGTGCGTGGCGATGGAAAGTGTCACGTGTGTAGCCCTGAAATGCTGGAAACATATAATAATTGATCTACCATCATTCTATATATGCATATGTATGTATGTGTATGTATGTATGTTAATATATATGCTAGTGTATATATGTAAATGTATACCTATTTGTATATGCATGTATATATGTAGGTGTGTATGTATTTTTATTTATTTTTTGTGTACATATGTTTGTGTTTCTATGTATATACGTATATATACTAACCTGGTTCTCCCACCAGACTTGTTTGTTGAGGAGGGCGGCTAGTCTCCTTGAAGGATTAAAAACAAGACCTTCCAAAGGGCGAATAAACTCTTTTTCTGGGTCACTGGCCAACTAGCACAGTGTATATGTGTGTGGGTATGTGTATTGGGGTGGAGAGGGCTCCCGTAAGCGGTGGTGAAGCAACCTTTCTAGGAGAAGCAAATCTCTGATTTAAAAAACCATAAATCGGAAGACCATTACCCGCATTAAGCTGGTCTGCAGTTTAATTTGTTGCTGGTTATCTTGCTCTCGCTTGTTGCTGGATCTCAACATTTTGAACCGAGAGAGAGACTGAGCTGTCGTACAAAGCTAAGACTCTGTAACATAATATTTGTATAGATACTCCCTCAGGCATTTGGGCTCATGGATTTTAAATGTCTGAGGGAGTGGCACTCCTCTGACAAGACGTTGCAATAATCATGTGTGTATGTATATATGCATATAGGTACATGTGTAGGTATACGTAGGTAAACTTGTGTATGTATATGTCATACATGTGTACCTGTATTTATGTGAATATGTATATATGTGTATTTGTATATGATAGTATATGTGTGTTATATGTATTGTTTGTATGGATGTGTATATGTATTTATGCCAAGGTCCGTCTTCAATGTCATGTCTGGTTGAGCGTTTTAATTCGCTGGCAAAACTAAAAAAAAAAAAAGAAAAAGTTATCTTCGGGCTTATGAACTTTCAGTGATTGAGGGAGTGGCACTCGTTTGAAAACGTTTCAATCATCATGTGTATATATGTATGTGCATGTATATGTATGTATGTATATATATATATATATATATATACACGAATACATTTTCGATGGGTTCCTCTAGTAATCTGAATATAAAATGTCTAGCACAAACCCTATAAAATATTTAGAGCTGCTAAAATGATAGATTCGGTAATGATATCCATGTCATGAAAAAGATTACGTTCGTGACTGTGTGTGATGCTAATACTGAATGACTAGGATAAAATCGGGCTAATGTAACTTTGAAAATATTGATAATTTTATCAAATATATTCCCAAATGAATTTCATGCAAATATAAAACCTGTCGTTTCTAGACATGTAATTTAAACAGTTGATAGAAAAAAGAAAAGTACTAAATATAAAAGAATCTAATATCCGTCGCCATAGATTTGATCAGATCAACATCGTATAAAATAAGGTGGAATACTGCCGTTTGTCCAATCTCGGACGTGAAAGGAAAACACATTTGTTCAGAAAATATGGCCGGATTTACACGATCGCATAAAACCAGAAAGAAGCAGATACGTATATCTAGGTGTCCAGTTGTCAATTCACGACGGCTTCTATTCCTAGAGAACTTATTTGCACCGAAACAATTGAACCGGAAACCAGTAATTCCAAACCAGAAGTTCAGAGAGGAGAGATTGATCACTATTAAATAAAAAAGGAAAGTGATCGGCCGGTTAGCTGGTATAATTTATACCTGTTTTCTGTTTTTTAATGTCGGCTGAATAAAAAAGGCTAGTTTATACACCTTCAACGGCAATGGTGAATGCCCTTATTTTACTCGAACTTATAGTTGCTCCGCATCAAAAAGCAATAACCTGGCCCATTGACTTGTGCCAAGCGTTTACTAGATTTTCAAATATAGAAGAGCCGTTCTACAAATAAGTTACCCGATTAGAACACCACCTTATAAAATGAAGACAGACTAGCATAAGAAATCGGGGGTTATGCTTTGAATTTTAGTAGACAGATCTGGTGTTTATAAGGAAATGCAAGATGTCTTCACACATTTGGATTTGAAAGATATCTATCTATAAAAGTGTGTGTGTGTGTAAGAATAATTCTCAACCTATACACACAACTGTGCTGACTTGAAATTTAGTATATAGGCTTTACAAATATGTGGAAAACTTTTTAATCGGCTTTCCTCAGGAAAAAGACAGCAAAGTTGTCAATCCAAATTGTAAAAAAAAAACAAAAAAAAACTCAGGTACGTTTGGAGTCGTCGGATTTTATCTGTTCGCTTTTTATTAAAGAATAAATAATTTTGAAAGCACTTTTTAAAGATCGTGTCACGCTGGCCTATGAGTTACTTGTGCCACGTTGGGTTGGATCTGGGTGTATTTTTTTTTTACTTACAAGAAGTGACTTGTTTGGGAAAAATAATACTGGAATGTCTCAGTTTCTGTATAAATTAAAATATATTCATGCGTGATTTTACGAATGGGCAACGCCGGGAGACCTGAAAATATTGCATATAATTATATTTAAAAATATTAAATTTACTTTTTCACGCAGGCTATCATTGGAAATTACTCACAGACAGCAATCGGGCTGGTGACAAGCCGCAAAAGATTGCAATAACTGCCATGTATTTCGGCAAATTAAGCAGATAGATTGGCATTATTGGAACTGTCGCTTGCTATTGAATTTTCACCAGTATTTGGCGTAGCGCCATTCAATACCGACACTAAAATTTTGAGAGGTGACGAAGGACCATAAGTTATTTAAGATTTCGCAGTTTCTTTATCAATATAATTTCCACCATCTTAAAGTGTTAGGCTGCTAGTACGTAATAACATTTCAAGAGGTCGTATTAAACGTGTGTATATATATATATATATATATATATAATTGGTTAATGTCATTCCCCAAGATGGCAGAGTAAGACAGGAAGTCAGTTTTAATGTGGAGGGTAAGCAGATTACCTAATCTAGGCACTCTGGTCAGTAAAAAAGTATTTTTTAAGAAAATGTATAAAGATGAAGGATTTCTACATTAACCGAGACTCAAGACAGTCTAGTACCGAATCTAAAGAACGTTAACTATACTTGACTTTGACCTAAATTGCAAGAATGTTCTATTTTTTTTTAAATTTATTTAAAACGATAAGACTTTGTTAACTCTATGGGTAATGGAATTGTTTAATCTACCAGAAATTTAGCCAATTTGCATATGCTTTTTTGTATTCATTTTAATTCTCTATTTTTTCCGGGTTACTTATGGGATCATCCTTCGTAAAATATTATGATTTATAATTATGCAGCGAAAATTAGCGAAAAAAAAGGTTCGAGTAAACACATATCTATTTCTCTTTCTCTCGCTCTCTCATATATATATATATATATATAATGTATATTGTGTGTATGCAAGAATGTATTAAAAAGAATCCGAAAAGTATAAGTTATTAATTCTCTTTATTTGTTTTCTAGTGCTGATGTGTAGGAATACAAACCATGAAAAAAAAAGTACATAATTTTTTACCAATCCTTCAGTCTTCCTCAGTGCAGTGAAAGTGATGAGCATATACGGGAAAAGAAAGGGGGAGGAGGAGGTATAGTCAATGAGAAGGTGCCACGTCAGTTTTAAATACATATACGTATAAGTACGCATATATATATATAGTGTGTGTATGCATGTTTGTGGAGTTTTGCCTACCAAATTCCTGTGAGTTTTTGGTCTACAGACATAAAGTTTATATAGAATATTAAAACCAATGGGAAACATTTGTTAAATACGGTGAAATTCCGTGCAAATGTGTGAAATATGTATGTATATAACGTAGAACACCAGGAAGCAGTAGCCATAGAGTACTTATTTTTCAGATTACGTTGTGGAAATCCATGTTCTACTGGTTACAGTATTTTGCTCGTCTTATGGTGTTATTTTTGTTATTAAATTATATACATGTGTACCTTATACTGTACTATATTGTGATACTAATTTTTAATGCAGTATTCCAAGGTTCTACTCGGCATGTGTGTGTATATATATATATATATATATATATATATATATATATATGGCAGTGGAGTTTAGTTTCCTAGATGTACATCCAAGGAAACATGCTTCCAAAAAATGCTCAATGAGTAAATAGAGCAGGTATATTAAATGTAGTATTGTTATTAAATGTTTGTGTGTGTATGTATGTATATATATATATATATATATATATATATATATATATATACTAGCAAAAGTACCCGTCGTTGACTGGGTTCAAAAACAGCCTACATAAAATGGACTCTGATTTATGAAAGTATGATAGGTTATGAAAAGGAAAGGTTCTAAAGAGATAGCTTCGAATTTGGGGATATCAAAACCAAACCAAATATGATGAAAGTAAAAATAAAATAGAGAAACCCACTAATTTTTTAGACCATACCTGTTCACACTGGAGCACTTATAACAATATTCTGTGGATCTATATTAAAAAAAACTTGTTAAACTTTGGCGTAGTTCCATTCTATGGAGGTCAGGCGCGAACGAACACCCCATAATTTTATTATACCATATTTCTTCAAAGTGAAACATAATTATCAAAGTATACTTACGCAAATAGATATGAAAAGTCTTTATTAAAGTTTGTGCCTATTTCCATTCCATGGACGCCCGGCGCGAACGCAGACCCCACAATTTTATACCATCACTATTTACGTTGAAACATTCTTATCAAAGTATTATGTACAGCTATATCAAAAACACCTGTAAACGTTTTTTTGTAACTTTCAAATTTTTTATTTCCATACTTTGTGGACCAGGCCCGAACGCAGACCCCACAATTTTTAAGAAGCACCGTTCAGCCAGATCAAACATACCTTTCTGTGTCTCGATACATCTATCATCTGGAATTAGTTTCTTAAATATTCAACCATATAGGAGCCTATTCGTGGCCACAAACATTCAGCTTTATATCATAGACATGCTATATATATATATATATATATATATATATATATATATATATATGAGAGAGATGCATGCACTAATTACTTTAGAAATGTGACGTTACATAGTCGTATATATGGATGACTGCGCATCAATGGGCACATGTTTAGCATCAGTGCGCAGTCGCAATTTAAAGGAGTTTCCGGTTTTTATTCGGTTGCAATAAAATGCAGCGCGAATAGAAAAAAGCGAGGTATATTTCTGTTTCCGGCAATTTATTTTTCTTTTTATTCTTGGTCTTCCAAAAGGCGAAGGAAAATATTTCGAAATATTTAGCAACATATAAAACAATAGTGTGTGTGTGTGTGTATATATATATAATATATATATATATATATATATATATAATTTGGAGGATGGAATTTTTTCTGGATAGCGTGAGAAAAAATATAGAACAAATTTCATCGTTCCTTTATGCTGAATAAACAAATTGTTTTTATTGAATGCTAATAGTAAGAATTTAACGGGCAATTTAAATAACATTTGCATAGTTGCGTATTTTAAATATAATAATATTGAAACATTCAGATGCCAACGTTGGTTTGGTTATTCCCTTAGAAATAGATAATATAGTCCAGGTTCTGCTAAGGTTACGAACAAGATATGAAGATAATGCTAAAACATATTGTCGGTTAAATTTGTCCGAACTGCTCTTCTCAACTTGAATGTGTATTTTCCAGCGTTTTACTCTAGTCACTCTGAGCTTCTTCGGGTGTAGCTTGCCGAACGCTGGAATTTTCTCCCGAACGCTTACTTACATAAGCCTTGAGCCCCTGGTGGGGCATAGGCCATCCACAACTGCCCGCCAACGTCTACGGTCCTGGGCGATTTGCTCCAATCGTCTCCAGGAGTATCCGGTCAGCTTAGTGGCTGCTTCCAGGTCTCTTCTCCAGGCGTCTTTTGCTCGACATCTTTTCCTCTTTCTCTGAGGGTTCTATGCCATGGCCTGGCGAGTGATATTCGTTTGTTATTTCCTCAGGGTGTATCCGATCCAACGCCATTTCCTTCTTCTGATCTCTTCTTCTTCTGGGACTTGGTTGCAGAGATCTGCATTACTGATAGTAGTTGGCCAGTGGATCCTTAGTATTCTTCGAAGGCACGAGTATATGAAAGCCTGCACTCTTCCGATGGTGGTCTTTGTTCTCCACGTTTCTACTCCATACAGTAGTACTAATTTGATGTTGGAATTGAACAGTCGGATTTTTTAGAGAAGTGATGAGGTTGAATCGTCAGATGTTCTTGAGGGTGAACGCTGGAACTCTACATTAACAAAGTGAAACGATGTTTTATTTTAAATTTGAGCATAAAAATTTTAACCTATCCTGATATTTTAAACGTTAATTATACTAGCAGGGAGAACCGGTGTTACCCGGGATTTTATTAGGGCCAACGAATGTTTCACATCTAATTTACATTTATTGCCTGCGCAGTCGGCGAAATTGCCAATTTTCAATGAAATCTGTTGATTACACGTTCTAATCGGGGAGGGGCAAGGATGCAATAGGAGGAGACATTACAAGCCTTCTCACAGTGACTTAAAAATACATTGTAGTTTTTTTTTCTGGAACAGAAGACAAACTACATGAAATTATTTTTATATCATCGCTTAAACTGTAACATACAGAAGCTTAGTATCATGGTTCAATTGTGCTGTAAGCAGAAATATTTATTTCGAAAGCATCTGTTTTACCGAAGTATTTACTCTTAAATTCATGTGTCGTCTTTTTGATTCTGCGATGATAAAACCTCTTAAATACACTTGTAATAGGTTGTATAAGTGCGTTTACTTTGCTCAGTTCGGACGATTCCTTTTTATCGATTTTTTTTAACCTAGCGATTTTTTATACTTTTTTGTAATGGAATATTACAAAAACTATCTAAGAACACTGCCGAACACCTGAAGTATATTCATGGAATTTCAAATATATCGACCCAGCCGTTTCCTAATCCATTGGAGACGAACACCGTTCCATTAATATATTACTAACCTGGGTAACTGGCGTTGCCTGAGTGTTTGGAGGTGTGTGTGTGTGGAGAAAAAAGGTTGTAGTAGACAGGCTCGAACCCATGTATGTGGAGAGAGGTGTTAAAAAATGGTAGTAGCGTGGGGAGGGAATCAAAACAGTAGGAAGCCAGGGTGAAGAGGTGTTTTAACAAAGTGGTAGTAGGCAGGCAATTAATTAGGGAGAATAAAAATATCTTCGAAGGCGGAAAAGAAAGTGAAAGAAAATCTGATGTCTTACACGGTGTGTCCATGACGCGACCGGAAGTCAAGAGCGTTGAAATTGACTAAAGTCAATCAAACGGTGACGATGAATTGCTAAAATATCGGCGAAAAAAAAATCGGTCTCTCCTTGTACAAAACGACGGAGTTTAGACTGAAGGAAGTGATGTTTTTCGCCAATGTTTCGATCTTTGTCGTCCGAGACCTGACGCCTTAAAATCATACCAATCTTTTAAGGATCTGTCCGTCCTACTGAAAGTTTTTGTGAGATATACAAACGTACATACATTTAAACCCACGGGTGGGATTTATAATAAAGAAAAAGATATATATATAAAGTAAACGTGTCTGTATGTGTGTGTCTGTACATTTTCCTACGCAATAACTCAATTTTAAGTCTACAGGCGCGAAATTTGATATGCAGAATACTGAGATGTGAGAAAATCTTTAACTCGTTTCTGGCCAGAAATTTAGCTGAAAAATTCAACTGTGATTGGGAAGGAACAAGTGGGAAAAGTTTCTTAGTCTTCTAGTGATTTAGCAGAAAAATTCAACTGTGATTGAGAAGGAACAAGTGGGAAAAGTTTCTTAGTCTTCTAGTGATGGTATCGCATACAAAAATGCCGGTTTCAATTGGTCACCAGCCAGAACAGAAATAGTAAAGGTTAGCTAAATATCAGGGCAATACTAATACCGATGTGCAGTCTCTCCAACACTGGGATTTACAAAGAAATACATCTTTCCAAGTTATTTTTACCTCCAGTAACAGAATGAAGCTGGATACTCCACCAGAATAGATGATTTTTTGTATTAGAATTCAGTAAAACAAAGAGACCACTAGAAAATTATACTATAGCATATTTTAATAGTAAATTATGAAGAGAAAAATTATGTTCCACACTTTGTTAACTGAGTATGTAAGAGGTTAAAGAGAACTTTTATGGAATATTCGAATATCTGTATCTTATACTAAAGAAAAATGTCAGCCCCAGTGAAAGGCGGCCCTTTTTCTGTAAACGTTGAATGAAGTAGAATTAAACGTCCAACGAGTAATAGCGAAGCATGACAATGTTTTTCATTGTCGTATGATGTGTTACCATTAAGCTTTTAGTTTGGATATTTAGCATCCGGCAGAATGATCCCCCCTCTAAAAATATCACCATGCATGTTCCTTTCTTGACTATTTTCCTTATTTTGAATTTGCTAGCCTTCTGCAATTCAGGTATCGTGTTGATCATTTTGATAGAAAGCATATTTTGCTTTGACCAGTTAAGTATATAGATAAGATCCATTTTCATTCTTCTGACGGGTGCTAGCAGATCAGGCTGTCTGAAGATATTGGCTTCCTGAGGCAGAATGCACCTAACATTGATATTTTTAGAATTATATTCTACAAAAACAAAAACCCATTTTTCGCATTTTTCCCCATTTCCCTTTTCTCATTCTGTCTCCCTCACTTCCTGTATTAATTTTGATACTTTAAATGTATATTAACACTATAACCTTTCACCCTCTCCCATTGCAACACTCTATCATGTTCTGCAGGGGAGGGAACAAAACTATAATCTATTATTATAAAACAACCAAACCTGACCAAACACTAAACTAGAGATTGAAGATACGTAGTGCTTGAAGAATAAGAACTTTTTACAAAATAACTGGATGTAACATAAATACTATTTCAAAAATGCTGGATTCGGAATCAAATAACCCAGGAATGGGTGATATGGCGAAAACAACCAAACCTAACCAAATCAAACTTTCTGCTGAAACATGAACCAAAGTGTCCATGTAAACGTTTTAACAAGTTTCTGCCGTTCTCTTCATTGCGTCTTCTGTTATAGTTTTTTTTTTATATAGTCTTTGGCTCGTTTTCCTTTTCCTGGGTCGTTTACCCACCTTGTCTGGAGTTTTTCAGATGCTTTGCTTCCCACCATAATCCTCTTCATATCGCTCAATCTTCCAAAGTTTGACGTAATCTTATGTTTGCACACTCCTTCTCTTCTCCACCTCAGCCATTAACATTTTTCCCTTGCGGTAATATTTTTCCACATAAAACATTTTCCATTTTCTTTCCTACAGTTGAAACCATAGCGTTTAAACATGTCTTATTAATACGCAGAAAAGACCTTCGCACGTCACGACTTATTCCATTGAGATGTGCAAGTTGCCGACGCAAGAGCCACAAAAGTTACTTTGTTTTACCAATCCATAAAAAAGGTGCATGATTGCATGACTGGTCATTGTCAGAAGCCGTTTTATATTTTTGTAGTATTTTCAAATCTTTTATAGTGTGATATCTGTTGTATAGTTTTTGTTTGTAATGTCGATACAAGTAATCATTTATACAACTCCTGGTAAAAAGTAGCATTATTATAAATAACAATATTGTAATTTAACAACTAGTCAAGTAATAGACAAGTGTTGTTTATTATATTAGGTTGGTGTAAACATGGAATTTTTGACATTTAACTTCATGTCAAAAAATAGCCTTATAGAGGAAGTATTCGTCCAGTATCCATCCTTGTTTGGGAACCGCGAGAGCGATTCGCGATGCCCGTTATAGTTTAGGCTGCGTTGTGGTATTGGTTCTTCAGAAGGGTTGCTTGTTCGATTACTAGAAAGGTAGAAGATCGTCATGTGAAGATCGTACAGGATAATGAAAAAACTCACAATAAAAAGCACGTGTTACGAGTACATTTAAGTCATTACAACGTAGCACGCCGAAGCAAGATTACATATTTAGATATGTTCAAACAATATTTATTTACACAGAAGGTTACGAACATTAGTGTTTGGGTATATATGAACTAATATGCTCGTAGATAAATGTTTGTTGCGTGTATGTGTGCGGGAGTGTGTATGAGAATTAGTCGAAATATACATTGGAAGTCCATTGTGTGTAACAGCTTAAGTTATACACAAGTGTCCGATCCTAACTTGGAGAAGGAAAAACGATTCTATTGAGGTGTGTTTAAACATGTTTCCATTACATGACCCATAAGAAACACGTGGACACGTGGAAGGCAAGTGAGGGAAAGAGAAAAATGGAGACAAACGGGACAGGAAATAGAGAACGCCACCTGTTGGACAAAACGAGGATTACCACAAGGACGGTAACCGGTGCGTCTTGAAGGTGTGTTTATTCTGTTAGGGTAACACGTAAGCCCCCGACAAACACAACAGCTAAATCCCACCCCTACACGGTAGAGGTGTAAGAAACACTTCTTCCCCAGAAGTTTCTTACCGAGGCCTGCTTGACTTTGGAACTCCCTCCCGGGATTCTGCTTTCCCAACTGTACTGACATGCAGAAGTTCCAGTGTAATGTGAACAGTCATCTGGTTACTCATCTCCCTTCAGAATATCTCTTTAACCTATGGCCCCAATAGTAACGCCACTGTGCCTTGTTTTGGGTTAACATTGAATAAAAAAAAATTAAAGTCATGTGCCTATATGTTTTTTTAATAGAAAAAAGGAAACATAATCATCCCTGTTCTCAACTTGGCTAATATATACGTCCTACAAAGCAGGTGGTTCCCTTCTGTCATTCTAGAAACATTATTCAGACTCAAGAGTATCCTTTATCTGTATAATGCCATGCTTCGTCTATATTTGGAGTATTGTCACATCTTGGCCTTTGTATCCACTAGGCACGTACTTCAAGATCCAAAAAAAAGTTTCCAACCGCAGACGTCCCGTACTATCAATCAACTTCGACCCCTGCTCTATCGTCATAACTTTGGTTTACAAGTGCTATAATAGCACGTGTACTGGTGAATTCATGGCACATGTGCTACCCTTACATATATACCTCTGACAAATACACCTAGAAGCACCCCTCCTTCACCGTATAGTTCCCTGGATGCAGAGAGAATTTATTTCCCCAAAATGTTAGTCTTAGGAAGGTATATCCTTTTTTCCTTATTCTCTTGTTGTATTAACCCGCAAAAATATAAATTTAATGTAAACAGACACCTCCATAACTATATATCAAGTATAGCGACTGTATGTAAACTCTTCTACAGCCCACATCACTTAACCGCTCATGACTAAACCTGGCATGATAATCGTTTCCTACCTATGGATTATGCACACCATTTGTAAAGGGCGTGGTGCACGTGTATATACTTTCCTACAGCGCACACAACTGGAGCGATCATGGCTTAACATGATGATAGTTCTCGACGTAGAGATGGTGCACACCATTTTCAGGGTAAAAGGTTAAGGCCGTACAATGCTAGTACAGTTGTAAATTCGATCAAGTATGCAGTTATGCCTTGACGCTTATGGCAGAGATGCGGTAAAACTAGATCTGCGTCTATAAATCAATTTAAGATATTACCTGTGACATCTGTTTTACAGCTAAACATGAACATTATTTTAGGAGGCGGTAGAACGATCCAGCCGTTTTGGAGCAGTATTGGCAACGTATTTGATGTACGTGTTCCATCTCGGATCAGGAGTAAAGTTCAGACCTAGAATTTTGTCAAAACATAAAGACTCTCCAAGACGAGAGCCATTCATTTCGATTTATGCCAGAAGAGGACCAGAGCTTGAATGATGTAAAGACAGAAGCTTGGTTTTAGATGCTTTAAAATTCACCAGCCACATTATTCCTCATTGTACCACGTGATCAAAATAGGTCTGGTTATTTATATTAGTTATATATACATATGCTGTAACAATAAAGAGGAATCTATCTTTTATCGGTTCAGAGCGCGCGTGCATATTTGTCCGTCCTTGACTATAATATTCAGAGAATAAAGATAGTTTTCAGTTAAAATAATGTCCATTTTATTTTTTCTTGATAGCGACTTATATAAGTTTCCGTGTCTCTGCAAAAACAACAAAAAAAAACTAGTCTTCTTTAAGACCCGATGTTATTCGCCTAGCATTGAACCGTTCCCAATTCAATCCCTTCCCCGAAGACATTTCAAGAAAAAAAGACCTTCCCTAATTACCATTCCTGACTTTCCGTCTAGTGATAATATGCATATATGATACGATACTTGAGCGATTCGCCATCTCTTACCAAGAATTCAAGCCGAAATCGGCGACAACGACTCTTTTCATTTACATATATATTGCAGAAAAATAAGAAACTTCCGTTTTTTTTTTATTCTTTATTGAATCTAGGCATAAGGATACAAATGTCTTACAGTTAAAATTCGTCTTTGTCGTTCCATATAATTTCTTGCTGATATAATTTGCTGAATATGATATCACACTGTGCGATACCATATTCATTTTTCCATTTATTTTTGCATTTAACGTATAAGTTTGCTGCAATTAGAGAAAAAGTATAAAAAAATATAACTAAACTAGTCTTTGTCATTTGGATGACTGTTTATGTATTCTGTTACTCGCATAACGTTTCGGTTGATGTAGCTTCGAATTTCTTCAGGTAAATCTTGTCCTGCGTTGAAATCTGCTTGGAATTAATGAAATGAAATTAGTGAACAGAATTATCAGATTAAATCGAAGTCCTGCGTGAGATAATAGTATACATTTAACATAGGTGATATCTAGTGCTGCCCTGCGAGTAGAATACTTGTATTTTAATCAGGCATGTACGGTTTCAATTTTAAAATACCCTGTGGACTTTTAATAGTGTGAAAGCTAAATACTGCTTCTAAATGAAAGCCCCGCACAAGAAACTATTTATACACAGCACGATGTACGGTTTTCTTGAAACTATATTAAGTGTTCCTTGAATAATTTAAAAACTAGAATCTATATGGGATACAATTTGGAGTTAATTCAAAAATGTATTCTTAAAAAAATAATTAACCATTCGCATGAAAAATGAAGAACAAAACCTGAAACTTGAACGTACGTGATATATCAAGAATAAGTATCGCTCTACGACATGATTCACGTTTACAAACCGGTTCCCGTTAGAGCATCGTATTTAAGCAACGTTGAACCTGCTCATTACTAAAATGGGTTACCATTTAGAAATTCCAGGTGCTGTATGCTTTTCTCATTTATTTTTGCATTGCTTCCAGTTATCTAGCACTTATTCTTGCCACGGAACACAAGCAGTACCAGTTCAGCAGAGATGTGGTTCGTGTTTGAACAACCTTTTTCTCACAATTACAGGCACAGCTACCCCGACAGATATAAGCCATTCACTTTCAAGGCTGGACGGAGACGATGATCAATCCACTGTCCATCTATAATATAAATCTCACCTGTTTGTTAAAATGAATGCACGCATGTATGCGTGCCTAAACCTTTCGACAGAACCGACCAATTTTTACAAGATTGGTATCGTTATGAAGCTCGACCCTTCGGATGACAAATATCGAAAAATTGACTAAAAACATTAATTACTTTACCCTTAATTGGGCAGATTTTACGGGAATGAGTCGCTTTAGTCGTCGAGGTTTTCGATTGACTAGCCTTAATTAAAACCCTCGTCACTTCCGGTTTTGCAATGGACGCAACGACAAAAACGTCACGTTTTCTTTTCACATTCGTTTCCTCCTTCGTGGTGTGGGTTCGAGTCTGCCTGCCTATTTATTTATTTTCTCAATACACACTTAACACCCAGGCAACGCAGGCTAGTTTTATTATTTTTTTTTTAATCTGAGACAACGAGCGACATATCTACAGGGTGGTCAAAAAGTCAGGTAACATTTTAAAGAAAAACGATATTAGCAATACACGTATATTTAAGTACCATACATTGAAATATAAAATGAAACAAACATGAAATATGTTTATTTTGTTAATTGTCGTCCATTACTCTCTATCAATCGCTGGAAGCGATTAACCACTGATTGTGTAACACGTGTAATCATGTCAGCTGATATCCGCGCAATCTCCTCTTCAATAAATAGCTTTAAAGACGCTATTGTATCAGGCTTCTTGCCATAAACGCTATCCTTTACATAGCCCCAAAGCCAGAAATCAGGATGGGTAAGATCCCTATATAAGATTATAATGGAGCATATTGTTTTTTCTACCTTTAACATGTTACCTGACTTTTTGACCACCCTGATGTCGTTTCACTTTACTTTAGCAATCCATTAAAATAAAACGAAAATAAATAAAAATCCAGGTCTGCATTTTTTTTTTATCTAACACAAGTCATTTATTACCGCTCTTCTTTCTCCACGTCTCGATGTCCGCTTAAGTCTCTCGCTGGCACATGTCCACCTCATTTGACACGCGTTTTTTCTTCCGATTCCATGTGGGGCACATTCCTCATTCTTGCCTTCACTTAACACGTCCATCTCTTTCAGCGCCGACTTTGTTTCTTCTACAACGTGGTGTCCGTTTGTCTTTCTTCAGACATAAGCCCGAGCACACTTGCCAATTTTCACACGCATTCAGCGCTGCTCCTGCTGCTAATACAATCGCTTGCCATCCATCTTTTGGATGCTGCTGCTGCTATTTTCATACGCGCTCATGTGCGCTATTACATTACTAATGGGTGATATAAGACGAATCTTTCAATCATGATTCTATGCAGTAAAGCTCATTTATAAAACGTTCACAACATTGCTAACCCCTTAATTGTGTACTAGTCATCCATCAATAACATTTAGGACATCATCTTGTAATAATTGTCGGTTTTATTTTTTAATAAAAAGTCTCAATTATATTTAAAAATGTGATTGTATTATCTGGACTGCGAATGAACCTCCCTTAGGTAAGTTTTAAGTTGAAGCTTGGTCAATCTATATCTCGGTCCTTCACCCTGGGATCTTTGAACATTAACGATCAGTGGTATCAGTGGATGCAAGTCCTACTACGTACGTTTTAGGCGTGTTCCTTTTTTTATTGCAATGATTTCGTTTATGGTATTTGAATTTTTATTACTATATAGACATGTCATTTTTCATTGTTTTTTTTTCTATAGATATAAATGTATTTATTTTGCCATTATATTTACTGTTATTATCGTGTGCAGACAAGATTTTATACTTTAATGCTGACGGGAGTTAGTTTTTCAAACTTCTTATGGAAAAAAAAATTAGCAATATTATAGATATAAATATCCAAGAGGAAGATTGCCAATTTATTCAGTTAATAATAAACACAATTAGAAAGCTACAGCTGATATTTTCGAAGCATAACTTTATCCCAGAACTAAAGTACGTTAGCATCCAGTTTATATTGTAAAGATATACAATAAATTCGTTAATTAACATGTGACTTTATATATAAATATGGATTCCTATTCAAATACTTATCCATTGCGCTAAGGTCACTACATTTGAAACACGTATGTTCAAGTAAACGCTAATATCCCAAACGTCTTGTTTTTTGTGTAAATAAAGTTAGGTATTTGGGTCAGGTATTTGTAAATGTATCACTTTTGTATGTGCAAAATGTACGCCTAAACTAATTAACCGATCATTATAAATTTCCAACAGATTTCATACGTAAGCTGGGATAACATTGGGTATATTTAATGTTATAGGTAGAGGGGCAGTTGAGAATGAGAGCCATTTTGTGAAAATTCAGGTAGCTCCGAACAACATCAAATACTAGCAGTGTTATATAGTTGTTTCATTAAAGAGTCTTAGAGAGAGACTATTATAAGTGATGCTTTTTTCTTGTGAGAGTTCTTATTAGTAATGACATGTGTCTTAGTGAGAGTTCTTGTCTTATTACATATGATGTTGTATCTTAGAGAGAGAGATGTTGTTGTAATGACATTTTATACACAGACATATAATAACAATACTATTTACCTTTTTGTAGAAATCACAACACAAAGATAAGCTTTATCCAAAACACATGGTGAATTTATTTTCTGACGACCGGTCGTGACTTCCTCCTTAAGAACTCGAAGTTTCACATTTTAGTTTCTGAAGTAACGTCTCGCTTCAGACGTCCGCCTGTCTCTGAGTTTTCTCACTGACTGTCTCTGACTCTCTCCGACTCTCCCCGACTCTCTCCCGACCAACTAACTCCCACCTGCTATATTGAGAACTCCATGCATCCCGGCCACGTGAGCAAAATTCACGTGTCTCAACATGCGCGACTTTGCACGTTTTCGACATTGATTTCCCAATAACCTATTTTCTTTGTGTAGTTTCCACAAAGGAATTTAACCTACATATCTAATTTATTTAACTCATATTTTATTATCCACATTCTTTTAACAATTGAATAGTTTATTTATTATTTATTTCATCCGAATTAACAATTTACTGGACATTCCATTTAAACCTATTGTTCTTTAAAACTTATGTCCAGGGTTCGATTTCTGTTTTCTCTTATTCCATTTTAACTAATCTCTCTATTTTTATACTTACATGAACAGGGGACATCCCTTATCATGTAACAGCAGAGCCCGTGGAAAGTTCACAGAATGAGAAATATTTAATCCACATCTATGTTTTGATAAAACTTGTAAATGTCTGGATAGCGCAAAAAAAGTTAGAGATAAAACAAAACTCTTAATTCTACAACTTTATGACTTTAAATTAATTTCAAACAATTCGTTTTAAACTGACTTTTTTTCATGAGAAATTTCACGTTTCTTTCAATGTGAAATGATAAATGTGAAGTGAACTATTTAAAGGATTGAATAATTCATAAATCAAGATACAAGGCGCATTCCAAAATTAATGCCTCCTATTTGTATTCTGTCCAAATCGATCAGGGAATTGCAAATTGCATTGTTATGATGATTGAACTTGTGCATTCATGACCTGAAAGTGTCATCTCTTTGTTGCAAATATTGATTAGTGTGAAACTCTAAAACAGCAACCTTTGTCATGGAAGTGAATCAGAAGCAGAGATGTCATTGAATTCAATAATAATTATGTGGTAGTGGCTTGTGATTATTTACTTAAAAGAATTGTAATCATCACCGGTAAGAACACAGGCTAGAGATAGCTAAGTTTCCATTTTAAACAATCGTTTATTGGGATTTTTTGAATATTTCCTTTTCCTGCTAAAGGATGTTTAGGATAATGGTAGAAGATAATAAATATTAATTCCAAGAAGCTTGCCTGCAGGATACTATATATACAAATGTAAGTTAATTTGGGCGTATTTTATTGGGTGAAACCAGGGTTGAAAATAAACCATAAATAGTGTGTGTATTTCTAAGGATCAGCACTTAACTTTTCTCCGTGATTTTATAAGTATTAGTTGGACACTGAGAGAACTCTGATATGATTAGTAAATGTAGAACTTAAGGAGTGTTTGATTAAAATAATGGCTCAACAAATTCCTATACATATGAGGCTTGAAGACGGACATGTTATAGTAAGCAAGGAGTAAGTCCCACAGTGTTGTGTCAACAGAGGGACAGATTTAGTCAAGAAGCTCTAGTCATGAAATATTCGTCGGTATTTAGGCACAGATAAAGAGTTTGGGAACTAGTTGACAATTCGTGTAGTTTGAGGAAGATGTATTACAAACGTTTTAAATAGGAATACTATACATTGAACACCTACCAAAAAGTTACCATGAACCACGCTTGACTCCCAAACTTTTTGTGATAAAGATGAATAGGATGCATATACAATATTATCAACGGCTATTAAAAATCACTTAGTAAATATATCGCAAATTAAATTTATTCTTTAAAATAAAGAATATATATATATATATATATATATATACATTTTAAATTAAAGGCTACACAATGAGAAAAATCCTATACTGGAGATTTTGCTTTGCATTAAATTAGATCACTGATCGTTACATAACAATTATTATAAATTTTGGGAAGTAAAATTTAACACTTCAATTGCTTTTTAATCCTTGCTATTTAAAACATTTTTAAAACCAAATTTTTGTAATAGTTTACAATAAAATTTTGAATACAGATTCTAAACAGTTTCGTATCATATTAATTCGATTAGAAAAATAAGAAAACCGAAACGATATTTTCTTTAAATAAAATGTAGTAAACTAAAAAAAAAACGAATGTACGATTTTCAACCATATAAAGACTTTCCTATGCGATTTCCTGTTTATCTAATTTTTAAGAAAGATTATCGTTTAAATTTTTAATATTCAATTTCTTAACGATATCTGAAAAATGCTGATAAACTATTAATCTTAATCCATTGCAAGGCGAAATAAGTGGTGGAAAAGTTATGTTCGAGACGATTATTTTATTTCTCGTGTAACAAGTATTCTAGTGTATGATGATTAAATACGCCAAATAGAATTTTTAAAAACATTTTTAGATATAAAAATCAAATATTTACAAGATCTAATTAGTAATGTTTCCATTTAAATTTTAAGCCAGACCAAGCCTCTTTTTATGATCCTTGGGCGCATATAAGATACGTCTATTCTATTTGCGAGTCTTGCGATCGAAATGCTATTTCTAACAGAAGCGTTACGAATTGACGGACAGTTTCTTATCAAAGAAAAGTGAACACAAATTAAAAGAAGCAGCACAATTCTTGCCTGAAGCTAAAAGACCTTTCTCCAAGGTTTACACTTTTCTGTTAGCTTTTTTCCTTATCAAAAATCACGTGCTAATGGCGACTGCGATATGCATCGATAGATCATCGTCCCCAGGTTCCTGGGCGCTTTTCTATTTCACGTTCCCTGCACGCGGGAATGCGTGCAGCGAAGCGTCGGCAGTGCATCAGAAAGAGTAAACCCTAATCGATAGATTCGCCATCAGTAAAATCGCGGATAATGAACTCGTTCGGCAGAAACCAAAAACGCTTATCATGGACGCTCCACAAGAATCTCGTAAATTTGTGACGTAAACTACACAGCTAGAAGCACCACACAATTTATGTATATAGATACTTTCTGTCGTTCATATATATTTTAATAAAACGAATGATGCGGCTAATGAGCATAGAATGATATAATACTTCCATGAAAAATAGCTGTCCTTACTATAAGATCTTATTAAAGTGTATATATAAAATATATAGCCGGATATATTATGTGATCCATGATATACATTGGAATTAACTTTTTTTTGTAAGATAATAACACAAAATTAATCAATTCGTAATTCTCAGACGAGTGAGAATGTAATACATATTTGGCAGCTTTAATGATATATAAATGTGTTGGAGATAAGATAGTGTTTACAATAGGAGAGAGTACGAATAGAAAAACTATATATATATATATTAGCAAGGAGATGTGGTCCGCTATTTAATAAGGATCAAATGTTTCCCACTTTCATACTTTGTTATCGGAATCTTTGAAATCACATTTGTTAATCAAATGATTCTGTTTCAGTTAGGGAAATAGGGAAACCCCTGCAGTGTAACGCGTAGCAATGTCTTTGTCCACGATACATGGTAGTAAATATTTCACTAGAGAACCTACGTCTATTTTGAGAATTAAAGTTTAAAATGAAAAAATCTAGTATCATAGTTTAATTGTCTTGTCAGAGAAACTGTTGATTTAATGAACGTATTTTTACATAAATGATCTGAAATAACAGCAAGGAGAGACTTGATTCCAAATATTTATCGTGTGTTATATATTCCTTCTTTAGTTTTAATACATGAAGTAAATTTCAGAGGGTATTGGTACTGGAGATATTCATAATCGTAACCTATTTCCAAAAGAGGATAGATATAACATGAGAAATATTTGGAATCAAGTCTTCCCTTGCAGTTATCTCGGATCATCCGAAATCAAGTTTTAGTCTCCTCTCCCTCAAGGCCAGAGGTTTTGAGGAACAAATAAACGACAAACGTCTACATTCCAAAGTTCATGATGTTGCCATCTAACAATTGATTCGTTTAATTCCGTTGACACGTGTAATTCTTGACAGTAACTGTTTCTTAGCACAAAATCATGTATTTAATCATTATATCAATTAATGAATGTATGTTGCCCTTAACTCAGAAATAAACTTAAAGGTTCAAAAGTGAAGTATCATGGTTCAGGTCTGCTCTAATAGAACCGTTCGTCCAGACTTCTATCCGGAATCGGATATTTTAATGATCGATTTCGATACTTATTAGACACATTCTAATACAAAACCAAAGTAAGAACACTCCCAGACACAGCAAGTACCTTCGTGTGAAATTTCCAAAAAACAATCCAGCCGGTTTCGAGTACATATAGAAGCGAACCTACTAGCGCACTTTCCGTTATATCTCGGGTTATAGGTATTCAAGAATGATAACTCATTAATTTAACTAGGCTAAGAAGAATGAGCAAGATATGCTTTAATTAATACAAACACGTTTACAAGCTCGCGATACTAGAAATTCGGACAGAGCCTTAGTAAAAACCTGAAGTACTCGTAAGGCTACTTAATACTCAAGTATTATAAAATTTAAAAGATGGGTGAGGGGGTCATGTGATATATACTCCAATCATTCCAAATGAGGGCAAAAGAAAAAGATTATTCAAGGTCATCAATGCGGGAGAAGGGGCTTACTGGGAATCATTAGACGAAGAATTTTATGATATTTTAAGTAAATCGAACTTTTTTTTTCTCTTTTACTCAATTGAGAATTTTTTTTTATGTGGAAAACAACCATTTATTAAGTCACCTCCAGAGGATCCATTGTGTTAACCGACCATCTGTCAAAAACATAAGCATGTTAAGGGTCGCGACCTTGTATATTTGTTTATATTAATTATATATATATATATATATATATATATATACACGTTTTATTTTTTATTACCGTATCTTTTTGTTAAGTTACGTTATTGTTTCAGCTACTTGGCCGTTTTTTGCCCGTCTGTAGCTTCCTCTGACTTTTACAGAACGTTTCTGTAAAAGTCTGAGGAAGCTACAGGCGGCCAAAAAACGACTGGCTAGCTGAAACAATAATGTAACTTAACAGAAAGATACGGTAATAAAACGCATATTTGCTGTACAACAGTATTGAGCACTTCAGTTTTTATTAATTACCATTTCTACTATATATATATATTATGAGGACATAAGTATATTTGGGTAGCATTTGTCTCTTATGCATGTTTTAAGAGTAGGGATGATCCCATTTGTTTTTCCCGTAATCTATTTTTTTTTCCTTTTGGCAGGTCAATGTTCGAACGTTCTGTTAGCGTGCAAAAAGAAATTTTCCATACTCGCGAGTCATTCATACGAATGATGAATAAAATATTCTGTACATTCACTAAACGCAATATGTCATCACTCGCCTAAAGATTAAACGTTAATCAAAAACGTTCGCGACTCGAACGGAACGTTCGAACATTGTCCCGCCCGACGAAATAGTGGGTTGCAAACAAAAAAAAAAAAAAGAAACCTGAATTATCCCTCTTGTTCAACGAAATGTGTGGGTGTGTGTGTGTGTGTGTGTGTTAGTGAGGGAGGGACGCATTTTTGCAATAGATCAATATGAGGAGCTTTTCTCTAAGCAATTATTCGTGTAAAAAAATAATAATTACTGAACCTTTAATATGTAAATTATAGCAATGTCTTGAATAGGATAAGACATATCCTGAAAGTATTTCATAATTAAATACGAAAAAATTCTTCACTATTCGTTCATATAAATATATTATTTCGAGGAAATAAGAAATGGTTCCTAAAGTTGTATTTTTTGTAGAATGTTTTACATTTGTAATTTTATTGTCCATTTTTCTATACCAATGCAATGTTTTTTTGTTGTTTTTTTTTGGGGGGGAGGGGGGTCGGCAGCGATCGTAATGTCCGTGATTTAATAAAAATCCAAATTATTTTACACAAATCTTATGTTCAGAAGTAATAACAATTCAGTTGAATAGAATGAACGACACAAAACATATGAAAGCGTTTAAATAAAATGTAACGCATCTTTTTTGTTAAACATTTCTAAGTATAAACAAGGGGTTTGTATTACTGTACACATAGATTCGAAAAAGTTGTCAAAAAACAAATATATAACAAATAAATGTTATCAAAGACAAATTACTTTTCTACGAAACTGGATATATTTTTCGTGTTTTTATTCAATGTAACATGTTTATTCAGCTTGAAAAACAGTGTTTAACGATTTATTGGAAAATTCAAGATAGCGCCTGACTCTCTTAACACGGTAAGTTGTGGAAAAGGTATAATAAATAAAAAAAACTAGACAAAATAATATTAAACCCCCTCTCAGTCTATGTTACCGTGACATAGGCGACATATTCGGTGAATTTCTAACAGTATATTGTCTAGTTTTTTTTTATTTATAACACCTTTCCCAAACTTACCGTGTTAAAGAGTCAGGGGCCATCTTGAATTTTCCGATACATCGGTACACTGTATGGTTTTCGAGGTGAATAAACATGTTACATTTATTAAAAACACGAAAAATATATCCAGTTTGGTAGAAAAGTAACTTATCTTTCCTTTGATAACATTTATTTGTTATATATTTGTTTTTTGACAACTTTTTCGAATCTATGTGTACAGTAATACAAACCCTAAACCAGATATCCCTCTGCTTATATAAATTAATTTTAACTTTTATTTCTCTCATTTAAGATAAGTTTTTCTGAAAATTACTAAATATTAAAAAGTATTTATAGAAATATCCATGTTTATCCATCTGAATACCAGCAGGCCCCCAGCATAACAGTTGTAAAATACGCTTAAATGATATTTTTATTAATGCAGATTTCGTATTTATTAAGATCAAATATTAAGTAATTTTTTTAAGTTAAAAAAAAATACTCGTGCGCCACCATCTTGAATCGAACCAAAGGTTTAGCTTACAATTCACTATTTCCTTGGATGTTAATGCCTGAGCTATGAAGACATGTTTTCTGCAAGGCTGAAAATTAAAACATAAACCAATAGTTATTACGTTGCCCATACATATTCGAAATTCGACTGTCACATAACATATACTATTTCTTTAAGGAACACTTTTGCTTCGATTTTCCCCGGCTAAAACTCAAATATTAAATTTCGCATGGATTCGAATACTCTATATATTACGTTTCATGCCTGTGGATCCAAAACTGTCAGAAGTTTGGTAGAAAAATTTTTAAACTAATATACATACGCACACACACACACATATATATATATATATATATATATATATATATATATATATATATAAGAATTGGAGAATGCTATAAACTTCTTACGCAAATATTACGCAAGTATAAATCATATAGAATATCTGCATGAATATAATTACACGTAATAGTTAACTAAAGATGATCATCCTATAAGGAAACCGAAAAAAAAACAACTAATAGAACAATTAAAATGACTGTTTAAAAGAATATGCACATTAGCTAGATCTTTTGCAGATGAATGCTATTCCCTAACCCGTATATAACAAAGTTCTAGTTTCTTAAATAGAAAAAAGTACTTATAATTGAATATCAGTATAAAAAATTATTGGAGTATAGATAAATGTAAGTTTGGAAAGAAATGGTTCTTCATTGTTGTTCTTAAAAGTGAATAAGCAATACAATAGGAAAGTAAAAATGCCAGCTAGTTATAAATATAATAGAAACGTATTCTGTCTCTGGGCGTCTCTCTGCACTCTGTGTGTGCATATCTCTCATAGCACTGCCTTGCTCTCTGCTCTCTTTACACACACACACACACACACACACATATATATATATATATATATATATATATATATATATATATATATATATATGGGCGTGTTTGTGTAATTTAGTTTTGCATTTTTTCTTTTCTTAAATCCGACTGCTTACCTGTCCTTTCAGAAATTCTGTACTTTTTAGGAATATGAAACTGTTGTTTTAAGTGTCTTCGTAAGGCCTTCAAGTGCTGTCTGTGGCTGTGTCGAAAAATCGATGCCACATTTAAATGTTCCAAATACATCTGTTTCTTCTGATTACCATTCGATATATTTAGACCGTAATAGCCTCAATTTTAAGAGCCATAAATCTGTGTATCCCCGCTTTTACATACATAAGTTGCACCGGAAGACCAATAGAACTGCCGTAGCTAATGATTCTAATAATACTAATCAGTGTATTCGAAACGTGTCAAGCCCACCTCACCTTTAACGAAATTGCATCAGGCTAGTAGCGGTAGAAAGCGAACTAGTACTTGGTGTAGCTTCTTAGCCGCATTATAAAGAGAAACATTTAGATGCTATAGCGTTACGAAAGAGACAAATAAATTACATGTTATGTCAAGGTTTTCTTGGGTGTTTTTAATAAGAGTTGGGAATTTATATTTGCATTTAGTCTCCAGTTCTTTAGTGACGTTCTCTGTAACCTCTGCCCTACTCCGGGAATATATTTTCGAACTCGGGAATCACAAGCTATTCTTTTGTGAACTGTTATCCTCATCTTCATAGTTGTGGTTCTTTCACACATCAAACTTATCCTCTGGCCTTCATGTGATTAACCACGACGAGAGAGGAATGTCGTGTTTTCTGGGCCGATAGTACAGAGGATAGATGTGTTGAGTCTCTGCGGTTCCAGGTGAGCATTGTCCAAAGATAGCGGTTTCAATCCTACCAAAGGCAGAGTGTTAGTTGGCCAAAATGTTTCATTTGTAATATTGCTCTACCTAATAGATTGAGCTCCCTTTAGCTGAATGTGATTCTTATTAATATTGATACTGTAAAATTTAAGTATATAAATATTAGTATCGTATAAAGTGTAATCTAAAAGTATTTGAAAATATTAGTTTTATATATATTATATATACTAGCCTGTGTGTCCGGCGTTGCCCGGGTGTTTGGCGGTGTAAAAACAAAGTGGTAGTAGGAAGGCTCAAACGTGTGACGCGAAGGCGGAAAAAAGTGAAAGAAAAGCTGATGTCTTACTGGTACTCCATGACGCGACCGGGAGTGTAAAGCGTTCAAATTTAAAGTAGTTTTTTTTTTTTTTTTTTCTTTTTGACAAAGGCATCACCACATTATCAAGGCCCAGAGGCCACTCAAGGATAAGGGTTAAAGAGTGTACAGTAGAAATTGGTCAATATAGTAATCATTAGTAATGAAAATTTGGTAAATTTAATAAATTATATGGAACGGCTCATCAAGAACTTATTTACTTTAGACTTGAACACAACCATATTGTAGTCAGCCGGAAAGCAGGAAAACGGAAGACAATTCCACAGGCCTGCAGTTCTAAGAAAGAAGCTTTGTTCATGGAATCTACGTTTAGGTTTAGGCACAGATAAAGAGTGGGGGAAATTATTGATAGTGTTTACAGCTAGACGAGTGTTTCTTGTGAAAGTTTGGCGAGGGGGGACCATAGATTGAAGCTCAGTTGAACACTTTCCATGAAAATAACGATACATCAGAGACAAACTCGCAACATCTCTTCTGTGAGATAGAGGTTGGAAGCAGGATAAAAGGACATCTCCTACGAGGCTACGAAGTCTATTTTGAACTCTATCAAGGCAGCACAAGTCTTTTCTAGCAGCTCCTGCCCAGATGTGGCAACAGTATTCCATCCTTGGACGTACCTGGCTCTTATATAGATATATAGAGAATAGCATCAGCAGTGAGATATCTACTGGATCGATAGAAAGATCCCACCATTTTTCCAGCGGCCTTGGCAACAGATTTGATATATGTGTTCCATTTAAGATCAGGAGTAATGGTCAAGCCCAGAAGCTTGTCAAAACTTGAGGCCTCCTGAAGACGAGAGCCATTCATTTCAATTGATGACAAATGTGGATTAGAATGTTGATGATGTAAAGAGAGAAGCTTGGTTTTAGATGGATTAAAAGTAACCAGCCACTCCTTTCCCATTGTACTACGTGCTCAAGATCAGAGGAGAGAGAATTGGAGAGAACTTGGTCGTTTACTGTCTTAGATGTGGTACCATAAATGGTAGTGTCGTCAGCATAAATGTCTACAAATGATGTAAGGATATGATTTGGAAGATCATTAATGTAGATCAGGAAAAGAGTTTGGCCCAGGATGGATCCCTGAGGGACACCGGCATTAATACTGTGAGCTTCTGATTTTTGCCCCTCAACTACTACTCTTATGAACCTATCAGAAAGAAATGATTTAATAATTGAGAAGACTTTTCCAGCTATACCATAGCTAGCGATCTTATTAAGTAAACCTTTATGCCATACCCTATCAAAGGCTTTAGATATGTCAAGAGCAATTGCCCTATAAAGATTGCCACCGTCGAGAGATTTGCTAATCCTATGCGATATAACTGTAAGGACATCTGCTGTAGATCTAGCAGAACGGAAACCATATTGAGTGTCACTAAGAAGGTTATTTTTGTTGAGATGTTTGATTACTTCTGTATTTAACACAGATTCTAGCAACTTACTCATGACGCACAAGAGACTTATTGGCCTGTACTGAGAGGGGGATGAGCGATCACCTGAATTCTTAAATGCAGGGCATACTGATGAGATTTTCCAGGGAGATGGGAAACTATTCTCCTTAAGACAACGATTAAACAGTTTTGTAAGTATGGGCGCTAGTTCAGGTTGAAGTTTTTTGAGTACTATAATTGGAATACCATCAGGGCCAGTTGCTTTACTCGAATCAAGGTTTTTGATTAGCTTCGCAACATCACGTACAGATATACGTATATCACATAGCGTGTTTTCTGATACAGGTAGAAATATTGGGGGTTGGCGGTCTTGGTCGCAAAGGGTAGAATTAGCTGCAAAGTTCTTGACAAAGAGTTTGGCTTTGTCTGATGCTGACGAGATTACCTCAGGTCCATTGATAATAGTTGAGATGGAGCACACGCTTCTGTTCAGGATTCTGTTTGCTATTTGCCAAAACTGGTGGGAACCAAGCCGCTGCTCAGCTACTTTGGACTTAACAGATTGAGCATACAACTCTCTTGCGTTCCTTATTACTTTCTTACAATGGTTGCTGGCAGTCCTGAAAACGGCTTTAATTTCCATACATCTATTACGTTTGAAACAGTGGAAAAAGTGATTTCTGTGCGCAATGGCAGCAGCACATTCTGGAGAGAACCATGGCTGGCTGTTAGGTTTTTGCTGAAACTTTTTAGAGGGTATGAAATGGTCAATACCTACAATTAACCATTCAGTTAGGTCTAATACTCTAGAGGACACATCCTTTTTAAACATTGAATGCAGAGGTAAATCAGATATAAATGTACGGAAGCTATCCCAGTCAGCCTTAGTGTATCGATATACTGTACGATGAAGAGGTACGTCTGGGGACTTATTACATTTCATTTTTATCTTAATTGATACAACAGAGTGGTCGGAAGATCCAAGAGGCGACAGAACAGAAACTGAACATAGTTCAGGGCAAGTTGTGAGAAAAAGGTCTAGTAGGCTCGCATACTGGCCGTCATTATCGGGCACACGGGTAGGTTCCTGAACAATCTTAGTGAGGTCATAGGCAATGAAGAAATCATGACAGAACCTCCCCTCATCATCGGTCTTGTTTGAGTGGGTCAACCATTCGACGTTGTGAACATTGAAGTCTCCACATACGTGAATGTTAGCTGAAGGATAAGTAGAAAGGACTTGGTCAATTTTCTCAGATATGCTTTAAAAGATAGTAACTCCGCTGTTGTGGGGGCGATAGAGAGTAAATATAAATGCGCTAGTGTGAGCTAAAGCAACCCAGAAGCACATATAGGGTAAGTTAGGATCTTCCCTGGAGATGTCCCTCCCACATGGAAAGCTATCTTTAATTTAGTTAATCAAAAACAAGTTTGCGTTGCTTTTAAACCTCCTAAAAAAACAAATTAGACACAAGGTCGTATTTAATAGGGGTAGCAGCTCCCCACTAAAGGGGATCCTCTGGCAGTATCCAAACAAATATTGTCTCGGTATGAAAGGTTTCCCCTACATTGACCAAGGACTAATTACAGAACAGATACTACCCGGGCGAAGGCCAGGCGTCAATGTTTGCGCCTGAATAGTCTCGCTACATTTATACAGAAAAGACAAACAGCCGACTCGACAGTACGGTAGGAACTTTGTTTAACCCGATCCCCAAAAAAGATAGACGATGTCCGTTTGCGAATCCGAGATATTGCGATCTGGGAAGTATGCGGAAAGAACCCTCACCCAAAAAGCCTTCTATGGACATACACAAGCGCTCGCGCACATTTTACCTTTAATTTATTAGACTAGCGGGGGGGGGGTACCCGGCGTTGCCAGACTGTTTTGAGGTGTGTTAAGTAAAAGCTTAGTATAAGCGAAGTAAAAAAAACAAACAAAGAAAACAGAAAAAACGAACGTTAAAACTCATCTGAAAAATAAAGCGGGAGATACCCGGGTGGTGGGGGGGGTGTAATCAAAACATAAGTATAAGCAGAGTAAATATTCAAGCTTAAAAAATCGAAAAAAAGGCAAAAAAATCTACGAACGATTTTAAATGTAAAAATCGGAAAAACAAAAACGAAAAAAAAAAATAGAAAAACGAACGGTTAAACTACTTTAAAAAATCTGAAAAATACCCCCCCCCAAAAAAAAAACCCGTGAAAAATAGCTTAAATAAGTTTCGATATTAAAATTTAAAAAAATCGGGTGTTTTTGGGTGTGTGGTCGATCGGGGTAGGGGTAATAAAAACCTAAGAATAAGCGAAAAAAAAACTAGAAAAACGAGCGTTACGTGAAAAATGGCTTAAAAGACCCTGCTTCAATATTAAAATGTACAAAATCGAAAAAAAAAACATCTCGCACCACGATTCGACCCCAAAACATTTAGATAATGACCCAAACGCTCTAACCAACTGACGTAACACGACGTGCATGAAATTGTCAGTTCTTCAAAGGTTATAACGTTGTCTGACGTATGCGTAGAACCGATCTCGTGCTGAGAGGATGGTTTTTGCTGAGCCCCCACTGAAGAAAAGCGGTTGTTTCAAGGTGAAAAAAAATTAACGTTTTCGCCCAATTCTTGGATGTTTCTCGGGCGAAGGATGGGGCTTTCATATGAGACAAATTGGTGAATTTTTGTTCCGTCTGTCAGAAGTTTTTAGCAGACACACACACACATACATACATTTTCGCTTATATATATATATATATATATATATATATATATATATATATATATATATCGTTCCCCTTATGTTGTCTTTTCCTCCTCACATTCTATGAAATTATTCTGAAAAGGAATTGCTGTTTTCTGGGTCAGAATCGGTCTTTCTAACACGTATCGTTGGCTCGTTTTCCCCCCTTGCAATATTATGCCGTTTCTCTTTCTTAGACCATTACATACACATTCACACACACACACACGCACACATATATATATATATATATATATATATATATATATATATATATATAATAGAAAGAAACATATAGTACTCCGTAGATAACTATAGTAATATTGTACACTTGAACTGCCGACAAGTATTAAGTAAAAATAAGGTTCTTAGTGACTCTTACTGCCTGTTGATAATTTTGTATGCAAGATCCAGTTTTTAGTGTAGTACATTATAGTGAATTGCATAGAAGTATTTATACGATCTCGTTATACGTATTAAACCATGCGTGGCTGAATCATTTTCCTGGGACGGGTAATTTTTCTATGCAATTCTAAAAAGAAATAACATTTTTCAAGCTTATAAGGCCCGAAATAAACATTCGTTTAGCTATACTATTTGCTTTAAAAAAAAAACACTATTTTTTAGGAATTAACGTATTTCCACTGTTTGAATGTATTGAAACTCGTAATTTATTAATGTTTAGAGACTTGTCAAAATAAGTGTTTGTTTTTTTTGTTGTTTTTTTGTTGTTTTTTTTGGGGGGGGGGGGGCTGTAACTCTCGCTTTGCTTCTTTTGTTCCCTCCTCACATACTCTTTTTGATAAAGAAAGTATTCCTGTTTTATTCACCGAATCTATTCTAGCTAACACTTATCATTGGCTGTTTTTTTAGCTAGAAGTAAGTTTCTCAACTACTTACATCAAGTGGCGTTATGCCTTGTCTGGAGCGATTTCCATGAAATTTAAATTCACTAAAATAGTGGAAATAATGTTCGCCCTGATTCCGACGTGCATTCTTGAGCAATATCTACTAAAATAAAATAGAATAATCTAAATATTTGATAAGAACAGAAGAACGGTAAAATGACAACGTACCGCGTAGGGAAAAAAACTGCCTGAATTAATTCTTGCTGAAGTCTGTTAGTTGAAAATCAGAACACACACACACACACACATATATATATATATATATATATATATATATATATATATATATAACACAAAGTATGAATATCCGTGTGTATCTGTATGTACAGCTCTTCTACATCCCAAGCCACTGAATCAATCATGACCGAACCTGGCATGATGGTCCCTTACCTAGGAATGGTACAGACTATTTTTCAAGGTCAGAGCACATGTGCTTATATTCCTCTACAATTCACAAAGTGATCATTACAAAACCTGACATGATGATGGTCTCCGACCTAAGGCTGGTTCTGGATATGACCTTAAACTATATCCAGTGGTGAGGCCCCAGTTTGCGGGCTTTGGTGAGTGTGGGGCCACCCTTTAATTGCCATTGCTCCTAGGTCTACTCTGACCCGGAGGTGTAGTACCTGTTAGGGTCCCAACTATGGGTTAAATAGAAACCGACTTGAAAACAACAAATATATTCTATTAAAAATGTTTTTCTTTAAAATATTTGGATTCGGCATTAAATAACCTTAAAAGGGGTGATATGCTGTAAAACAAAAACAAGTAACCAATCGACCTAAGGATGGTGCACACCATTTTCCAAGTTCAATGTCAAATTTTAAGGTTGGAAGTTAGGTGCACGCTCGAGTATCTGCATACCGGTTACCTAAGCGTACAACATAGTCTCGCGGAAAGAGCGACATCTTTGCTAGTATACAACTGCTCTAACATAAGCGGCAGCACCTCTGTCTAACATTCAGGTGACAGGATTAGGGGAAGAAAAATAGAAAAAATAACATAGTTTGTAGATGGATTATATATATTGTATATGCGGAAGAAAAAGATGCTATATAAAGGACGAAATTGAGAGAACCTGCAGTCGGATTGACTAGCGAAAAAGCATAGACGTTGAGTTATTGTGAATTACGACCTTGCTAGCAATTGCTGTGTTTAAAACAAGGAGTTTTGATTACATTTTTAAAAAAAAATCTGCATTTTGACTAATCTCTGAACATTATAAAGAATTTTTTGAAATCTATGTAGTTAAAAATTAGAACTAGGACAACAGCATATTTGATTGATTTGTTTATCTAGAGGGTGCCCGTTATCTTATATGCCTTTATATAGAGTGATGTGGTTCTTGGTTGATTAACTGTGCCTAATTATGCCGGATATATACTTTAGTAAAAACAATAAGAGTATTCTGTTGTCATAACCCTAGTAATTTTTGATTTGTAATGTTTTCAATCATAAGTTAAAACCCCATCCACATTTGAAAAGAAACTAAGTTCAAACTTGGCTGAACCAAAGTGGTCAATAGATTGCGGGAGACCTTCTAAACAGGCCGTGTCTGTGTTACTGTATCGACCAGTCCAATACTTCACTTTTCTTTACGCCTCGTTCGTTTGTTGATCTCTATAAATAAATCTGTCTTGTATTCTTCATTGTGCCAATAGCGCCGTTTTCTCCTGGTGCAATTATCTATTTAGCAAATTCTAGCCGAGAAGAAAATAGACGCACGAATTAGCCGGGTTGGCAAAACATCAAATTGTTTAGCAGAATCGTATAAAAACAAAACTAGTGGACAGTATGCCACAATCTTCTGCTGGAATATTATAATGAAATCTTCTGATAGGCATTCCTGCAAGGGTTTATTTCGGAAAACCACATACACACCTCAACTACTGTTAAATAAATCTTATTCTCTGCCGACCTCACACACACTTTTCTTATGATGCGTATACAATTAAACGAAAACTAAAAAAAAACAAAAAAAACGGACCTTCCAAGAAAAATGCCTGGACCCTACATCTATACTTTCGATGTATATACTAAAAAGATTATAGGGAAAATAAAAAAAAAATAAAAAATGGGTATTACGAAACAGAAGCTTTCTGTTTTTTGGGTTTTGTTTTCTTTAATAATGCCTGTCTGAATAAAAAAAATAAATTCTGCAAATTTTTCTGAATTTTTTTTGTTATTCAGACGGGTATTATTAAAAAAACAAAAACCAAAACATCTTCGATTTCGTAATGCCCTTTATATATATATATATATATATATATATATATATATATATATATATATATATATATATATAATGCGTAGATTTGTTGATCTTTTCTTACGATAATGATTAAAACAGTAATCTACGGACATGCATGTTCAGCGTAGCTTTACTGTATCTAGGAATCGAACCCCGGACCTTATATATTACACCCCACTTTCTAATCCCTTACGCTATGAAGCCATAGACAGCTTTACTGTTTATTTTTATGGTTTATATATTTACGTAGATTGGTTGTTTAATGCTTAATAAAGAACAATTTTTTAATCATAATAATTTTTGTAAATATAAAACTGACAAAAACGAGCTGATCAATTTCTTTCCTCGATCAACAAAGCTAAATGGAGGAATAATTACGACAAAACAAATCTATGAAATGGAAATATGCCGGCAACGCAAAAAAAGCGAAACGGGAAATAAGTAGGTAAAGAATGAAATAGAAACGACGTTTAGTCTTAGATTTTTTGTCTTTGCTTGCAAAGAGAACAAAATCTAAAGGACATAATGTATGGTTTCAAGTATTTTCAGATGAAATAGTGAATGTGACATGATGATCATGAACAAGTAAGCACTGAGCTCCAATCTATTTAAAACATTCAGGCAACCACTCGTCTAGGTACAACCACTGCCAAAAATTAAACGAAAATTCTGCGAGCAAAGCTTCTTTCCTGGAGCTGTCCGTCTGTGGAACACAATGCGACGGAGCTGCTTTCCAGTTAACTATAGCATGTGTTACTAAGTAGAACAAATTCTTGCTGAGCCGAATTCATGAAGATTATTCTACATAATGTCCACCATTTATCGCAAAATTCACTTGCTAACCCTTAAAAAGTATATGTGGATTCTTTTTCGGGAAAAATGCTTAACTGCCTGCTCGCTTAATTGTCTAAACAAGTTCGTAGTCATGAGCTGTTAATATCGTTGTAATTAGATATTTTGACATCAGTCTGTGTTAATGTTTTTATGACTCTATGAATGTTTTACGGATTCTACTTAATTGCTTTGATGCATATAGCCGCACCTATCTGAGGTCCTGCGTGTGACTTTAAGAAATCCAACCGTAAGTCCTCATTTGGGAACTTATTTTTTTACATGGTAGTCACCACTTATCAAGGTCTGGAGGCCACTCGAGTATAAGGGTTATTACATGTACAGTAATCAATGGGATAATATCGTAGTAATCCTTAGTAATGGAGATTTTGATGAATTGGGTTACTTAAGGAGGCTGGTTATCAGCAATTTGTTTATGTTTGACTTGAAGATATGGTAGTTGTAGTCAGGTGGGAAACAGGCAAACGAAAGACAGTTCCACAGGCGTGCAGTTCTAAGAAAGAAGCTTTGTTCATGGAATCTGCGTTTTAATTTAGGCACAAATAAAGGGCGGAGAAAATTACTGACAGTGGTTTCAGCTAGATGGGTGTTTATCGTGAAAGATTTACGAGAGGGGACCAGAGATTGGAGCTCAGACGAGCACTTGCCATGGAAATAATAAAACAAAGACAGGCGTGTAACGTCTCTTCTGAGGGAGAGCGGTTGCAGGGAAAAGAAAAGGCCAACCTCCACTAAGCTACAAAATCTATTTTGTATTTTGTCAAGGCAGGGTAGGCTGTTTTAGTAGCTCATGCTCAGATATGGTAGCAGTACTCCATCCTCGGACGTACTCGGCTTTTATATCGATAGAGAACTGCATCAGCAGTGAGATATCTACTGGACCGGTAGAAGGAGCTCACCATTTTTCCAGCAACCTTGGCAACAGATTTGATGTACGTGTTCCATTTCAGATCAGAAGTAAAGGCCCATTCCAGAAGCTTGTCAAAACATCGAGCCTCCTCGAGACGAGAGCCATTCATTTCAATTAATGCCATTGTATAGAATGTGGAATTTACCTCTTTACCAGTGGTGTTCGGTACATTTTTCCCGGAGTGGTAATATTGTTTTGGCATCTATTTCTGTCAAATTATACTTTCAGTCATTGGATTCTTAACCAAAAATGCACCAAACATAAATTTCAAACGGACTTTAATATACACCAGCTATATCAACAACTTGCTTGCAAATAAATTCTGTAACGAGGGGAGGTATGATAGATGAATAAACAGACATTTCTCTACTGGAACATCCCCGTCTATTCGTTTGTTTTCTTTTCTTTACTCTCGGTATCCCGGTTCCACCCGCATTGCTTTTGGCTTTTAAAACTGCCATATATCATTTTACCAGCAATGCTTCAAGCAAACTACCATTTACTTTTATCAATAAGTACATATAAATCTATTTCTACTTTCCTTAATCATATTCCCCTCACTAAATTTTACAGTTTAAAAGAATAAAAAACAAGTGCATATTCAAAGAATATATTTAATTAAAACCAACTATTCAGTTCGTAACTTAAATTTCGTAAGGGTAAAACAATATTTAATCTTTTCGCGTATAATGGTGTAGGTGGTAAAGCTTCGAACGCCTTCTGATGTTGTTGAAGCAAGGTGTTAAGGTTTAATGCGCATGTGTCAAAACTTTTACAGTTGGTATTTGAATACAAATTCAAAATTTAACTGTTTTAAAAAAACAAAATGCATATATATGGTACATATATATATATATATATATATATATATATATATATATATATATATATATAATATGGTACATACAGTATATATATGGTACTTGTGCATGTATTGAACCACGCTATTTTTTTCAGTAGTATTTTCAAGTTAAATTGAAGTTTAACGATATCATCTTTTTTTTTTAAATTACATTTACACCCCAAACAAGGCACATTGCCACTTTGATGTAGGGGGCTGCTATCAGGGACAGCAACTACTGAGGCACTATGTGGGAATTTGGGCAGCAAGATATCGGTTTACGTTACACTTGGACTTCTGAACGTCAGAATTCCAAAGTCCAGCGGTTCTGGGGAACAAACTACTGGAGTAGAAAGATCTTTTACATCTAGGGATCTCTACAATTTGGGGGTTGGATTTAGCAGCCTGTCGGGTTTGTCGAGAGTGTTCACGTCGGGAGGGGGCACAAGTCCTTGCAGTGCGTCAGAGAATTCACCATTGTCGATGGGACAGAGGCTGAAGCTTAGGCGCCAGTTCAAGGCATATCAGATTTGCGATTCTCTTTTGAACCTTGTCAAGGAGCGAGAGACTAGTAGCAGATGTACCAGCCCAAATATGACAGCAATACTCCATACATGGGCGAATGGTGGTCTTATAGAGGTACAACATACTTTCGGGTGTTAGTAGTTTTCTAGTACATTAGAGAGTCCACCTTCCTTACAGCGGCCCTGGCAATGCCTTCAATGTAATTATACCAACTCATGTTTCATGTGAACGTTAAGCCAAGGAGTCTAAAAGATGTACTCTCAGATAGTCGTTGGCCATTGCTATAGGTGGTAGAGAAGGTTTCTTGTAATTATTGAATGAAACTAGTTAATCTTGGCGGCATTGAACGTGTACCATCCATTTGTCCCCATTCCACTACAGATTGGAGGTCTTCGTCTAGTGTTTCTGCCATTTCTTTACATAGGTGTTCATTTGTTTTCCTGTCGTGCCTGTTAAGAGTGTGGTGTCATCAGCATATATACCCATTTCAGAGGCAATTTTGTCGGGGAGGTAATTTATGAATAGCGTGTTCTTTTGTGGGTCACGCTTTCCGGCAAATTTCATTGCCAAGAATTCTTCATCAGTTGTGGTTGTTTTTTCCATTATAGATGATGGCACTCAACACCTATATTTTTCTTATTTTTTAAATCAATACTTTATATATATATATTTTTTAACGGTCATGCTTACATTATTAAATAGGGAAAATAAATAACTCACCTTTTTATTGTTCTACACGCTACTGTATAAATATATAGACTTGCTTAGATAAATATTTTTTACAGTTTTAGCAAATAGGCTAGAATAATATGATGGTGGCTTTGCTCATACTGAACGCCCACAGAATGCACTGCAGCAATATATTACATATGAAAGATGCCGCTGTGGAATTTCCACAGGTCCTGCTAGTTCTTAATAAAATTTTAGGGTGAAGTACAGAATAGTAACAAAACGCTTTCCTCTCCCCATGTTAAGAATGGCTTTCTAAATGTTATTTTATCACTGTTCAATAAGTGCACAACTACCTGAAATCGAAGTTTAAAAAAACATGAAATATCTATATTACTTCATATCGCCAGAACAATATGAAAAAAATTAGGGAAAAATAAAAACTCGAGTTCTAACGATAAACCATTTCGCAGTTATAATTTTTATTCTTCATCTTTCATTTAATATTGTTTCCTCCTAGTAATAGTGTTAAGACTTTCTTATCTTGATAAGTTTTACTTTAAGATTTATTCATTGATAACGTAATTAGTTTTCTAAAGCACCATACTTATTATTTGTATCGATCTTTAAACTAATATGGTATCTAATTTTTTTGTTGTTTTCAAACAAGTTTTTTTAAACAAGTACAACTGTTGAACAAGTACATGAGAATCTATTATGGTGTTCAATATACAATTGTCTTGCAGCAAGTAGTGGCTGACATGAAGTATTGATCTGATACTTTTCTGTATCACTTGTATTATTTCTAACCTGCATATTGTCTTAGAATCGTCCTTATCGCCGGTGAACACTTAGTCTTAGCGTCCAGGTTCTAGGTCGTCTCATTATGTTAGCGTTCATGTAATCGCCCAGGTGCTTACCGCCTTAGTTTCAAAGTTATTGCTCGGATATCTCAGCTGATCGTTAGTGTCATCAATCCTCCCCCTTTTTGCCTCCAGATGCGCGTTGTCCACCGTACCTTCTCTGCTTTAACGTCCAGCATCCGATTGGATATATTTTTTTTTATAAAATAAAGAATATTTTTGTCGGCGACGAACATTGTAATCTCGTTTTCTCTTGGCACTCTATGTATTAAGAGTTCTGATTAACAACTATATAAATAGATGATTCCACAATAGTCGTTTTAAATAAGAAACACAATTTACTGAAAAATTGTATTCTACCAAAAGCATCAATTGGATTTCAACGCCAGAAACGAAGGCAGCTATCAACAATAATTTCTCGTGAGCTTCTACAGAGTGTATTATGACAGTGTAGGTGTTTATGTTGCTAATGACTGCGATCTCTATTTAGAAATGCGTTTCCCTGATCTCAGCAGTATAGAGGCCGTCTACATAGCGCCAGATTAGAGACAAGGTTCTGCATGCTTTTTTTTTGTGATTATGTTTCATGATGTTCCTAGCAAAACTCCATGCGCTCCACTCTTTTTAATTTAGATTTATTAAAATAACATACTTACATTTAAAATCCGGCTTCTCTGTCTCTACCCATAGACGCACACAGTTGTCTCTTAGTTTGATATTTAAGTTGTATTCGTTACAAAGTGTAATTAATATTAAAAAAACGAGCAGGGAAAACTTTTTCACGATTAATCCGAGCAGATTTCAAATAACAGCGATTAAAATAACTAAGCTGCGTAACGAATTATGTTTATTATCGTACTAGCAAGCTGCCGGTCGTTGGCCGGTCATAAAATACGTATAAATATATTTAAATTAATGCAATAACTGAGACATGTGCATGCGAGTATTGTTTTTTTTTTCTAAACAATTCACTTTTTGTAAGTAAAAAAAAAATACTCTAGCTCAGACAGTGAGTAGAGTACGATAACCATTAAGCGAACTTCACATTACCTTTTTAAAAAGTGTTGTTAAACCTACTTTTTAGCATAAATCTTTAATGCGAACTATTTATGCGTGCGCATTCGTGAAATAAAAATCCGATGAACGCCAAAGTACCAATTTTTCAATTTTGACCTTTTTGAGCTGAATGTTTAAAAGAATATGCAAAATAGCTAGATCTTTTGTTAGTGGATGCAATTCCACGACCCATGTATATAAAAAAAAGGTTTTAATTTTTAATAAATGGAAATAAGGGTTTTTATATGAATATCGATGCGCGAAAACAAACTAACTAATAGATTGCAAAAACACACATACACAATTCCTCCCCAAGGGAAAGTTGGAGACTAGGGTCGTTTTTAACGTGGAGAAGAGAAACAAATGTTAAAAATTGTCTTAGTCGTGAATGATTAATGAAATTTAAGTACAGCATCTGAAGAACAGATATTACACTTTGATCTTGACCCGAAGGCTAGATAGATAAGTAGCACTTTGTTTTGTTGATATGACTGTCCGTATTTTGAATGTTTTCAATGGAAATAAATACATAAAAACTGGCGTCGATTTTGTACAGGAAAGATAATACAGAATATCGTATTTGAATTCATGGACTGTTGTTCAAATCTTGAGTGCTATTTTTCCAAGATTCGATCGATGTCACCTCCGGTCTTCCAATGTATCCTGTCGAACTTTGCAACTGGGCCGTTTATTTAATCCCGGGGGTAGCATGTTCTGCCACTCGCATGTCTGTGGCGTAGAGGATAAAAGTAATTGACAGAATACAGTCGTGAGTTAAAATTCATTGGATATTGAAGATTCAATCTTCCGTGCGGGGGACATTCAAAAATACAAATGTGCGTTATTCATGGCGGACTGAAGAAAAGCTTGCTATCAATCGTACATAAATTGAAGGGTTCTATTCGAAATTCCGTGCAGATTCCAAACTTGGGATAAAGAAGATCGGAGGTTAAATGGGCCAAATTTTGGAAATGATACTCAAGATGAGGTCAGTAGAATTAAGGGTGATGACTAATCATCTTAAAAATAGGTTTCTGCACTTTAGCAAAACCTCAACTGAGAACAGATGTCATATTCGAAATATCACGTAAATTGATGCAGTATTTTTAAAACTAAGAAAATAAAAATGTACGATCTTTTCAATTTTAATATAATTTATAAAGCTGATTTTATCTCGATAGTTCGAATTAAGTTGTCTTCATTTCATTTATTCAGCCTGGGTGCCTGGCGTTTCCCGGGTATTTGTTGGGTGTTGATCAAAAAAAAAAAAAAGTGGTAGTAGGTAGGCAGGCTCGAAGCCGTACCGTGAAGGAGGAATAGAACGTGAAAAAAACTTGACGTCTTTGTTGTTGCGTCCATCATCAATGTTATTTGCGAAGCTTTAAATTAAGGCTAGTTATTCGATGAGAGGATGATTTCCGAAAATATCGACAAAACCGCATCCTTGTAGTAAAGTTCCCAATTGAGGGTGAAGGAATTAATGTTTTTTAGCCAATTTTTCGATAGGTGTCGTTCGAAGTGTCGAGCTCCCAAACTATACCGATCTCGTAAAAATCCGTTGCCTCTGTCGAAAGTTTTAGGCAAACATATACAAATATACATACATTTTAAATAGACAGGTAACATTTATATTATAGATGGCAGACCAAAATTTTGAGTCTAATTCTGTCAAAATTTCACTTTTGAGTTGAAAAAAAATAAAACAAGTTACGTGATTTTACGAATTTGATCAATACATACGGCATAATTTTTTTAAATAAGTATAATTCTAAACAAGCACCAGCACCAAAGCTTAATCTGACAAAACCGTCAAATTCGACACATATTTGCCAGCATGAATATGAAAACAGTACTCCATACAGGGTCTGATATTAGATGTGTAGAAATAGAGAATAGCTTCAAGTGCAAGTGTTTAGAGATAGCGATAACGGATTTTACGAGAAGCTGAAAGAACAATAGGTCTTATACAGGGTGACCAAAAAAAAAAAAAAAGCTAAATGGGGGCCATGTAGAACATATGCTGTAGAGCGGAGAAAAAAAAGGCCACATACCCTAGTGTTTTGATGTGATGTTTTGAATATAATAAACTAGTTATGACCAGAGTTTCATTTCATTCGGACAAAACACGAAGAAACGGAGCCTAATTAGATTTGGGGCCAGTTTTTTTTTGGGGGGGGAGGGGGGTAACCCTGTATATAGACTCCAAGAAAACTTTAGCGAGAAAGAAAGATGAAGAAATCATAGAATAAAATTTTTTATCCCTAAGACTCTCAGAAATAAGAGACACGTCTACGATTAAGTCAGGAGCTGAGTCTTTACAATATTAAATGAAAAAAAACCCAACATTTTTTTACCCTAATACATAACACAGGTTAACTTCTAGATTGGGTGCATAAAACTGATCTGAGAAAGATAATCTAGAAGCAATAACAGAATATCTCTATACATTAGAAGGGGCTTGTTCGGAGTTGAACTTATTTTTAAAAAAATATGCTGAATAACCTTTCTGATGTACGTACTCGTCACGGGACGAAGATGTATTCGAAAAATCACGTAAGTCTATAAAGTATTTTTAAAACTAGGAAAATGAATGTACGATTTTTATCTCGATAGTTCGAATTGAGTTGTCTCCCTTTCATATTTTTTTAAACATAGCTTACTAACATTCTGCGTCTCGGTCTGACATAAAATTTTGTTTTAGAGTTTACAAAATAATTGAATAATTTACGTGATTTTGGGAATATGTCATTTTTCATCTTTGAAAAGTGCATACAGCATGAAGACTTTTTTTAATAAGTATAATTCTAAACGGCACTCAAACGCAAATTTTTTTGAATTTTCGAATGTTAGTAACGTTGAACAAAACGTGATGTTGGTTGTGATTCATCGGTTACATAACTATGTTATTAACATTGAATCAATAAAAGTATAAATTTCATTTTACTAAAAAGGGAAACAGTTTCTTTCCATCACTGGCTTTAATATACATTCTATGGAAGACGATATTAGGCCATAAATATATCGGTAGATTTCATAGGCGTTTTTTTTTCTTTTTTTTTTCTATCAAGACGAGAGCTGCTATGCTAGGATTGGTGGAAATATGAATCATTGAAGTTGACAGTATGTTATATGATAGGGTCAAGCCACAATCGTAAAATATACAAACATGTGCGTGAAATCGAGTCTGGTCAAAAATATGTATGCACTAAATCAATGAACGCGCATGCACACACACACACATACACCATTCATAAATCAATAGAAAGATGACCGGATGGAGTCGGGACATTTTCAGTTGTGTACTATAATAAAAATAGAAACAAAGCCTGGTTCTTCGATTTCTTGTGCTACTATTACTGATATTACCAGAGCTGCTACAACTTTTTGACGATTACACACACACACACACACACACACACACACATATATATATATACACTTTCTTTTTCTTTAACGTCTTTTTTTTCTCCGAGTTGTCTTCTAGTTTCTATCTGCGTGTTTCAGCGGCACCATTGTTTTCTTTTACCTCGTATTTTCTATGCCTGCATTTCATGTAGGTTTCTTATCTACCTCTTTATCTTATATGATTTCTGTTTTCTTTCTTTTTACGCATTATTTAGGCCTTCCTACTTTATACCTTTTGTTTCCCTCTATGCTTACGCCGTTCTTTCCGCTTTCGTCTCCCCCTCCCCCCTCTATGAACCTCCTTCTCGTTTCCCGCTTTGGGTCTTTCTTTGCGGAACGTCAGATTTTTGAGTAATTTTATTTTGAGCTCAGAAAACATTGACCAGAATCCACTTCTCTTCCATTGTGTTCTTAATCTCTTTTCTCGACAAACCAATACCATTTCCTTACTGATGTATGCATGATATTTTTGTCTTTCCTAATATCCTTTTCATTCCTCGATTTCCCATATCAATAGTTACCATAGCAACCTTTTCTTCCTGATCCACATACACGTAATAAATTATCACACTCGAACTTTGATTACTTCTGTTATTTTACTGATGTCTACATAGATTGTAGTTTTTTATTCTATACCTCTTACTGACACCAACAACTGCTCTTACTATTCTTATATGGTTTTCATCTAGCATTTTGCAAACTTCCTTTGGAAACAAAACTCACTACTGTATATTTAACCCATTGGATCTAAACTTCTTTCCAGAGTTGATTTCCAAATCTTGTAGCCATGTATATAACCTCAAGACATTCAGTGGTGAGACCAACTTTTTTACTCTACGTACTATCGCTCTTAAGTCTAACAAGTACCTTCAATTTGTAGTGGAATGGGAACAAAATGGGTGGTCAGCTTCAATCCTGCCAAGACTAAGCTTGTCTCCTTCAATAAGTGAAGCATGCATACCTCCCCCTAAGTGCACAGTGTACAAGGCATAAAAATTGACTAAGCTCAGTATTTGCCCACCCCCCTTTAGCCCCAAAAGTCCCTAGGGGACGTCAAATCCTGGTGACAATGAAAAAACGGTGCAGTTTTAGGCCATAACATATGTATATTGGAGTTCTGCACCATGCAAAAAAAAAAAAAAAAAATGACTATAATTTTCCTAACACCCCCCACACCCATTTAGCCCTAAAGTTCCCAAGGTCTTAACATATTTACATTTGAGTTCATCACCATGTAAAGCTGCTAAATACATACATACAATTTTGGACAAAAATAATCCTAAAAATGGAGTGCTTTTTATTAACCCGTTTAATTTAATGTTTTTTGTAAAATTTCAAAAAATTCCAAGGTGTAGTTTAGAAAGTGCTGACAGACAAACGGACATAAAAACGGACAGGGGTGAATTTACTGGTCCAAACTCCTTTTGTTGGGACTCGTAACTATGACGTTTCTTAATTTTTGAGATGAGGATTGGTTATTTGTATTCATCGGACTACTGTTTTCATCTTGATTGATTTTCACAACGTTTCAATCGATGTAACCTCCGACCTTTAGGTGTATCTTGTCGAACTCGTGAATTAGGCGGAATTTCGAGCGGAACTCTTTATTTCACGGGGTACGACCTCTATCGAGTCATGGCTGATAGAACAAGAGCGCGCTACCCTCTGAAATAAATAAAAAGTTCCGCTCGAAATTCCGTCCAAATTCCCAAGTTTGACACGAAGGACACCTGAAGAAGGTCGGAAGTTAGGTCCACCGAAACGTTGTGAAAATCACACTCAAGATTAGAACAGCAGTCCGATGAATAATAAATTAAAACTCTTAAATACTCTGCAATTAAAATTATCCGATAGCAAAAACATTAAATGTCGTATATCATAATAAATAACTTCAGCAATGTGCCAAAAATCAGAATAGATATTAAAAGATGATCACTTCAAAATGAACTTTGTTTATATTTACATTAGAACTCCGAGAGAGAGTGACCTTAGGAAACGTTTTTTTTTCCGTTTCCGGCCCCTGATTACAGTATTTGGCACGTCTTAGTGTCATATTTAATGTTATTTGATTATGTGTTTATTATATACTGTACAATATTTTGTTATTCATTTTTAATGCTGTATCCCGGGGTTCTGCTTTATTTACTCTTTTGGAAGCAATATTCGTTTTCAGATCTTCCATTGTGAACGTGTTTACGTACTTAGATCACTATAGATGGACAGCTGTAGCTTTTGATTTTAATCTATTTAGCTAGAAGTAAAAGGCTATTGAAACTCTATCAATTTATATCAATTCAACAGCATGCGTTTTTATTCAAATTGAAACCATATTTATTAATATATCAATTTACCCCCCCCCCCCGGCAATTAACATTGGATCAAAGAGAGGATCTGTCGTTAACGTGTTTTTTCAACGATATTATATATCTTATTCCAAGGTTGAGTATCGATTTTTATTAGGAGTAAAATATTGTTTGAATTGTTATATTCCTTAGTCTTAAAATATTTCTGAGCGGAATTGAACTTTAAAGGTCTCTGAGTGTAGTTTGGTTTGTCCATCAGTCAGAGACGCGTTCGACTCACAAATTAGAGCTATTTAAAAATAACAAATACGATAATCTCCAATGAAATCTCATAAAAGGGAATAAATATTATCTATATATTAATACGATAGCGTGTCATGCTTATATCTGTATCATTTAATTATTATTTCTTGAAATAAATAATTTTACCAAGAATGCTTCATAAGCTTTGGTCTCGGTTTCGATTATAGCTGATAGCACTTAAGTCATTTATTTTTTATAATTTTACTAAAAATACGTCGTAAGTTTTGGTTTCGATTATGGCTAATGACACTCCAATAATGTATTTAAAAAAATATGAAGAATTGTTCATAAATCTTAGTTTCGGTTTCAGCTGATGGCACCTTAGTAATCTATCTTTTTCATCAATGATTTTATCAAGAATTCTTCCGAAGTTTCGGTTTCGATTAGAGCTTAAAGAACTATATTCGTACGTTTGGTATTCGGCTTCGATTAAAGGTGATGAACCCAAGTCATATAGATATATTTTTTTAAATTTTGA
>NC_136494.1:13527530-13547530 GCF_053919585.1 Euprymna scolopes
ACTTTGGTCATAACTAGTTTATTATATTCAAAACATCACATCAAAACACTAGGGTATTTGTCCCTTTTTTCCCCGTTCTACAGCATAGATGTCCTCCATTTTGTTTTTGTTTTTTTTGGGGGGGATCACCCTTTATAAATGATTAGAAACGTCCAATCTTCACAGTATCAAATATAAAATGTCTGTATGTAATTCTTCTAATTGTAAATAACATACTTTTAATATTGTTTTTCTTTCTTTTCTCAGGTAAGTGTTAAAAAAGAGAATCACATGGGGAATTCGTTCAAGAAATTTATGCTCAGCATTCATTTCTAGCAGTTTGGTGTGTCGGTTTCACCGGTAAGTAATTCAGATTTTAGTTATAATACAGAAAATTACATGAACACAGTTTAGTAAATGTGGGCATTTTAGAAAAACTGCGCTGGTGACAAGAAAAAAGCACTTTCGATTGGACAATTTCCTAAGTAGAGAATAAATCATTTAATCTAGAAAAACGGCTGGCTGTAAAATATGCTTAAATATATTTTATGCGAATCTCGCATTTATTCTTAGAGAGCGACCAAATATAGAGTAGATTTAAAAGTAAAATATTGAATTTGGTGGCATTAGCAAGAATCAGTGCTTAAACCAAAACAAATAACGCTACAGCTCATGTTGCTTCCGCTTCAGCTATCGAACCTTTTGACATGAAATTAGCTATAAATGAGCTAACATAAAAGTGCAACAGATAAAAAATGGTCACACACTTTTTGAAGACATTTATTTTTAAATAAAATTTAAATGAAAACTTTGAAAATCTTTGTGTGGAATATAATAAAATCGAAACGGACATTTCTCTTCTTTTTGGCCCGAGTCATTACCCTCGCTTTAACACCGAAATGAAGAAAAGAAAGAAAACTTACGGATCGGAATTTCTACCCTGTTGAGGCTATATGTTAGCGAAATATTGGACACAAACTAAATAAAAAACGATTTTATCATTATATTCGACACTTAAATGTTTTACACATTTTTCATTTTATTGAGATATATAACACACGCATATATATACACATACATATGCGTACATACATACACACACGCACACACATATACACACACGCACACACATATACACACACGCACACACATATATACATGCACACACACACATATACATGCACACACACACATATATACATGCACACACATACATATAAACATACACGCATACATACATATATACATACACGCATACATACATATATACATACACGCATACATACATATATACATACACGCACACATACATATATACATACACGCACACATACATATATACATACACGCACACATACATATATACGTACACGCACACAAACATATATACGTACACGCACACAAAAATATATACGTACACGCATACATACATATATACATGCACGCATACATACATATATACATGCACGCATACATACATATATACATGCACGCATACATACATATATACATGCACGCATACATACATATATACATGCACGCATACATACATATATACATGCACGCATACATACATATATACATGCACGCATACATACATATATACATGCACGCATACATACATATATACATGCACGCATACATACATATATACATGCACGCATACATATATATATACATGCACGCATACATACATATATACATGCACGCATACATACATATATACATGCACGCATACATACATATATACATGCACGCATACATACATATATACATGCACGCATACATACATATATACATGCACGCATACATACATATATACATGCACGCATACATACATATATACATGCACGCATACATACATATATACATGCACGCATACATACATATATACATGCACGCATACATACATATATACATGCACGCATACATACATATATACATGCACGCATACATACATATATACATGCACGCATACATACATATATACATGCACGCATACATACATATATACATGCACGCATACATACATATATACATGCACGCATACATACATATATACATGCACGCATACATACATATATACATGCACGCATACATACATATATACATGCACGCATACATACATATATACATACACGCATACATACATACACGCATACACACATACATACATACACGCATACACACATACATAGATACACGCATACATACATACATAGATACACACGTACATATATACATATATAGATACACACGTACATATATACATATATAGATACACACGTACATATATACATATATAGATACACACGTACATATATACATATATAGATACACACGTACATATATACATATATAGATACACACGTACATATATACATATATAGATACACACGTACATATATACATATATAGATACACACGTACATATATACATATATAGATATACACGTACATATATACATACACACGTACATATATACATATATAGATACACACGTACATATATACATATGTACATACATACACACATACACATACATACACACATATATACACATACATACACACATATATACACATACATACACACATATATACACATATATACATACATACACACACACATATATACATACATACACACACATATATACATACATACACACACATATATACATACATACACACACATATATACATACATACACACACATATATACACACATATATACACATATATACACACATACACACATATATACACACATACACACATATATACATACATGTATACATAAACAAACATACACATACATGTATACATAAACAAACATATACATACATGTATACATAAACAAACATATACATACATGTATACATACACACATATATGCATACACACATATATGCATACATGTATACATACACACATATATGCATACATGTATACATACACACATATATGCATACATGTATACATACACACATATATACATACATGTATACATACACACATATATACATACATGTATACATACACACATATATACATACATGTATACATACACACATATATACATACATGTATACATACACACATATATACATACATGTATACATACACACATATATACATACATGTATACATACACACATATATACATACATGTATGCATACACACATATATACATACATGTATGCATACACACATATATACATACATGTATGCATACACACATATATACATACATGTATGCATACACACATATATACAGACATGTATGCATACACACATATATACAGACATGTATGCATACACACATATATACAGACATGTATGCATACACACATATATACAGACATGTATGCATACACACATATATACAGACATGTATGCATACACACATATATACAGACATGTATGCATACACACATATATACACACATGTATACATACACACATGTATACATACACACATGTATACATACACACATGTATACATACACACATGTATACATACACACATGTATACATACACACATATATACATACACACATATATACATACACACATATATACATACACACATATATACATACACACATATAGACATACACACATATAGACATACACACATATATACATACATATAGACATACACACATATATACATACATATAGACATACACACACACACACATATATATACATATAATGATGCATACTGTGTGTTATTTTAGAAGGGATTACTGTATTTGTTGTTCGTGTAAGAGAGCGTTTTAGAGTGTTCATATTGTGGACAGATGGTGTACATTTTAAAGGAGCTGTCGGCAACATGTAATACTCTTTGGGTAAAGGGGATATATATATATATATAGTTAGATAGATAAACCGAGAGATAGTGCGCTTGACAGTTCTGTGAATGGGAGTGTTTCTATAACATTGACACATATTTATTTACCTATTTTTGAGATGATGATTTTCGCAAAGTTCTTATATAAATTTAGATCCATATCGAACGAATTCATGTACAAAAACATTTAATACTGTCAAAAATATAAATTACCTTTTACAAATATTAGGTAGTCATTTCGAAACCTAGGAGGAAGAAACACACACACACACACACACACACACACTCACTCGTACAAAAAGTGGCTTTTATATATTTTTTTGTTTTTATTACATTTTGACCCCAAACAAGGCATATTGACCCTTTGATGTAGGGGGCTACTATCAAGGGAAGCAACTACTGTGGCACTACGTTGGGATATGGGCAGCAAGATATCGGTTCACGTAACACTTGAACTTCTGCATATCAGTACAGTTGGGGAAGCAGGGACCTGGAATGGAATTCCAGAGTCTAGTGGTTCTGGGGAAGAAACTACTGGAGTAGAAAGATCTTTTACATGTAGGGATCTCTACTCCATGGGGGTGGGTTTAAGCTGCCTGTTGGGTTTGTCGAGGGTGTCTACGTCGTGGGGGCACAAGTGTCTGCAGTCTGTCAGAGCATTCACCATTAAAATACTTGTAGAACAGGCAGAGAGATTCAACGTTTCGTCGATGGGACAGAGACTGAAGCTTAGATGCCAGTTCAGGGCCTATCAAATTGGCGACTCTCTTTGAACCTTGTCTAGGAGCGAGAGACTAGCAGCAGATGCGCCACCCCAAATGTGACAGCAATACTCCATACATGGGCGAATGGTGGCCTTATAGAGGTAAATGATACTTTCGGGTGTTAGTAGTTTTCTAGCACGGTAGAGAGAACCTTCCTTCTTCGCAGCGGCCCTGACAATGTTCTCAATGTAATTGTTCTAACTTATGTTTCCTGTGAACGTTAGGCCAAGCAGTTTGAAAGATGTACTCTCAGATTGGGACCCACTGACAATTGCTATTGGTTGCAGAGAAGGTTGCTTGTAATTATTAAAGGAATCAAGTTTAGTCTTGGCAGCATTGAATGCGACCATCCATTTTTGTCCCCATTCCACTACAGATTGGAGGGCATCCTCTGGTGTTTTTGCCATTTCTTTAGTTATGTGTTCGTTTGTTTTCCTGTCATGCCTGTTATAGAGTGTGGTGTTATCGGCATATATACCCATCTCAGACGCAGTTTTGTCGGAGAGGTCATTAATAAATATTAGGAGCAATAGAGGTCCAAAGATAGACCCTTGAGGCATTCTCGCATTTATATCATATTGTTTAGATGTACGACCGTCGAGGACAACCTGGATTTTTCTCTTATCTAAGAATGATTTAATTAAGTATTCTACCAGTGATACCGTATGATCTTATTTTACTGAGGAGACCCTAATGCCATATCCTGTCGAAAGCCTTAGTTATATATAGAGCTACCACCCTGCCCTCCCCCGCTTTGTCCAGTGAATCGTATATACGTTCAGAGATTACAGTGGGTATGTCTGCTGTTGAACGGGTATGTCTAAATCCATATTGTTTGTCAGTCAGAAGTTTAGCATCTGTAAGGTGACGGACTAGAGCATGGTTAATTATGGTCGCAAATATTTTTGCAAAAAGTGGGAGGAGGCTAATGGGGCGATAATTTGGTGGGTCAGTTCTTTCCCTAGAATTCTTGAAAACTGGTACCACATAAGTTTTCCAACAGCCCGGAAAGCATGATTCATTAAGGCATTTGTTGTAGGGTTTGGAGAGAACTAGAGCTACTTCGGCTGAGCACTTTTTTAATAACACAGCTGGGATGAGATCAAGTCCACATGCTTTTGAAGTATCAAAGTTTTTTTATAGCATGCACCTGAGTAGGGGGATTTTTAGATCGTCTAGCGTGGCCTCTGTCCGCAAAGGAAAGTCAGGCAGGGGGTGGTTGGAAGAGTCCAGTGTGCAGTTTGAGGCAAACCGGCTGACAAGCACATTAACCTTGTCGGTTGCTGAGCAAACAACCTCGTGATTGTTGGTTAGTGGGGTTATATAATAGATAAAAATTGTCACTTGCATTTAGTAACATTTGTTGCATATTTTTATATTAAGCCAAATTATTGTTTTTCCTGGGCAAGATACGTTTAAATAAATTTATTTTTTAATTCAACAGCCGTCTAAATGTTTACCAAGTTGAATATTTTGTACAGGATTTTGATAAACGTATTCTGTGATGTCTATCTATATTTTTCACTTGTGTCCAAGCTCAGGACATAATAAAACATTAATTATTGCAGAAAAAAGTGGCAAGTCCGTGCGAGTGAAATAAAATGCTCTTGATTTTTTATTTTATTTTTATTTTTTTAGTCTATCAATAATCAACTGCTAGCTTACTGAGAGGCAGTAAATTCGTGTGAAATAGTTTACTCGGGGAATAGGCAAGTGAACCCTCGAATGTTGTCTACATAATTAGTCACTAAAAATATGAATTAGTTCATGCTAAATATGGGAATGGAATTTATAATCTGTGGTTGTATGCTGTAAGTAAACAAGTACGCCTGTAAGTTTAATTAGTTTATGTCGCGCTACAAAATATTTTGCAAATAGAAATCGGCTTAATTTTTTCCTGATTCCGATACCATAAATATTTCCGATTCCTGCTTCAGATTAACTGTCCGAACTCTAATAAATATAAGCATTGTAAGGATCGCTCAAAGTTTCTAGAGTTTTCTCTTTCCTCGGGACTCCAAATGAATTTCGCAATCAAAAAATAAAATAAACCTTCCCAGAATTTATTTTTCTTGGACTCTGTAAGCACCAACTCCTCGCTCGTACGTCGTCTGGGTCAACAGCGTACATTACCTTAATTCATCAATTCTATTATTCCACGTTAAAAGTATTCAAAATTACAATTCATTGAATTTAAATATTTACAATACTTAATATGAATAGCGAGGTATCTTTGTCTTTCATGTAAAGACAGGCCTCAAATTAGACCGAATGTTTGTCTCCTGAATGTGTCTTTTCAGACTGAAACAGTATATTAAGTGTTGCGATTTATGGTAATTTTGCTTACATCCCTTCAATAAAATTATATATGATAGCGTGTGCTATTTTCTGTCACGCTTACATCCGGTTCGTTTAATTATGTACTTCCATTTCTTGTCATAAACAATTTTACCAATAATTCATAAGTTTTGGTTTCGGTGTCAATTATAACTGATTGCATGTAAGTCATCTATGTTTTTTTTGTTGTTTTTTATAAATAATTTCATCAAAAATTCATAAGTTCGGCTTACGGTTTCAATTATGGCTGAAGGAACTCTCTCTCTCTCTCTCTCTCTCTCTATATATATATATATATATATATATATATATATAGAGAGAGAGAGAGAGAGAGATTTCGGTTCAAGTTAATGCATCCAATTCATATCCATTTATATTTTTGGGAATAGAACTAAATAATATATGAAAATCGATATAACATTCACTCTCTAAATAATATATACGAAATCGGCAAGAATTAAAATATCAGTTAAGCGTACTTTACAATCAGGATTTGCCGGGCGTTCGTGCTAGCTTAGATAAATACTTTTGCAGTTTTAACAAAAAATTACAATAATATCAGAGCATCTCTATTTACACTGAACCTATACAGAATTCCAACATCCATATATTGCATATGAATGAGTCCCCTGTAAAATTTCAATATATATATAATTTAGTGTACTGTTTGTTATCATTTCGAACTATCATACATTTATGAAACCCGCTTTCTCGGTAAGGAATAATAGCATGCGTGTTGAAGCCAATGATCACTATTTTACCTCCTCCTTTTTTTCTAAATCTTGTTTTTATCATTGTTTCTATAAAGCCTATTGTAAAATTACTTTGAACATGGATATTATGCATTTACATATCATTTATCCAATTATATTATTCGTTGGCGAATAAAACAACCTCAGAATCATAGCACATAACTCAAAACCGTGCGGTATTAATAGAATGGTTGTTATTCTTAACATAAACTAGTAATTATCGTAAATTCAATTAGAGTAAGACTTATTTCAGTGACTCCAACTCGAATTCTATCTATCAATGTGACAGTTACTAAAAACTACAAGAATTTCTATGTAAAAGTCTTAATACGTGCATTATTTATTGGATTGTGGGCGTTAAACAAATTCTTTCTTCATCTGTTAACTTTTATCATCATGAAGGAAACAATGTACATTAAACCGACTTTGTTTTTATTCTCGCCTATATATTAATTATTTGCAAATGATCTTTGAAAACAAAATGCAAAAACTTTGTCACATCTTACATAACATTATTACGTATGTTTTAAATTTAAAATAAAAGCAAATGTTATATACAATCAAGTGGTGTCCTGCCTAGTTCTTGTATTGACGGCTATCAATCTCTGCCCTCCTCTCTCTCTCTCTCTCTCTCTCTCTCTCTCTCTCTCTCTGTAGGCATTCATGAATTCATTGTTGCTCATCATTCACAACCCCATTTACACGGTTTTCTCGAAATTGTTTGTATTTTCGCAGTTTTATTTGCAGTTGTAAAGACATGCATTCAGATTGCTTTCTGTCCGGGCAGTGCCTATACTAGGCGATTGTCCTAAGCCCGTCTCACAGATAAAATTCAAAGCTTCGGAGCGTGGACCTTTACACAAAACTAAACTCCCACCACAAAATCAACAGGCACCGAATCATTATTGGAATGGTCTAATCCCTAGCCGAGTTTTGTTATGTATTAAAATGTGACGGTTTCTCTCCCCTAAAGTGGCGCTAAATACACAAATGCGCATCAATTAAAACATCACACTAATCACTAATTACGTCGGACATACACATTTTCTGTCTGCACGATGGGCCGAGTATCTGGTTTTTTATTGCCAACCAAATGAAAGAAAAAAAACCAAATCTTCAATGAATTTGTTTTACAGCGAAAGTCTCAAAATCTTAAAATATATAAAAACATACAAAGACAGGTGTTACATTATTGTTACGTTCGTGCGAAATAAGTTATTTTTCTTTCTCGTCATATCTACATATGCATTTATACATATGCTTATTTATATATATATTGATAGGCTTAATTTCGAACATTGACCCACAAAATGGAAAAGATGGATCGCAAGAGAAATAAACAGGAATTATCCCTTCTGTTTAATGAGACATAAATAAGAGAAAACGAACTGCTGCCCAAATATATCTATATCCCTCCTCTTTCTCTCTCTCCATATATATATATATATATATGAACTACTTCATTTACTCACATAAAATTAATATACGAAAGTATAGATTCATGCGTAAACTTTAAGTATTTACTTCATAAGTGTTCAATACGTAGGTAGATCTAGTTAGTAATTTATGAAATATATATGGCGATTAAGCTACACTGAATATTTCGCGTTTCATCCACTCTAGGACTCTTAAGGAATGAAGAAAAATACATTCAGAAGAGTATTTAAAAACGACACAAATGTACATTTTAATACTTTGGAAAAAGCACTTATTGACTGTTTGACGTCTCAGGTGTTTAGACTGGTTGGTTAAGCAAATATCTAAAAAAAATATTAGTTTGTATCCTGTAGAATAAATTCAAGGAAATTAAAGAAAACATGTCATGAACGGTACAGCCACAAAAAAGGAAGTCATGTGTACAACCAAACGTGAATGAGATTTTTTAGTAACCATTTTTAAGTGACCGTCAATGATTCAGTAAATCGCCAGAGTAGGTCTTGATAAAGATTGGTGTGTTTTAAGAAAATTACACAATGAGAACAGTAGTCTGATGAATCCAAAATACGAATTATGAAGCTTCGTCTCAAAATTTCAGTAAAACAATTTGATGATATTTATAATCCTGAAACCAAGAGTTGAAAGTTCTTAATAACCTTAATCTAATTTAAATTTGATTTTTTCCCCATTTCTTTTTGGATATCTTTTTGTTCCACTCAACATTATCTTTAAGTCAAATCTAAAAATAATACAGATGTGTGTATGTACGTCGGGTGTAATAAAATATATCCTCGTTAAACTCTAAAACAACTGGTCACATAACACTGGAATTAACAGGAAATAGTACACCAAGGGCAGTTTATAACGAGTAAAATCTTAGGTGAATGACACATCCAGCAATATATCGACAAGTTAGTATGCAAAATGTTCAACTTGCCGACATTTCTATCACTTTTACGCATACGAAACTTCGTTCTTAGCTTAAAGTGGATTTATTTTAAATCTTATCTCTCTCGATAGGTCAAACCGCATGAACGTGGCTGGATCGGTAAATGTTTAGGTTTCGATTCCAGCTGATGGCTACCAAGTTATTTTCTTTTAAATATTTTGAAACCAGTATTATATTGGCTCTGAAATATTAAATACGAAGGCTGCATGAATTCAAATATACTTAAGTGTATTTTTACGATCGGGCTAGGCCGGGCGTTCCTCGTTAGTTGTAAATGTTTTACTAATGATATTTCTAGTTATCTTGTTTGTATAGTAAATGTAGTGTTGTCGGGATTATTGAAGTTAAAGCAATGGGCAAATGCTTAAATACAAACAATACTCGTATGAATAGGTGGGAATTAGTATGATTACCTTTTATAATATAAACCTCACCTGTCTATTTAAATGTATGTGTGTATGTTTGTATGTCTAAAACTTTGGACAGACGCATCGGAATGTGAGGAAACCGGTATCGTCTTAAACCTCAAACTTGCAGAGGACAAATATCGGAAAAAACTTGGTCCAAAACAGTAATTCCTTCACCCTCGACAAAGATTTTGTACAAGGAGGGGTCGCTTTCTCGCAGATATTTTCGAAAGGCATTCACTCTTTTCGATTAACAAGCCTTAATTTTGACGTTTGTCACTTCTGGTTTTGCGATGGACGCAGCAGCAAAGACGCCACGTTTTATTTATTTATTTTTGCACACCTACCTGGTACTTTTTTTTTTTTTTTTTTTGCTCAACACACACCTACGACGCCGGGCATCCAGGCTATTTCATTTATATATAAATATATGTGTATATAACAAACGATTACTTGGATTTATACTTTTACTTCGGGGGGGGGGGCACTTATTACCGGTAAACTAATCAACGAATGGATGTAAGATAGACGATGAGAAAATGTGTTCATCCGTAATGGTAGAAGGTGCGTATAATTATATAAGGGAATGACTCAAACAGAACTTATTTACATTAAACTTTAAAACGACCATGATACAGTCAGCGTGTTAGCAGTTCCAAAGTATTTTGTTTCACAGACGAAAGGTTCCATTGTAGTAACTTTGCTCATGGGGCTCCTCATTTAGTTTTGGCACAGATAGAGGATAAGAAAAATTAACACTTATAGCGAGACGAGTATTTGTTGCGAATGTTTCTCTTTTGCAAACATCTCTTTATAGATACCACAGTAAAAAAAATAATAAAAGGGGAATCACGTTTTAATTCATGCAGATACTGGATTTTTTGTAATACATAGAACAAAAAGTGTCAATAACTGCACGGATGTAACCCTACCCCACCAAGCACTGTGCAAATAGGTTATGGTTTCCCTGTAGACCCTTTCTTCGTCTATTTCTCCGAGGCTAGCCAGCATTTCGGTAGTTGATGACGTTCGTGTTTAGCTTCACCCAGCAGTAGACCGCCTAACCTAATATTCAAACCGGGGGTTCACCCTCAAGTTAAGAAAACGACTGTTTCATGAATACGTTAAAGAGGGGAGGCGTCAGTTTTATAGAGTTCTTTTTTGAAGACTGGTTCGTTTTCGTGGTATTTCTCTATCATCAACCTAGTCCATTCGTGTCGAATAAAACTTCACCAAAGTTTTCTGTCACGATTACGTGATCATAGAGATTTCATACACCATCGGCGTTTATTGATGATGATGGGGAAGCGGCAGGAGTCAGCAAAACATGATTCCAGTCGACGATATGAGCTAATTTTAACTGGACTGCCAAGAGTCGATATTTTTTCGCAAATAATGATAATCATGCGCACGTTTGATAGAGGCCAATTTCAAATACATTTTTAAAAACCTTCCTCGTTTTGTCTCGTCATCCAAATGTAAAACGTAATAAAATAAACATATAGGATTTATTTAAAGAAAGTATGTAGACTTCTTGTGTGGTATGAAAGAGCAGAGAGACGGGGAAAAGGAGATCGAGAGCGTGCAAGGTAAAGAGAGAGAGAGAGCAAGATAAAGAGAGAGATAAGGAGAAAGAGCTAGATAAGGAGAGATATAGAGAGAACAAGCCGGATAGGGAAAGAGTGAAAGTGTGCGAGTCAGACGTACAGATTATTTGCCTCGAGTATACTTAGCTACATTGTATGTGACCGCGACTATTGTCACCGTTTCTCAGTTTGGAAGAGACCACGGATCTCCTGCTGACCGGAAGTCATGTGGTTTCATAGACTTCCGCTTTTTAAGATCACAGGGCGTTACACACACACTTTTAGCATTTCTAACGAAACTCAGAACTTATTAATATTTGGCATTTCCTTCATATAGGATTTTTTTTCTCTTCGCAAAATCTACGTTTATAGCGCCATTCTTTTGAATTTATAAATTTTAAGTTTACATTGATTTATTAGAATTTTTACTGAGATACTTTAAGCTTTGAGAGCAGACACTTTCTATGCTCGTCCTAAAAAAACAATATTCTGTTTATTTACCATTGAGCTTACAGTTTTGTCTGCCTTTACACACACACACACACACACACACATATATATATATATATATATATATATATATATATATACACACACACAAGCAGGTAAGCTCGAAGTTGCACGTGATTAAATGATCAACAAATGTTTCACACTGATATTTTTATTGTCGTCGAAAATGTTGTAATCGGCTATTTTTTTATAAGATGGTGACTACTTATCAAGGCCTAGAAGCCACTCGAGAATACGAGTTATTGACTGTACAGTACGTTACTATTGGAGATTTGATAAAATGTCTTAAGGGGGCGGTTCATCAGGAATTTGTTTATGTTGGATATCCAGGTTGTAGTCAGGTGGGAAACAGGCAAACGGAAGAGAGTTCCACAGGCGTGCACTTCGAAGAAAGAAGCTTTGTTCATGGAATCTACATTTTGGTTTTGGCACAGATAAAGAGTGGGAAAAACTTTAGCCAGTGCTTTCAGCTAGAGGGGTGTTTTTCGTGAGAGATTGGCGAGGATTGTTTCAATCAAATGGATTGATTGCCTTCCTTAGCTGGGGACCCCTCGCAGTTCACTGGAAGGAAGATTTGTACTTAAGACTGTAAGGAGCCTACTTTTGATTATGTGTAATGACTTGAATTAAATTTTAAATGTAGAAGTCAAGTATCATTATATGGCGCTGTAATCAGAGACATTGTTGTCTGTCATATCAACGATTTACTGTTGATTTTATGTCTGGACTTTTTTCTTGTGCGGTGATAAAATCTTGAATTTTAGTTTATAATGAAAAAGAAAATATCATGGTGAAATTATGTTTTAAATCGAAAAATTCATATTGACTGCGCCCCTGTCATATCAAAGAACCTGCTGTTGCTTTTATAGAGCTGCCCTTTCTGCTTCTCTGGTACTAAATCTTATCAAATAGATTGTAATGTAAGACTTTGTAAGGTGTTAACTTAGATCAAAAATGTCTGCTCCTTCTTTCCTCGAATTATGTCGATTATCAATACTTATCGAAGACATTCCGATACAAAGCATATCTAAGAACGCCTCCATGCACATAAACTACTTTTGTGTGAAATTTCATAAATCTGCCCAGCTATTTTCCAGTCCATAGGGAATGAACACTCACACACACACACACACACACACACACACACACACACACACACACACACACACACACATATATATATATTCGCTGTAGATATTTTTTAAAGATTTTAATTCATAGTTTATATACATGGAATTATTTATATATTTAGTAGGAACCGAAATAATTTTACGCTTATACAATAACTAAACTCAACCGTTTTTGTACGATCATAAAATTACTGCCTGTGTCTACTGAAGTAGCATATTACAAAAATCTTCATTGCTCTAGAATTGAACTATCGAGGTATCTATATCATATTTTATGAATTCGGAAATTCTATCGCAAACATGGAGTTTTTCTAGTATATTTTCTCGTCGATATTTTTACTAAACATTTAGAATTTACGGAAGGAGTTGCGTGAGAATTGCCAACATCTTAACTAAGTGAGTTTTGTGGAACAAACTGAATTCGAACTCGGAACAACCATGTTCTCAGTCCGTGTCGTTAATCACTAGACCACCGTCACCTCGTTTGTTATTAATAATCATATTTGATTACAATATATATATATATATATATATATATATATATATATATATATATATATATATATATATATAAGCTACAATTATAGGAAAGAATTGCGTGCTTATTCATTCCCTATGGACTCGAAAACGACTGGGCCGATTTTTATAAAATTTCACAAAAAGGCACTTTGTGCCTGGCAGTAATTTTGGAGAGGATTTCTACCTGAATGTCTTCGATTAGTGTCGATAATCGAAAAAATCCGATGACAGAAGGAACGCCATTTTCACTAAAGTTACCACCTTACACGCCCTAACATCATTATAACACAAGCCGAAAGATCTGATATATAAAATCAACAGTAGGTTCTTTGATATGACAAGGCGTGTTTGAAACGAATGTTTCTGTTTAGAGCACAGTTGAAGCATTATACCTTACTGTTACCTTTTTTTTCACTTTAAATTTAAGATATTATCTCCGAACAAGCAGACAGGCCAGCCATAAAAAATCAACAATAAGTCCGTTCGATATGGTAGGGATGCGTTCAAAATGAATATTCCTGCTTAGAGCAGAACAGAAGCGATACTTGATTTTGCATTTAAACTTGAAGTCAAGCCATTATATATATAAATTTTAAAAATTAACAGTAAGTTCTCTACAGTGCAATGTAGATTACAATGTATTGTGGACTCTAAGCTTTCAGCAGAGCAAGTAATCCATTGGCTATATAGAAAAATGAACGATTTAATCGATTACGATAAAAATGTGGGAGTATGAAATATTTGCGGATCGTACCAGGCAATGTCTGATGTGCATGCTGGTATATAGATAGTTGACTTTTATCTACAGAATAAAATACATTGGAGTTTATCTTAAAAGACTAAAAGTGGAATAATCTCATAAATATTAAGTTTAAAGATGGATTCTATGATTTTATGGATACAAATGTCATATTAAACTACAGTTTAGGCGAACGAAAATGTGATACATGAAAGGGCTATCCCCTTCCCTTGTAAGTAAGCAGACATACTAGATAAGTGAGAATGATATTAGGATAAGGCAGGAATCGAACCCTGTACGCAAGTGTTAAAGATAATGGAAATTGGAATGTTAGAAATTAAGTCCATTGTTTATTCTATTATAAATAGTTAAATATTGTTAATTCTATTAGAAATAGTTAAATATTGTTAATTCTATTAGAAATAGTTACATATTGTTAATTCTATTAGAAATAGTTACATATTGTTAATTCTATTAGAAATAGTTACATATTGTTAATTCTATTAGTAATAGTTAAATATTGTTAATTCTATTAGAAATAGTTAAATATTGTTAATTCTATTAGAAATAGTTAAATATTGTTAATTCTATTAGAAATAGTTAAATATTGTTAATTCCATTAGAAATAGTTAAATATTGTTAATTCCATTAGAAATAGTTAAATATTGTTAATTCCATTAGAAATAGTTAAATATTGTTAATTCCATTAGAAATAGTTAAATATTGTTAATTCCATTAGAAATAGTTAAATATTGTTAATTCCATTAGAAATAGTTAAATATTGTTAATTCCATTAGAAATAGTTAAATATTGTTAATTCCATTAGAAATAGTTAAATATTGTTAATTCCATTAGGAATAGTTAAATATTGTTAATTCCATTAGAAATAGTTAAATATTGTTAATTCCATTAGAAATAGTTAAATATTGTTAATTCCATTAGAAATAGTTAAATATTGTTAATTCCATTAGAAATAGTTAAATATTGTTAATTCTATTAGAAATAGTTAAATATTGTTAATTCTATTAGAAATAGTTAAATATTGTTAATCAGAGAGGCGGTAGCACTCTCTATCGAGGGATGGCCCGTACACGCCTATATACGCCTACAAAACAAAACTATCCAAATCTCAACTAAAATCAACTTATAAGTTTCAAAAAGCACATATTCTTACAGAGAAGCGTCTTACGAATTCAGCGAGTGTAAGAACGTTGGTTAAAATGTCAAAAGAGAGCAAAAAAAGAAAGGGTACAAAAATGGCCAATTGTTCTTCTTTCTTTTGAGACGATGTATCTCGGTGTACGAACGGTCTCTGACAACAGTTCAAGCATCAATCGACTGCTCTTTACACGGAGAAGTGCAGTGACCCATCGCTTTTTAGCTAACTCCATAATTAAATAAGATTACGTGTAATAACAAGTTTTAAACACTATATACCCAATGTAGACAGACCACTTCGAACACGGAACTGCTCTCAAAAGGGACAGCTCCTAATAATACACCGGATGCTCACAGACGTTCCAGTTTACCAGTGGCGTATATTTCTTGGACGCTGAATATTTGAGGTGAACGTTAAGGTTTTTTCTTTAAACAGTAACCCACCAGCGTTAATGAAACCACGAAATCTTTATCTCAGTTGATCAAAATTGTTATAAGAGTAACCTATCAGCAAGTACGACGTCAAAAAACAATGTTATAAAAACAAATAATTCTTCAGATTTTGGACTGTAAAATATGTACAAAATGTCAATGCTGTGACCAGGATTCGAACCTAGGTTAGCACGGCCACAACGTAGGGTCCTAACCTCTAGACGATCACGGCTAACACTGACGTCTGTCGCTCTTGGCAGAAAGACACATGACTACTGTCAAACTATTGAAAAATAAGGAGGAAACTTGAAATTCTCACGCATGCGCAAAAATACACTATAGCAACCATTGTTAAATACAGCTGAATCTCTTCGCTCGCTAAGAAAAGTAGATCAGACCAGTTCTTCTAAGAACTCACCAAACGCCAAAGGAAATAAGTTAAATTAACCGCAAAAGAAACTGCTAGAAAGTCATCTTCTAAGAACTCACTGGAAGCTGACCAAAAAGAATCAAAATCCAAGCCCTAGCCACAAAAATAACTAGATAGTGTGGCTGCTATACACAATCTACTAATAAAAACAAGTAAGTTTTCTAAAATAAACTACAATAAATTAACCAAGTAACCTCACACTGTCACTGATTAGGACTTCATATAAAGATAACAACTACACTATTGGTGTATATACCGTTCCACACTTTAACTATTGGTGACGGGGCAGTATCTCAATTCTACGAGAGTTGTCTTGCTATAAGATAAGTAATATTATAATAAGATACACATAAGTGTTATGTTTACATTTAAAAAAAAATACCAAAGTCAGCACGTAGTAAAAAAGCTCAGAGAAATATAGACTATGAAAAAAACAAAGTCAAGGTATTATCTGAGCAAAAAGAATACTATCAGAACAATGCTGAAATAATAAAAATTAAGTATCATGCAAATCCTGAGGCAAAGAAGGCTGCCTCACGTGCTGACTCAAAAGCACGGTATAACAGGGATTCTGAGGAGAAAAAAGCTGCCTCACGTGCTCTTTATAACAAAGAACCAGAAAAAAGAAGGCTGCCTCACGTGCTGACTCAAAAGCACGGTATAACAGGGATTCCGATGGGAAAAGCTGCCTCACGTGCTCTTTATAACAAAGAACCAGAAAAAAGGCTGCCTCACGTGCTGACTCAAAAGCACGGTATAACAGGGATCCCAAGGGGAAAAAAGCTGCCTCATGCACAAACTATTATAAATATAAATATCAAAAACTGCCAAATCTTTGCCAAAACGCCAAAGAATAAACCAAGAAAAATTTAATAGTAAAGGTATGAATATTTTAGAACTTTATAATATTCTAACTGTTTTATCAGAGAGGCGGTAGCACTCTCTATGTAATATAGAACAGATGGAGGACCAAGAGGCAACTCCTAAGGCCCAAAACCCAAAGACCTAAAACCCAGCAGGAAGCGACCTGCTACTAATGGAGGCGGCAATGAGCCGCCTCCTAAAAAAGACAATACTATCATGAATGTAAGTTTAAAAATAAGACTAAGTAAAAATACTAATTTACAAGAATAAAAAAGCATTGGAAATGCAAAAGGATATAGGGATGGTATGCCAAAAAGTATACAAACAAGATAGCTATGAATGGCTAGGCACATGGAAATAGAATTGCATCCAAAGTATAGCCCTATAGCTTTTTACAACCGTAATGATGGCACGGAATGAAGATTGGAGAAAAGCTATAGGGCTATACTTTGGATGCAATTCTATTTCCATGTGCCTAGCCATTCATAGCTATCTTGTTTGTATACTTTTTGGCATACCATCCCTATATCCTTTTGCATTTCCAATGCTTTTTATTCTTGTTCTATTAGAAATAGTTAAATATTGTTAATTCTATTAGAAATAGTTAAATATTGTTAATTCTATTAGAAATAGTTAAAGACTTTTTTTATATCAGAAAAAGAGTTTATTGACCATTCTTTTAGAAATCTGGATATTAAATATGTCAGTTAAATTGAATGGCCAATGCGAGTTAAAATATATTGTTTAAATATAGGTTAGAATTAGAATTGAGGATACTTTTGTTTGCCAAAATTGTGTTTGGACAAAGATTTATGAATCCACGTGAAAGTAGTCACGTTGGAAAACACACTTGTGACGTGATAAACAAAGGAGTTTTCTCTATATAGGAATCAAGGGTACGATGTTAGAAGAGTTGGTATGAGTTGATGTGGATCAAATATTCAAAGCAGATCACACACGGTGATAATCAGTTGGAGAGGAGAGTCCCTTAGAAGCGAAGGGAGGAAAATAGACCATGTAAATCAAAGTTGGAATTCCTGATATCACCAATCAGTCGATTGAAGAATAAAGAAACCAACTATGTTTGTAACTGTTGTCTCGTGTCGTCATTCCTTACAACAGAAAAGGTAAATGTGTTTTCATCACCTTGTAACGAACTCCTCCACAACCCTTCCGATTATAATGTGCCTCCTCTTCTGTGTTAAAAAGAATCATCCCAGTCAGATATAAATACCTCCATCATCATCGTCATCTGTTCTGAGACTCCGTATTACATGTACCCGTTATATGTCCCCAAAATATGCTACACAATTATTTCAAACAACTGTAATTCTGCTTTAACTTCCGGGGTGATTAAAGTTATAGATTTTATCGAATACATTAAGTTACTTGGACAACTGTTTGTATCTCTCTCTATGCGCCTCCATCTTTATAAGTTATAACACAAAAAGAGAGAAAAAAAAGTAAATAATAAAAAAAAATCACGACAGTCAGTCACACGTAAAAGTCGTTTCCAAAGATTCCCGTACAACCGTCTCGAAGGATTCTACTGCCCTTTGTCCTCGTTTTCTCCGCGGTCTCCTTTTATGCAGCTGGCTAGTGAGATTTTGCAGACAAGCCCCGAGACTTTCCGTTACTTTGCGAGATTGCTCAGTTATAAAAGCTATGAAAGACACCATCTTGATACCTCTTCCTTCCACTATGTGGCAGCTCGAATCCACGTAATGCGCATACACGCGAACGCTATTATGATAGGCCACAATTTTCTCTATACATGCCAAAGCAAGTTGACCGTTAATTAGATCTCCGCAGGCTGTACTAAAGTTCTCATCTAGATTGATTGGCATGATTTTGATTTAAAGGACAGTGTTCACTGGAGGGAGAATGACTTTTCGGCTAGGTTTGAATCCTCTGACCACCATGAGTTTCATTTCCTGCGCTGATGATTGCATAACCAGGAAACCCTGGCGTATGCAGGTATAAAGAATATTTAATGTATATGTATAAAATGGAAACACTCTCGTTATTTAAAGAAATAAGAAATGAGTTTTTTAGAACATTAGAAAAAGCGATCAATTTAAAAGCAAGTTCCAACTGTTTGTCCTTGAATACCCTCTCGCAGTTTATTGTATATATTAAATTATA
>NC_136494.1:13550030-13565030 GCF_053919585.1 Euprymna scolopes
TATTATATATATTATAAATATTATTATACATATAAATATTATTATATATATTATAAATATTAATATATATTATATATATTATATATATTATATATATAATATATATTATATATATATATATAATTATATATATTATTATGTATATATTATATATATATATTATTATGTATATATATTATACATATTATATATATTATATATATTATTATATATATTATTATATATATTATTATATATATTATATATATTATATATATTGTATATATTTTTATATATATTATATATATTATATATATATTACATATATTATATATATATTATATATATTATATATATATTATATATATTATTATATATATATTATATATATTGTATATTATTATATATATTGTATATTATTATATATATTATATATTATGATATGTATTATATATTATTATATATATTATAGATATTATATATATTATAGATATTATATATACTATAGATATTATATATTATTATATAATGTATATATTGTATTATATATTATTATATATATTATATTATATATTATATAAAATATATTGTATATTATTAAATATAATATATATAATATTATATATATTATATTATATATTAGTATATATATAATATTATATATTATTATATATATTATATAATATTGTATATTATTATATACTATATTATATATTATTATATATAATATATTGTATATTATTATATATAATATAATATATTATTATATATAATATTATATATATAATATATTGTATATTATTATATATAATATATTGTATATTATTATACATAATATATTGTATATTATTATATATAATATATTGTATATTATTATATATAATATATTATATATTATTTTATATAATATATTATTATATATTATTATGTATATTATATAATATTGTATATATTATTATATATTATTATATAATATATGTATATGTATTATTTATTATTATTATTATGTATATTATATATATTATTATATATTATTATTATGTATATTATATATATTATTATATATTATTATATATATATGATATATATATATTATATATATTATATATATATTATATGTATACTATATATATTATTATATATTATTATATATATATGATATATATATATTATATATATATTATATATATATTATATGTATATTATATATATTATTATACATTATTATATATATATGATATATATATATTATATATATATTATATATATATTATATATATACTATATATATGTATTATATGTATTATATATATATTATATATATTATATATATTTTTATATATTATATATATACTATATATATACTATATATGTATATTATATATATACTACATATGTATATTATATATCTTATATGTATATATATTATATGTATATATATATATTATATGTATATATATATATATATTTTATGTATTATATATATATTATATGTATATTATATATATACTACATATGTATTATATATCTTATATGTATATATATTATATGTATATATATATATTATATGTATATATATATATATATTTTATGTATTATATATATATATTACATGTATATATATATATATATTACATGTATATATATATATATTTTATGTATTATATATATATATTATATGTAATATATATATTATATATTATATGTATTATATATATGTATTATATATATTATATATATGTATTATATATATTATATATATTATATATATACTATATATGTATTATATATATACTATGTATATGATATATATAATATATATATTATATATATACTATATATGTATTATATATATACTATATATGTATTATATATATACTATGTATATTATATATATACTATATATATTATATATACTATATATATATACTATGTATATTATATATACTATATATATACTATGTATATTATATATACTATATATATACTATGTATATTATATATATCTATATATATATATACTATGTATATTATATATACTATATATATATATATACTATGTATATTATATATACTATATATATATATATACTATGTATATTATATATATACTATATATACTATGTATATTATATATATACTATGTATATACTATGTATATTATATATATACTATGTATATACTATGTATATTATATATACTATATATAGACTATGTATATTATATATACTATATATAGACTATGTATATTATATATACTATATATATACTATGTATATTATATATACTATATATATACTATGTATATTATATATACTATATATATACTATGTATATTATATATATTATATATATACTATGTATATTATATATATTATATATATACTATATATATTATATATATACTATATATATACTATGTATATTATATGTATACTATATATATTATATATATTATATATATATACTATATATATACTATGTATATTATATGTATACTTTATATATACTATATATATTATATATACTATATATATAGTATATATATATTATATATATATTATATATATATTATATATATATTATATATATATTATATATATATATTATATATTATATATATATTATATATTATATATATATATTATATATATATTATATATTATATATATATATTATATATATATTATATATTATATATATATTATATATTATATATATATATTATATATATATTATATATATATATATCATATATATATTATATATATATATCATATATATACTATATATATTATATAATATACTATATATATTATATACTATATATATTATATATATTATATACTATATATATTATATATATTATATATATAATATATATATTATATATATAATATATATATTATATATATACTATATATATTATATATACTATATATATTATATATACTATATATATTATATATACTATATATATTATATATATTATTATATTATACTATATATATTATACATATTATATATATTATACATATTATATATATTATATATATACTATATATATTATATATATACTATATATATTATATATATAATATATATATTATATATATACTATATATATTATATATACTATATATATTATATATACTATATATATTATATATACTATATATATTATATATATTATATATATACTATATATATTATATATATTATATATATTATATATATACTATATATATTATATATATTATATATATTATATATATACTATATATATTATATATATTACTATATATATTATATATATTATATATATTATATATATACTATATATATTATATATATACTGTATATATTATATATATACTGTATATATTATATATACTGTATATATTATATTTACTGTATATATTATATATACTATATATATTATATATACTATATATATTATATATATTATATATATATTTTATATATACCTATATATATACTATATATATTATATATATATTATATATGTTATATATATATTGTATATGTTATATATATATTTTATATATACTATATATATACCATATATATTATATATATATATACCATATATATTATATGTATAGCATATATATATATATATTTTTTTTTATTACATTTTCACCCCAAACAAGGCAAATTGCCACTTTGGTGTAGGGGGCTACTATCAGGGGCAACAACTACTGGGGTACTATGTAGGGATTTGGGCAGCAAGGTGTCGGTTCACGTTACACTTGAACTTCTGCACGTCAGTACTGTTGGGGAAGCAGGGACCTGGAATGGAATTCCAGAGTCTTGCGGTTCTGGGGAAGAAACTATTGGAGTAAAAAGATCTTTTACATCTAGGGACCTCTACAGTGTGGGAGTGGGATCTAGTAGCCTGTCGGGTTTGTCGAGGGTGCTCGCGTCGTGGGGGCACAAGTGATTGCAGTTCATCAGAACATTCACCACTAAAATACTTGTAGAACAGGCAGAGGGATGCAACATTTCGTCGATGGGACAGAGGCTGAAGCTTAGATGCCAGTTCAGGGCCTATCAGATTTGCGACTTTCTTTTGAACCTTGTCAAGGAGCGAGAGACTAGTAGCAGATGCACCAGCCCAGATGTGGCAGCAATACTCCATACATGGGCGAATGGTGGCCTTATAGAGGTACAGGATACTTTCGGGTGTTAGTAGTTTTCTAGCACGGTAGAGAGAGCCTACCTTTCTTGCAGCGGCCCTGGCAATGCCTTCAATGTAATTGTTCCAACTCATGTTTCCTGTGAACGTTAGGCCAAGGAGTTTGAAAGATGGACTCTCAGATAAAGGGTCGTTGGCCATTGCTATTGGTGGTAGAGAGGGTTTCTTGTAATTATTGAATGAAACTAGTTTAGTCTTGGCAGCATTGAACGCGACCAACCACTTTTGTCCCCATTCCACTACAGATTGGAGGTCTTCCTCTAGTGTTTATGCCATTTCTTTAGAAATGTGTTCATTCGTCTTCCTGTCGTGTCTGCCATAGAGTGTAGTGTCATCAGCATATATACCCATCTCAGAGGCAATGTTGTCGGGGAGGTCATTTATGAATATCAGGAACAATAGAGGTCCAAGGATAGAACCCTGGGGCACTCCCGCATTTATATCATATTGTTTAGATGTGCGACCCTCGAGGACTACCTGGATTTTTCTCTTATCTAAGAAGGATTTAATTATGTTAAGTATTCTACCAGTGATACCGTAAGATCTAATCTTCCTGAGGAGACCCTCATGCCATACCCTGTCAAAAGCCTTAGATATATCTAGAGCTACCGCTCTGCCTTCCCCCGCTTTGTCCAGTGATTGGTATATACGTTCAGAGATCACGGTGAGGATGTCTGCTGTGGAACGGGCTTGTCTAAATCCATATTGTTTGTCAGTCAGTAGTTTAGCATCTGTAAGATGATGGACTAGAGCATGGTTAATTATGGTCTCAAATATTTTGGCAAAAAGTGGGAGGAGGCTAATGGGGCGATAATTTGATGGGTCTGTCCTTTCGCCAGAATTCTTGAATACTGGTACAACAGAAGCAGTTTTCCAACCGCCCGGAAAGCAAGCTTCATTAAGACATTTGTTGTAGAGTTTGGAGAGAACTGGAGCTGCTTCGGCTGAGCACTTTTTTAATAGCACAGCTGGGATAAGATCGGGTCCACATGCTTTTGAGGTGTCAAGGTTTTTTATGATAGCATGCACCTGAGCAGGGGTGGTTTTCAGATCGTCTAGTGTGGCGTCTGTCCGCATAGGAAAGTCAGGTAGGGGGTGGTTGGAAGGGTCCAGTGTGGAGTTTGAGGCAAACCGACTGGCAAGCACGGTAGCCTTGTCGGTTGCTGAGGAGACAACCTCGTGATTGTTGGTTTGTGGGGGAATTGTTGATTGCCCATTATTTACTACACTGTTGTAGATTTTCCAGAAGTCTCGAGTTCCTAGTTTTTGTGCTTCGATGCGCTTTTTAGTGGTTTCCGTAAATTCTCTCTTAGCTGTCGCTATTTCTTTCTTAACGTTATTTCTAGCTTCTATATACTTCAGTCTGTTTGAACTGGTCTTATGTCGGTTAAACCTACGGTATGCATGCTGCTTTTGAGTAATGGCAGTTGCACAAGTCGACGTAAACCATTGGGGAGAGTGGGGCTTACTATAAAATTTTCGCATGGGAACATGCGCTTCGATTGCAGTTTTGAACCATATATTGTATGTGTTATATATGTACATACGTGCATATTCGCGTATGTAAATACATTTAGAAAGATGCAACTTATTTTTTATGAGAGACGTGGTTGAGCTTTAGCAGTTAATTCCGGCAAAGTCTATAAGTCTTCACTCCAATTATATTCTGTGTTCAAATTAAGTCTCCGGGGTTTTTTCATGCGACGATTGTCTTTTTTATATTCTTTCCTTGTTTGTGCCTGTTTCGCTGTCGTTGCATTTAGTGGGGGAAATTAAAAACAGAAAAAACATGTTAAAAAATCTGATTGCTTCCTGCGCCATTCGACCTGATGAACGCCTTTCTCTCAAGTGTCAAGCAAAGTAATTGGTTACCTTCTAATATAGAAAAATGCCTTGATTAACATTTTGCTGTGTAAACCTGTAAAAATTGCAACTTATATATAAATATATACACTAGCAGGTCGCCGGCCATTAGCCAGACATAAATGACGCGTGAATATATTTTAAGTTATGCTAATTTCGTATTTATTATTAAAGAGCCGATTATCTATCGACTATAGTATTGTACCTAATATTTGTCTGTCGACGTGGTCCGCTCGCAATGTACGCTTAAATACAATATTTTAATTTATGCAGATTTCATTTTTTTATTATAGTACAAAATCTACTGGTTATTATATTGTACCCAATATATAGTAGTGATTGCAAAACTTAAATGATATATGGCTTAAGTGCGCTCTGCTAGAATTGAAACAAACACATGCAGCGGTATCGTTTATCCTCTGAGTTAATAACAAATTGATATCAATATTCTTAAAATAAATCGAGTGTAACGTACAAATGTGTATTTTCTCATGTGTAAAAATAGTACCTTAAGTCGACTTACGCCTGCCATTTTTTTTTACATCCTATCATAATACGATACATACAGCCTACGTTATCCACGGTCATCAATACAACATTTTCAAATAGATGCTGATCGTATTTCCGGTGTTATTGTCCATTTATACGAGCGTAATATTGTGTTTACATTTCCCTGCAGTAGGACCATGAGATATATATATATATATATATATATATATATATATATATATATATATCTCATTTTAATATTATAGACATTTGCACTGTTTCATATAATATTTTATAAACGTGATCGAGATTTTATACCTCTAAAACACAGATATATATGAAAAATATTATGACAAGTTAGTTTGAAAATTCTCTCCAAGTATATGGCATAGCCGTGAGTACATTTTCGTACGACTACTAAGCTCTACGTACGTAATGAGATTCAAGTAAATAATTTATATACATGACTGAACGATGAATATATTATAATAAATGAAAATAATTAATACATAATAAATGCAAACGTATGGAACTCTTTTCCAATTGCCTGCTTTTCAGCTGGCTACTATCTGATTGTCTTCAAGTCCAACGTAACCAAGTTCTTGATGAACTGTCCCCCTAAGTAATCCAATTTACAAAATTTCAACTACTTGTGTTTACTACGCTAAAATCAAATTGAGTAATATATACCCATTAATTCTTATCCTCGAGTGGCCTCCGGGCCGTAATATGGGATGAGTCCTGTGTGGAAAAAAACGATACTATACAATAACAGGTTTATTAGGTATAAAACCTGACGGTTTCCAAAACTATAATATATTTTACTCGTTGAAATAAAGAATAGATCAATATACGTTTCTAAAAATAGTAGCCCAACTAGTTTAGACCATTGAAAGATAGCGCATATTTGTCCAATCAGTTAAGAACACTGACCAATGAAATAGCCTATGGGCTGTTCTGAATGGTTTCATAAATATCCAATTTATTCTTTTACAAACATAATCTATCACCCTGTTTAGTAAATTTATACAGAACTTTTTTTTTACTCTATCCTTCTCTAAGGGTCTTGGGTATGACGTTAAACTATCTCCGATGATGAGGCCCCAGCTTGCGGGCTTTGGGGAGTATGGAGCCACCTTTTAATTGCAATTGCTCCCAGGTCCACTCTGACCCGGAGTGGTAGTACCTGTTAGGGTCCTAACTATGGGTTAAATAGAAACCAAATTGAAAAAAAAACACTATATTCTATTAGAACAATTTTCTTCAACATCACTGGATTTGGCATTAAATAACCCGAAAAGGGTTGATATGCCGAAAAACATAAACAACCAACCAACCGTCTCTAAGACGCGTGTGTGAATGGTCGTATTCTAAAAATGCATGAATATCACTTCGATTAACGTAATTCACTTTTTTAAAGGAAGTATTTCATTTTAAATATATACATGATGATTTCTTAGCAAACCTGAATTTGGAGTCTTCCGATTATTGTCCATATCTTGAGGTCTATTTTGTAAACGCTTTAACCGCTGTAACGACCGATCTTCAAGAGTATCTTGTTTGATTCAAGAATCTTTTTGTTGAACTTGAGAATCTTCATTGATTTTGAACGGACTCGCTTGTTTAATTGATTGATTTGTATTATTCGAGTTGTTCCTATCTTCCCATTTACTCTCACAACATTCCGGTCGATGTATCCCCCAGCTTTCATAAGGTGTAGGTTTTTTGCTTTGTTTGTCCCCGGCATAGGGGGAATTAGACTCAATAATTCACTTCCGTTCGTCCATAGCTTTGTTTGCACTATTTTCAATAACCACGCCCTGGATAATTTTACAAAAAGCATTAGTCATAATGAAAGTCATTTTTCACCAGAAGGCGGTATTTGGGATAACTCTGCTGGCCACCCTAGAAGGTATTATAATTGTAAAATTGTCCCCCAAATTGTTTGTCCGTTCATTTGTTTTCAATTTTTTCAATAATGGATTTTTTTATAAATTTTGCACAAACACTACTAGTCATCGTGAAAGTAATTTTTCAGTCATGGAGAAGACCTTACATGCTCGGCTTGTTATACTAGGAAGTGTTTCGGTACGACTCTCTTATTTGTGTGGAACTTTGCACAGAAGTCTTTATTTAATTCATAAGTATAACCCGGAGTTTTACATTGACAACAACGTTGTGAGAATATAACTTAAAATGATGATAGTCGTATGAATAATTCAAAAAGAAAAAAATCAGAAACATTGGACGGAGCAATCTGTTTAGAAATGTGTTGTGTAGCGGGGTACGTATTGAGCCAACATATAACAGGGACTCGGAACGAAGGATGATCATGATGCCTATATACTGTTTACTTTACGACGACATATTATAATACGGAGCTGAGTGTCATTACTGTATGATGATAGGGACGGGATAGACAGTTCTTTTTTAGATGATTAGACACATTTACCGTTTACGTTTGGTAGAATGACAACGGACTAAGGCAACAGTTTACAAATATAGATTATTTATTCCAGCTGGTGATGATGATGGTCAGGGATTCAAGCTTTTACGATTACATGATCACCTCTCCCCGTTGCCTCCAAGGGAATCAGCTCTCGCTATGTCGCTCTCCGACTTTTTTTGCTATCTGACTCGAGCCTACCTCAGTATATTGGGAGTCTCTTTTCTTGATGAAATTACACGTGCACATGCATCAACACGCCTCTGGTAAACAAAGAACTTCCTAAATGGAATTGTATCGTTTTTAACCTATTTTGTTAATCATTAATTCTAAACTCGTATTGTCCCTTCTTTTAACTGACATATTTAATATCCAATTATTTCTAAAAAAAAAATGAACCATCAACTGCATTCCTAAATTAAATATCTATCTTTTTACCACTTGCTTATTGTGTGAGATTCTAACCTTTTCCAAATATCATTTTCAAACTTATATAGTCTGGTCTCGCACTTACTGTTGATGGCCCTTTTTACATAACACTACTGTATAGAAAATGTATACATTTTTTAAAGATTTGTTTTATTAGAGTGGTTTACATTTTTAAGATTTCTGTGCTCAAGTTGGCTGCTATGCTTACAACTTCCAAACTTAAAGTATAATTTTTTTTAACATTCAGGAATCTTTCTGTCAGACTCTGTAATCTGTACATTTGATGAAACTAATTCCGTAAGCTACTGTTATATTATGGGGCTCTAAAAAGGGATTTGGTGTGTAATGCGTATGAATATTTTCTATAACAAAGTGCACGTTGAATAGTGGGGTTTATTTCTTCTGTATATTCATGTACGTGTAAATGCGTGTGTGTATATACGTCGTATCGTTTTGCTAATCATCTAGTGTGTATATCTAAATATTTATGCAACAGTCTTAACAGAGAACGATTGACGTAGACGTATCGGAACAGTTGTAGACAAGCAGTTCTTTTTAACAGATGTAAATAACACAGCACATACCTGAATTATTTACATGTATTTTCATGAGCCGGCCGGCGTCTTCAGAGATTACACATTTTTTTTCATCTTGGCTGTTTGAAATGACGCCGCCCCCTGCGCCATGGAGAGACCAACTCCCCTTTTTGAGACGTTCGTTCTCACTGATGTCCAGCAAAAGACTGACTAGAATCTCTCCAAATCTACATCTCATTACGTGTCTCAGACCAACAGCAATCCTGTTACATTTTATGCAAACAAAAATCATGTTTACATCAATTTTCTATTTTCACATTCCTTCTGTAGCAATATTATACTATACGTTAATTTTTTCCCCCCAAATTTAATTATTTTTCCAATCATAATTGATCCAGCGATCCGCTTTCGCTCAAATCAATATTTTGACCCTTGGTTTTGTTTAGCACAGTTAACAGATACTACACAATGATCACAATATTAGACTACGATTGGATAGAAGTTCTAAGCAATTCGCAGCTGTATCTTGAACCTTCAAACAGTACTTTTACAACTGAATTTTACCAAGCATTTTATCCCCTTACCTCGTGGATTAAATAGGATTCCGTTTGAAATCCGATGCAGATTTCCATGTTCGATAAAATTATTTTCTTCAAGATATACCTAAAGAAGACCGGAGATATCGTTCGAAACCTAGACAAAGTACTCAAGATGAGCTGTAGAGAGCGGATACAAAATTACACTAAAGAAAAAGGTGATTAGGGCATAACGATCGCGTTGTAAGATACTATTTTTAATCTAAGCTACTAAGGTTAGATCATTGGCGTCATGAATTAATTTAAATGTTAGTACACTTTATCTCAAGTTTTCGATATAGAAACATTGCAATCAATAGCGCGTTTTTACGCGTTTAAATTACTCGCACCTGTCCGTTTTGATTGTAGATTATTTATCTCATCTGTCAAATACATCCAATAAGTTTTGGTTGAGAAATGTTCGGAATCTTCAAGAGCAAAAAAAAAAAAAAAAAACTACTGTGCAAATTGTGAAAGCACATTTGTCCAAACATCAATTACAAACTATTGATCAAAATCGAAACACCTGCGATAGGCATGAAAGCAAAATGCCGTGTGCGAAATATATTAACTTCCAGATATTTTATCAGTGAGAATGTGCTGACACAGAAGCATCTAAATACAGAATCCACCGAGCTGAATTGCTAAATCGTAACCAACTACGTGACTGTTTTGACATCGTTATTTTTAAAGTTTGTAAAAATAAAATCGATGAAAATATGAATAAACTGAGTCTGAATTCCTTGAATTTTGCATGGAACTGTTTTTGAATGAGTTGAAAAGGTGTTTAATCTCGTACAAATTAACGAAAAGCGCAACCATTTTTTGTTGTTTTTTTTGTTTGTTTTACTCCCTTATTTTAATACTTACATGGTTACCTGGCATTTACTCCTTTTCCTCCTCCTTTGGATTTACTCCTCTTCCTCCTCCTTTGGATTTACTCCTCTTCCTCCTCCTTTGGATTTACTCCTCTTCCTCCTCCTTTGGATTTACTCCTCTTCCTCCTCCTTTGGATTTACTCCGCTTGCTCCTCCTTTGGATTTACTCCTCTTCTCTTACTTCGAGTTCTCATATTTTTGATCTCCCACTCATATGGATCTCCTCCTCCTCCTACTTAGGATTTTCTTCTACTTCTTTGGATGTACTTCTACTCCTACTCCTTGGGACTCATTCTCTTCCTTCTTCCAGTTCTCCTACTTTTTTGATCTCCTACTCCTTTGGATTTTCTTTTCCTACTATTATTTTTTTGAATGTCCTCATCACTTTTTTTCTATACCTGTTTTCCTCCCGCTTAAATAACACCGTGTATAGAACACGTACTACACATTGGTCTAAGTGTAACACAAAAATGCTTAATATACCGCACGGCTTTTGTTTATTGTGAGCCATAAAATAGAGAATATCATTTTTAAATAAAATCCATATATTCTGTTCGAGCCAATGTTTACTAAGAGTATAGAAGTGTTGGTACCGTTGGGTTTATTTTAAAATTTCTTGACCAATCAAAATCTTCGCTTGCGTTTTCTCCCACTAGTGTGTGTATATATATATATATATATATATATATATATATATATATATACACACACACATATCCACTAAATACAAACATTATTTTACTACATATTTGCATATGTTTCAGCTCCATTGTTCTGATGACACTGAATTCAAAAAATCACAGCTGAAGTATTCATTCGCACATGTGATAATTGTTGACTAAATAAATATACAATATTATATATATATATATATATATATATATATGTATATATAAATCTCTACCTATTTTCGAGTAATATTTTATAAACACCGTAGTTTCATCATATTAGCATTTTATAAACACCAATAACAAAATCCTTATAGATCCCGTATAATCTCAAACTGCATGTAATATATTTTCAGTTTTAAGATTCCAAGTCTCTACTTATATATAAAAGATACATTGTCTATGTGTGTGCGTCGTTTCCTATGAACTCCGAAACTATCGGGTTGATTTTTTTGAAATTATACACTAACGTAGCTCATGTGCGTGGCAGTGTTCTTAATATAGGTTTTGTATCAGAATGTCTTACCTTTATATCGAAAATCGATGCTCCAAAAACTCTATTAAAAATGAACACATCCATTTTGAACAAAATACCTCATAATAACTAACATCACACGTGCATTTGAGAAGATTTACAATCGAACAAGCAAAGGCACGGCGTATCAAATCAGTAATGGGTTCTTTTATAAAACACGGGCGGGTTCGGAATGATTCTCTGTTTAGAGCACAATTGAACTATGATACTTGACTTTTGCTTCTTAAAACTGAATTATGGTAAGGCCCAAGGTTGACGGCTTCGGAGAGTGCGGAGCCACCCTTTATTTGGCATTGCTCCCAGGTCCACTCTGACCCGGAGTGGTAATACCTATTAGGGTCCCAACTATGGGTTAAAGAGAAACCAACATAAACAGACGTTTCATTTAAAAAAATAGTCTTCCGAATAACTGGATTCGGCATTAAATAACCTGAAAAGTGGTGATATGCCTTAAAACAAAAACACCCAAACCAAATAAACATGAATTAAAGCCGTTATTTACAGATAATCTTATAAAATGAACAGTAGGTTCTCTACAGTGCAATGTGGATTACAATGTATTATGGACTAAATTACTAGGGGCAGGCATGTGAAGTTTTCTAGTGGCTCCTTAACTAGAGCCGTCAATCGATTTGATTGAAAATTGGTCAATTTTAACGTTTTCGACGACAATAAAAGAGTAGAGTTAAACATTCGTTGATCCTCATTCAATACCGGACAACGTTGGGTCTCCCCACTAGTAGTTTGATAAAGTAAAAGAATTAGCGTTTACATCTTTACGTCGAGAGTCTAGTGTATATTATAGGAAATGAAAGTTTTCCGTTTTCTTTACTTATTTAATATATTCATTGTCCATTTTTGTCGCTTATGATGGGTCATGCGATCCTGTTTTCCAATTAGACATACCTGTTGGCATTCTGTTGTCAGTGTCTGTTAATAAATATCCATCACCTGGCGTATGTCACGAAAACATTCGATCGTGACCCAACACAGTCTCGTCAATCAGTGCCCGAATGAAACGCTAGTTTTATCTGTTGAACTTGTTTTCTCTGTCCATTTTGGTCGCACAGAATAAAACGAAGAATTTTTGTTTGACATGCGTCTATGGCTTACTGTATGTGACTCTTTTCCTTGATCTGTCATGCCCAATTTTTAAATAGCATATTAAGGAGTAAGTTCTCTGCAGTGAAATGTAGACTACAATGTATTATGGATTAAATCACTTCGAGAAAATGAAGTTTTCTTTCGGTGCACTTCCTCACAAATAATAACATTTTATCACTAGTACACCGTCGATGAAGTGACGTTGTACTAGGGATAAACGGCACGAGCTGACAACTTGTGTGTTCCAGGTTCGAATCTAGTTCCTTCTACTGAGACGCCTTCAATTAAAAATATTAACTAGTTTTGTTTCCTCCCGTATGCACCCTATTTTTAAATAGCTTTTTTGCTACTTTTTAATGTGCATTTTTTATATGAATGGCCTTAAATAATCAAATTCTACCCAAGCCACATCATAAAAACATAAAAACAAATATGTAAAACATATCGAGACCCGTGGAAATTCCACAATTCTCTTTTATATTGCCGCCGTGCCATCGTTCTACCGAAAGCAGACCACGCAATATTATTGTACCACATTAAAATAAAGCAAAAGTCAAACATCATAATCAACTAGCAGGGAGACCTGACGGTTGTCAGATTTAAATAAAGATCAAAAATGTTCCACTCCGCCCTTACTTTTATAATCACCAACATTGTTGAATCGTTTATTTCTTAATCAACTGGTTTGATTGCCTTCTCTAGTTATGGATCCGTCGTGGCGTACCGGGAGTAAGTTTCACATGTCTCTCCGCAATGTCTTAATCCACAATATATTGTAGTCTACATTGCAATGTAGAAAATTACTGACTTTTATCAAATTGTTATATAACGGCTTGAATAAAAGTTGTAAATTCGACACTTAAGTGTACGGTTCAATTATTCTAAAAAGGAACATTCATGTCGAACGCGCTGCTGTTTTATGAACAACATATGTAGCCTATTTTATAGGCAGGGCTTTTCTGCTTGTGCGAATATAAAACTTCTTAAATGTACTTGTGCTGTTAGATTGTATAAAAGTGTCAACTTTGGTCTAGACTTCCTCATTTAATCGGATTTTTCGAGTATTAATTTATAATACTTATCAGAGGCATTCCGATAAAAAGTCTACGTAACAAATGTTCCACCATTCCAGTACTTGTATTGTCATCGATATCGGTGAAATCGCTAATTTTTCTAAGCAAATCGATTATCCACCCTAGTTAGGGGGCTTTTCGCAGTGTATCGGGAGCTAGCTTCATATGCCCCCCGCATTAATTAGGTCCACAATACAATGTTGTAT
>NC_136494.1:13572530-13597530 GCF_053919585.1 Euprymna scolopes
AATGCAGTCCTGATCTTAAATGGAATACGTATATCAAATCTGTTGCCAAGGCCGCTGGAAAAATGGTGGGATCTTTCTATCGATCCAGTAGATATCTCACTGCTGATGCTATTCTCTATCTATATAAGAGCCAGGTACGTCCAAGGATGGAATACTGTTGCCACATCTGGGCAGGAGCTGCTAGAAAGGACTTGTCCTGCCTTGATAGAGTTCAAAATAGACTTCGTAGCCTCGTAGGAGATGTCCTTTTCTCCTCCTTACAACCTCTATCTCACAGAAGAGATGTTGCGAGTTTGTCTCTGATGTATCGTTATTTTCATGGAAAGTGTTCAACTGAGCTTCAATCTATGGTCCCCCCTCGCCAAACTTTCACAAGAAACACTCGTCTAGCTGTAAACACTATCAATAATTTCCCCCACTCTTTATCTGTGCCTAAACCTAAACATAGATTCCATGAACAAAGCTTCTTTCTTAGAACTGCACGCCTGTGGAATTGTCTTCCGTTTTCCTGCTTTCCGGCTGACTACAATATGGTTGTGTTCAAGTCTAAGGTAAACAAGTTCTTGATGAGCCGTTCCATATAAGTTATTAAATTTACCAAATTTTCATTACTAATGATTACTATATTGACCAACTTCTACTGTACACTCTTTAACCCTTATCCTTGAGTGGCCTCTGGGCCTTGATAATGTGGTGATGCCTTTGTAAAAAAAAAAAAAAAAAGGTATATTATAAAAGTATTTATATCTAGTATTTTATTACGAGCTATTTAGATTAACTTTTTTAAATATTTATATTTGAAAACACAATTAAAAATGTTTAGCTTTGTCTCTATTTCCTGCCCGTGTGTGTGTAATATATATACAGGGTGGCCACAAACTCGCGCACCAATGTTAATTAAAAAAGTTTAAAAAATTGAAGTTATAGTAGTAACATTTATTCAAATTCATAGTTCTTTACAAGGATTACAATTGCTCGATATATTAACATTGGTGCGTGACTTTGTGGCCACCCTGTGTATATATATTTATAATTGTACAAAAGGTCAGAAAAATATTGGTACCATCGGTTTCAAGCCTAACAAATATATAAAGAAAACATGGCTTATGAGAGCCTAACATTATTTACCATTCACTGGTCCCCTTTATGTTAGGATTGAAACCGACGGTACCAATGCTTTTCTGACCTTCTGTACAATTTTAAATAAATAAATATCAAGCTCTTCGATTGAAAAGGTTTTTCGAGTACTTTGTTGGAATTCTTTCCCAAAAAACTGTAAACATACATATTATATATATTCAGAATGTGAGAAATGTTTCTGCAGTCAAAAGAACCATAGCAGCAAACAGCAGGATGTCCATGTCTCTATTAATTCAGTCTGATCAGTTGAACACAAGCGAAATCAGGATTCGAACTCTGGTCTTCTGCATGCTATACGATTATTCTATCACCTGAACAGCCGCACCACACACGGGAAAGTCTCTTAACTACCACTGATCATGCAAACTGCTGAGAAATCCGACTATGGAATGAACCTACTTCGTCTCGAACAAAGAGTGTGGTAATCCAACCAACGAGAACCCAAGCCAATGTCTCACAAGTAGAAATTTTACAACCGCTAGGACGATTCTGTCCAACATGTTTACTGGTCATACAATTTCGAGTGTGGAAATAATTATATCATCTCAGATTTATACAATGCTAATCTGTCTATATAATTAAAAAAAACTCAAATGACTTGTAAAGGGTGTTGTAACCCACATCCGGTTTACGACTTCCGGTTGCGCATGCGTACATAAACATAAACCCATAACAGCGTAAATAAAAAAAACACAAATCTCTACTGTTGCAGAATTTGACCTTTCTTTAAAAACATTCATATTTTCTTCTGCACTTCCAACATAAATAACCCCGAAAATGTTTTTATTTTTAGTTTGCGTTAAAAATAATCAAAACGACAATATTGTTTTACTGTGTACGTTTTCAGCGTCCAAATTGTTTTTTTTTTGTTTTTCGCGTTTAAATTAAGATATATCAACATTTGAATTTAACTTTAAGTAATATGGTATCTGTTCAGTGCACCTTTACTTATAAGTATGGCAAACCACTTATAATTCAATGGCTGTAATGATAAACAGAACGACTCCTAGGAATCTATTCTTTTTTTCATTTTAATATACTTCATGGAAATGTTTCTGTTTTGTCACAAAAAAAAACTATTTCCTTTAGGTCACAAGTGCCACGCTCATATATTAATTCCATATAGCTCAAATAAAATACTGACCCAACTGGTCACGGATAGTCTAGTAATTAATAAGTGTGTCACAATGTGCTCGCCTCCTCAGAAGGTACTCGCTCGAGTTTCGAATCACGAATTCGGAGGTTTTAATCTGATGAGCCAAAATGAGAGCGAAACTAGTCTTGGACTTCCCGGTGTTGGCTATCGTAATTGTGGCTACACTCTTGCTTCGCTGTGGAAATAATTATATGGGAGGTAAGTGTAATGTGAAGGAACAAAGATAATACTCATCAATACAAAAAAAAAAATCATGACATTTTATTTGGATATTGTACCGTTCTACATTGATTGTTATGCCAGTTATTTCAGAAATTAAACGTGTCTAATACTTGATAATCGCAGTAAAATGTCTTTCCCGCTAGTCTAGCAATAAGCTAAAGTAAAACTGCGACATAAGAGGCGAGTAAGACGTGTTTTCTTCTGTTAGCAAACACTAACGCCTTAAATCATTAGATGAGTATGTCCAATCACTAGTTACATTCCGTTCAATATGAGATATCTACAAGATACGTAGAACTATAGTAATAATCTGTATATAGCTTATAAAATGGCGTTGTTCCACGCTCTGGCATTGATATTAAAAGCCTACCTTTTCTACTTGTGCAAAAACGAACTGTTTTAATATAATTAGTCATGGTTATGCGATCGACTGTATGAAAGGTTTACTAATACGCACATCTCTTTTGAAGACTAGTGTTAATTTATTTAAGTTTTTTATAATGATGGGTATCATTTCATTATTACGCTGAATTCTAGGTATGCATAGTTTCTATATTCTGCATAATTGCATGAAACTGAAGATGAAAACGTTCTAAGACAAGGATATGTGTGTATGACCTCCTCGGTGTATGGGCGAAAATCTCTACCATACTCCTCTCGGAATGTTTGCTCTCCAGTGCTTAAATGTAATATATAGTGTTTATAGACCCGTAGCACACTTGCAAATTCAATTTTTACCAGTTACATAACCGCATAGCGGTCACAATTGAAACAAATTACTGACATCTATCAGTTATACCCTTTTTTTCTGCGCATGCGCAAATTAGAATTATAGGGTAAATAACATTAATTTTTGCATTTTCCGTATACGTATGGACATTGCTTCATTTTGGTTTGGATTCTAATTTACAGCACAGAAATATTTTTTTTTAAATTATTAATATATATGAGGTACAACATAATCGGTACACAATTGGCTTTATATAATACGAAGTCGGCATGAAGTAAAATAGAATATTTAAGCGTATTTCATGACCGGGCAATACCGCTCAGTCTGCTTGTATGTATGTATTTTTACAGTAGAACCCCGTAATACAGTGATCCTGGTTTTTATTTTTAGATTCCAATGTGCAATACGATGGGGTTTTTTCTGACTCCTGCTTAGGATATTTGCCCCCCAACACCCCCATTTACAGTGTTATATTATTTGATTATATGTGTGTTATTTAATGTACAGTATTTTGTTACTAATTTTTATATGTACTGTATAAAATTTTGTTTAGGCCCAGCCATACGGCGATTTTCACCTTACGATCCCAACCCTAGAACGGATTAATGCCGCTGGGGTTCTACTGTATTTCAAAGATAAATTAAAATGTTTTTACGCTAGAGTAAGAACAAAAACCTAATTTCCTTAAGTTTATTCAAACATAAAACAAAATTCTCGCAAATTAACCTAAAAATTATAATTGTTCTATCCAGCATCGAATTGTGTTGATCTATTACAAATATATATATATATATAATGGTAAAAATAAATTATTTTAAAATGCATTGCTGATAGAAAAGATGGACCATCGTTTTCTTTACACAGAAGAACTTTACGGCTTGGAATGAACCTTTTTAAAGTTCATGCTTGTGTAGTTCCAAGAGCTTCCCTTCCGTCGTGAGTGTTTTGTGTCCATGAAACCATAGTATATCTACAGAATAAATAATTTATAGATTTCGAATAAATAATTTATATGCGTGTATCTTTTGCGTGGTCGATATAGTGTTTATTCAGTTCTTAGACGCAGTTGTCTTAAATTGAATCTTCCATTCTCCCTTGATGCTGTTCCATCAATTTGATAAATGATGAATATTCAGATTAACTGGGTGGATAAGAAAGATTCCACTGCAAAGAATGGGAAACGTACAAGCATCCATTTCTTTTTTCTTTTTTTCTTTTTCTTTTTTTGAGCATGTGCGCGTGCACAGTTAAAGATAAACCCATTCTGTATCTTTCACATCGACAAGAACTCCATTTATAAAAATAAAAGCTGAAATAAAACGCATATATACTTTTTTTCTGCAGTAGCTAAAAAGATATATATATATATATATATGTGCTGAACAGAGCCACAGCAAATACAACCTCGCAGAAAACACAACCTCACAACATATAAAAAACATCAATTAATTTAAAATATTCTAACTTTAGTATATTTTCTTACGTACTTTTTCACCCCAAAAAGGTATAATACCCCTTAGACGTTCGTAGCTACAATTCTTTATAATATATTATAATGTTGAACAGCGATATATATGTTCAAATTAAATTTAAATGATTGCAGGTTAGTACAAGCAGGTAACCAGCAAAGAATCCTGAAGTCTAGCAATCTGAGGACTTTTTCATTTTGAACATTAGTTAAAACAATTAACAATGCCAAATCGGTAAGGCAGGCATATAAAATCAAAAGTAGGTTGTTTAATATTATTAGCATATATATATATATTATATTATATTATATCATATATAATTAAAGTTTTAAAAGGGATAAGTGGAGTCGTTAGAATTTTGGAAGATCGATGCAGGGAGAAAAATGCACTAAAAATAGTCAAAAGACTATTCGACTAAAATTAAAAAAAGAACCTCGAGGTATCTTTCGTCCGACCCTTGTCAAGAGATTACGTTGGCAGCGATTAAAATAAAACAAATGACACAATTGAAAAATGGAGGCGGAGGAAGGGGTGAAGCAATTTTTTTAAAATTTTCATGACTCCACTTATCCTTTTTAAAACTTTAATCAACTTTTGTGCTTCTAAAAACTATATCTTTCAAAATCAACAGTAGGTTCTTTACAGTTCAGTGTAGACTACAATATCTTGTGGACTGTCACTTCGGGGAGACATGTCAAGCTTCCTCTGGGGGCATCGCGGTGGGTCCCCAAATAGAGCAGATAATCTATTGATTTGATTGAAAAATGTGCAATTTTGCCCATTTCGATGACAATACAAATCTGGGATGGTGAAACATTTGTTGATCACCATTTAATCCTGGACAGCGGCTTGTCTCCCTGTTAGCAGTGTAATGATTTTCTGTATTTATTGCATACGAATATCGTGGAATTTAATAATTACAATATGATCTAGTTTCGATTACAGATATGTACTTGAAAGCGGTATTCATAATATTTTTTGCACTTGACTCGAATTCATTTGTACGAAAATAAAAATCAAGTATTAAAATTTAGTTACCTCTAACCGGAAAAAAATACCACACACTTAAATCAGATAAATTGATCAAGTAGTTACATTATATATGTAGAAAATAATTTTAATTGAATTTTTTGTTGTTCCAATGCCATCCTCCCCATTTAAAAAGTAGTTTTTAAAAATCTCGAGTTCGACTTACTGTGAATAATCTCGCTTGTTTCTTCGGTGTTTCTAATATGGCTTCGTAGTTCGATGCTCGTTGTTTAGCGATATTTAATTTTCCCATGTAACAAAACTTGATATAATTGACTTGATGTGTTTTTAGTGCATTTTTTTTGTCATCAGTACGTACCTTTCGTATTTGTTTTTCATAGGTGGTAAAATTCTGTACAAACATCATACATTCTGTTTGATGCCACATCTAAATTGAACAAAGAGTAACACTTTTTCTGATACTACACTTCACGGGAGCAATGGTCAAAAAATTATTGTTATTGTATTCTTATTAATTGATTTTAGCGACGGATGCTCGCTGGATCAGTTATTATGATTAGAAGAATAAACAATTAAATTGAACAACGAATAACACTTTCTGATACTACACTTCACCTTTTCTGTTCTCGCTCAATGGATGAGAAATCCTTCATGAATGAAACATTTTATTTCTGTTTCACATTTATTGGAGCTGTATTATCCTCACATTAAAAGCCGCCTCTGTGTCGAACTTTTCCCCCTTGGAGAGGCAAGTACATAGAAACCCTAGTTCTTAGTCATATTATTAAAATTCTTTTAACTTGCGGAGGGAGTCGTGGCTTAGTGGATGATATACTTGGTAAAAGTCGCTGGTAAGTTATACTCCTTTGGAGGTTTAAGGTTCAATCCTGAGTCCATGCAAATCTGAAAATACAATTACGAATTACTTAGGACGTCTACTGGGTCATGGATTACGGAATTAGCTTATGCCAACCTGGTGGATCACATAAAGGATCCTGTGCAAAATTTCCGTCAGATTCTCTAATTAAAGAACTTGAAGAAATCGGAGGTTACATCGCAGGAGACGTTGTAAACAAACACTCCAAATGACACCTGTAGTCGTAAACATTACATAATATAGATAACCATTTCTCATCTCAGATTCAGAAACAAAGTGTCTTACATAGTAAAACTACTAGATAATTGGGCATAAATATAAAGATATGAATTAACAATTAAATTCCGAGATTAAGGCTGACTGATATTTAATTAATAATGCATATACTATGTCAGTTGAGACGGAATCGGCGCGAATGAAACATTGCACCACTTATAAATGATTATATATGATTAATATTAATTCCTCGCAATCATCATATTACAAACACAATTTGAATAATATATAACACCTATACTAATATGAGCGACGTGTCTGTCCAGAAATTATAGAATGTGTAAATTAAAACTTTCATATTTGATAGCAACGATCCAATGCAATAAGTTGGTCATCGTTATTTTTCTTGGTTTTCCACGTCAGATAAAACTGGCGTTTGTTTTATAAGTGCTTCCACCCGAAAGATATATGCGCAAAATGTGGGAATTATACGAAACTTTCCAACAGAAATGTCTATTTTTTCAACTCAAAAACTGGAAGAGCCACAAAGTCGGGAGTGATACCATTAAAACCATACTAAAGGCACTCTTGCCGGAAATTCTTCCGAGTTCCCTGCAGCAGGCATTCAATATAATCGTGTGTATGTATAGTGATATTTAGTGAAAACTACTAAAAATATCTCTGCTTCTGATGCACTCTATAACAGGAGTGGTTTTCGTAGAATCTCACAGCGTAAGTATCTGGAATATAGATGAAACGGCAGGCATCCGAGTTTGCTGCGACAGGCATTCAATATATTTGTTTCTGTGTATAGTGATATTTAGTGAAAGCTACTAGGAGTATGCATCTAAAATAAAGGTTAGGCCCTTATAATTTGTTCTAGAATTTTTCGCGTAATTTGCTAATGTAATTGGAAAAATTCGACTTTAATTTTTACTCTTGTGAAGGTTCAAGTATCAATTCTAATTGCGGGTGACGCTTAAAATACAATTGCAAATTCCTCAGGCTGACGGAAGGAAAGCATAATCCCCCTAATGAAATAAATAGTTATATTCGAAATTTAGTGTAATTTACCACGTTCTAAGAAATACATCTGAAACCAGTTTGAGGTTACATCAACCGAAACGTTACGCGAATAATATTAAAGATAAGAACAACAGTAAAATTTATTCAAATTATGGAAACTATCAACACCTATCTAAAAAAAATAATAAAATTAAAAAATTCCGAAACATAAAACTGTATGGTCGATGCAAAAAAAAAACAATGCAAGAGAAAAACAATGCAGAAACATGTATTTTTTTTGTTTGCAGACGAAAAAAGATAAAAAATAAAGAAAATAAAAAGTATATTTGTTCAGTTTCTACTAATGCTTTAGAAATACTTGTTTTCTTTTCCTCTGAAAGGGTATGTTATTACAATAATGATCCTGGCTGCCCGAGCATAACAGAGGAAAGCCATAATGTCTAGTGCCATTCTTCGTTTTTTTTTTTTGTTTTTTTTTTATAAAGACCGGCTTCAAAGGGGTTTGTTTTCGAGCGGAAAGGATTTGGCAATCCGAAACTCATACCAATTTCAGGCCAGTCGTAGTTCAGCGTAGTAGACCACATTATATGAACTTTTTTTTCAATTCGCTTTAAAATTATTTTTCCTGCAGTCTTTCTTCGCACAAAAAATATTCATAGGTTTTGTACTCGTCAAAATGTTTCTTTTAGGCGAGTCTTAATTGTTTGTGTTCTAATTGTTCTTTTTCAACGTAAAATTTGAATAATAAAAAAAATACTATATATTATGGAGACTTTTCGTTCAATCAAACATTTTATTTTATAGTTCAGAATCGCAAGAAAAATTTTTCATTTGTAATTATTTACCGATGATTTCTTTAAATTTAAAACCTTTTGTTCAATTTTTTTAATAATTGACGCCATTTTGTTTTTCTTTCTTTTAAAAAAGTAAATTATATTCCCGAAATAATCAAAGATATTTTACCATTTCATATTTACTTATATGCACATGATTTTGAAAAATAGGTATGCAAAGATGGATATTTTATGAAGATCTTCGTTCTTTTTTTTTGTATTTTTTTTTCATACCTCAAGTCAGTTCAACATCCCGTTATTCAACTTTGTTTACCAGCAAGGCTTTAAGCAAACCATCTTTCCTTGTTTTTTAATTATTCTGTTTCACAGACCAGTTTGATTGCATCGTTGTGATAGTTTATTTTTAGCCCCAGAATACTCTTTTCTTTCTTTTACATGTTGAAAACTTATAGAGGGACATGATTTGGCATGTATGCTTGTAATTCAGGAGAATAAATACGAAGAAAAAATGAGCTCTAACGCTTAAAATAATATGGGAATAAATACCTAAATTCTCTGTCGACTTTAAAGCAGTTATGTTTCAGAGTGCGTATTCTCTCCTGGCGACCCTAAATTATCTGTATATCGGAATGAATTACCTCACAAGCAAAAGACGATAAACTTTATTATATGGAAGTCAATAGGAATAGGTAGGCCCCAAAATGGTGCGTATTCTCTCCTGATCACTCGACATTATCTGAAGACTAGAATTTAATACCCCACAAGTTAAAACATCTGATTAACCTGATAATATATATATATATATATATATATCTACAAGGGGACCTATCTCCTCCAAACAATATCTTGTTGGTCGCCTACTTTATTGCGAGTTTGTTACTGTTCCGGTAACAAATATTATTTTAAAATCTCTGTCTATTTAAAAGCAGTTTGAAAACCTCCGCCAACTATAACATTTTAACTTGACTATGTATAGAGAACAACTTTTTGCCTGTAAAACCTTTAAGAAATACTTGTATATGGAGTATAATACCGCGGGACTGATTCCCACCTGATTATAACATACTTTTTTTAAAATCAAATCTAAGCAAGTTCTTGGTGATTCCTCATCTTAAACAATCACATATTACGCAGTTTCCATCATTACCGTTCAGTGTTGTCTCACCGGCCACCAGAAATTTATTAACCCTCGTGTGGCTTTTGGCCATGATAATTGGTAATCATCGAGTACGAAAATAACAATAATACACCAATACACTTCTTACCATATGCCCTCTATTTATTCGGGTAGACTGCTTTTACTTTGTCGGTCATAACCTGCAGTAATAAACACTTGTGAACATATTTGTCGATCTGAGGATTCAACATGGCGCTAACCGAGAGAATGTTTCCTCGATGAAACAAAGGATCCTCTTCGAAACTCTGTTCAGATTCCATTTCGGTAAAATACACCTAAAGAAGGCTGTAGATTACATCGACCGAAACATTGCGAAAATAACACTCGAAATCAGACTAGCAATCAGAATTACCCAGATAATAGAATTTATCAATCTTCACACCCTCTATAAAAAACGGAAATAAAAGTAGCACTTAGTATTATATGCTTTATATCTTAAAAGATACCAAAAATATAATAGTAAGAGGACAGTACTTTTATGGACATTCTCTGACTGACAAATAAAATTTCTCACTCAAACAAAACCCAAAAAGAGGATCCTATCGCATCTGTTTATAAAGAAAGAAAATACATGAATAAATAAAATAAACATCACTTTCTGCAGACGATGGGAGATAAACTTCTGTGTCTGGCGATCAAGACGAGTACTCCATAATCTCTCAGCCAAATAAACAACTTGATATTCATTCTCGATCAATTCATGATTTTTTTTTCTCTTTTTATACACCAATTCGCGTCATATGGTTATTTTTGTTTAGTTTGGTTATTCTGGCTCACTTGCACCTAATATTTCCTTTTTTCTGGTCGATCCAGACGAAATCCATAAGGCTTGACCGCCTGGACGAACGCGGATGGAGATTGTTCAAAGAGAATATGGCGCCAATTCATTGATTGGCTTCACCGGATATTTTGACTAGCAACGAACGCCCGACTGCGTAGGTCAATCTATTATGAAACCTTCGGGCCTGTATATGGGCGCCAAACAGAATAGTGCGAATGAAGAACTGATTATGAAATGGTTGAACCTTGGATAAAAATATAATAAATGAGAATAGGAAAATCTGCAAAACAATCTCAGTATAAAATTAATAAAGAGTAAATAATGATAATAATAATAATAATAATAATAATAATAATAATAATAATAATAATAATAATTACTATATATATATATATAAATATATATGCTAGCGATTATATCTCATAGGATTAGTGAATCTCTCGACAAAGGATCCCTTTCTAGCGCAATTGCTCTTGACATATCAAAAGCCTTCGATAAGGTATGGCATAAAGGCCTACTTCACAAGATTTCCAGCTATGGTATAACAGGAAATGTTTTCTTAATTATTAAATCATTTCTCTGATATGCTCATAAGAATAGTGGTTGGTGGGCAGAAATCAGAAGCCCACGGTATTAATGCTGGTGTCACTCAAGGGTCAATCCTGGGCCCAACTCTCTTCCTGATCTACATCAATGATCTCCCAAAATACATACTTAAATCATTCGTTGACATCTATGCTGATGACGCGACCATCTATGGCAACAGATCAAAGGCCGTAAATGACAAAGTTCTCTCTCCTCTGATTTTGAGCCCGTGTTACAAAGGGGAAGAGGTGGCTGGTTACTTTTAATGCATCTAAAACCAAGCTCCTTTCTTTACATCATCAACGCTCTGATCCCCATCAGGTATCAATTGAAATCGATGGCTCTTGAGGAGGTGCCATGTTTTGACAAGCTTCTGGGATTGACCTTTATCAACTCTGTTGCAAAGATCGCTGGAAAATGGGAATCTTCTACCGCTTCAGTAGATATATCAATACTAATACAATTCTCTATCTATATAAAAGCCAAGTACGTCTAAAGATGGAGTACTGCTGCCATCTCTGGGCAGGAGCTGCTAAAACATCCTATTCTGCTTTGACCTAGTACAAAATAGACTTTGTAGCCCTGTGGGGATGCCCTTTTCCCTTCCCTCCACAGAAGGGACATTGCGAGCATGTCGTTGTTTTATTGTTATTTCCATGGAAAGTACTCGTCTGAGCTCCAATCTCTGGTATCCCCTCGCCAATCATCCACGAAAAACACCCGTCTAGCTGAAACCACTGTCAGTAAATTTCCCCACTCTTTATCTGTGCCTAAATCAAAACGTAGATTCCATGAAAGAGCTTCTTTCTTGGAAGTGCACGCCTGCGGAACTCTGTTCCGTTTGCCTGTTTCCCACTTGACTACAACTTTGGTGTCTTCAAATCCAACATAAACATGTTCCTATGACAATTTATCAGATCTCCATTAATAACGATTACTAGGATATTGCCCCATTGATTGCTGTACACGCATTAACCCTTATCCTCGAGTGGTCTCCGGGCCTTGACAAGTGGTGATCTCTATGTAACAAATAAAAAACATCCATTCTAAAAATGAAATAGTGCTTCGCCAGTATTTACACGAGCAAGTTATCTATCTATCCACACACACACATATATATATATATATATATATATATATATATATATATATATATATATATACACACGCACACTGAAATATGAATAAAAATGATAGAAAATCAATAGTATAATTTTACTGCTAAAAAACTTCCGATGACATTTTATTACGGTTAAATATTTCGTTTCTGGAATTCTATTCAAGTAACGTTGTAATCTGAACTGCTTAACTTCATATTGGTTCTGCTATTAAAATTGAGCGTGTTCTACTTTCTCAATTTTTTGCAATAGGATAGAAGTAATATATATATATATATATATATATATATATATATATATATATATATATATATATATATATATATATATATATATATAAGCAAACAAACAGCGTTGCCCGGTCCTTAAATACGCATAAATATTAAATTTTAATTCATTATGGCACTGAGACATGTGGTCCCGACTGTTTTTCTAAACAGTTCACATTTTGAAAATCAAAAAAAAAAAAAAACTGAGGTCGAAACTAAAACCTAAGACAATAATTCAAGTATAATAACGATTATGCGAGCTTTACACGATCTTTAAAATGTGTTTTCAAACCTATTTATTCTTTACATAAGAAATTTGTTATTTGAATGATTCATGCATAGGCATTAGTGAAAGAGTTTAACATTAAAATACGATGACCCTCGCCACATATCATTTTTTTTAAATTTTAACCCTTAGTAACTCTTTCTTCCAGAAGAACATAGATTAAAACTTTCAACGTGTCTGAATACCCTATATATCAAATTTATACTTTGAAAATCAAAAATTCGTTTAGTATATAGGTTGCGATTGTTTTTAATTATTATCACCATTACCGATATTACGTTTAGTTTTGTTTAAACTATTAGCGTAAGTATTAAGGCTAGGACAACAGCATATTCTTTTGCTTGTTTTAAATGTCGGATGTATATCCATTTATCTTATATGATTTTATATAGTGATGTGGTTCTCGTTTGATTAACTGTGTCGGATATATAGTCGAGAGTACAAACAATGAAAAGAATATGCTGTTGTCATCGTCCTAATAATTATTAATAATATTGTTTTTTAACGTTCAACACATTTTTTCATTTTTAAAACCTTCATTATACATATTGAAATCGTTTGTTTGTTGTCGGTTGAAAGAAAGCTAATGCGTTACAAATTTAAAAGAAAAAATAAAATTACAATATTAACAAATGGTAAAAATAATATACGTTAACTCTTTCGAATATTGTTGCAAGGAATGAACACATCCCAAAAACAAATTTCCAGTTTTTTCCAACGTCTTTTATATTTATTTTGCTATATTTTGTGATCCAGAGCGGAGGACCGCTTAAAATATAATATATATATATAAAAACATGGGTTTTATGCTCTATTTAACCCCTTATAAATTTGAAATTAATATATGTGCACATATACACACGCACATTATTATATAAAAGTCAGTTTGGGTGTGCGAGTTCCTTCCTCATAGGCTCAGCTGTTTCCGAACTAAACTTTAGCAAATTTTTCGCAAAGGTTATTTATATTTCTGGCAGTGTTTTTAGATATGGTTTACAGAAATTAATCGGATAAATACTGAAAATGGAAAAAAAAATCTTCCTCAAATATAGGCTTTTTATCTCATAGATAAATATTTTTTGCAGGAGAGTATTATCCGTTACGCCGGTGAAACGGGAAATATTCCGCAAATGTTTCTTTTTCATCCATAAGATAAGAAAGATTATTTTTAATATATTCAAGCCCAAAAATCAGCTGATGTGACATTGTAAACAAATACAGACGGAATTTGAACGACATTATTATTTTTTTAATTTTTTTTTCTCGAATTAGTACACTAGGCAAATCATATTTCGTAATATATAATATTGAATAGAATATTGATTCTATAATAATATAGACGCAATTTACATACACTTAAATATGATATTTTAATTTATTAAAGGATCGGGCAATGCCCAGCGTTTAGCCATTTTTATTTATAATTCGCTAAAAACATTGTTTCCATTTTTAAACGGATATTTTAAGATATTAATACGTCTATATATTTGGTACTAAAGTTTTAATATATTTTGTTTACAACAATTAATTAGTTGAGGCTGCAACTATCACAACTAAATAAGCTGCATAAGTAATCTTTTTTCCTTTTCTGTGTGTGCAATTGATTTTATAAATGTTACGAAATTCCACATATTACTGCTTTTAAAGTTCGCGAAAGTTGTTTTAAAATCGTCTGAAGAGCCAGTCGTATGTGTTGAAGTAGTTCTTATTTTCGTTTCGTTCGAGGGTAAAACCACTTAAAAAATGGCGGTGTTATTCGATAAGAAAGTCATATCGAGCAATTTTTATCGATCAATAGAAATCGACCAGAACTGTGTGTTTATTCCCGCGTTGAGGTTCAGGTTGGTCTTTTGTCGGAAATGCTGACCGATAAGTTTATTGACTCCGTCTTTATCTGCTGCTGCTTTAGTGTGCCTGGCGGGAAATTAAAAAAAGATGGACGTTACCTTGTTTGATATGTTTCTATAATTATGTATGTGTGCATTGTTTCGTATATGCACACGCAATGGTAGAGATACTATATGTATACATTTTACTATTTATTTCAACAATGCTAAATATGAGCAGCGTTACCTTGTAAGTTATATATATATATATATATATATATATATATATATATATATATATATATATATATATATATATATATAGCAATTATTCTGCACAGAATTCGCTGTTTTCCAATCCACGGATAACTTAAGAGTAATATATATATTGTCATAACTTAATATCTACAAATGTACAAAAGTGAGCATTCCTTATTGGATAAGTTGATAACGATTTTTGTTTTGTTTCGTGTTGCATGACGTGGTCTGTAGGTTCAAACTCCGCACGTGAATCTTTTTTTAATGAATTTTATTAAACTTGAAAGACAGATATTCTTCAGAATTTACAGAACTTTAGTGTATAAGTCTGGGAGTTATATTAGTTTTGTCTCAGAATACCACGGATAATTGTTGATAATCGAAACCATTATTTTAATTTATCTATCATCGGTAAAGCCATTGTTTCCATATCGCCGCTTTGCAACAATGATAGAACAACGGGCCGTGAAAATTCTACTGTGGGTTAGTTGATAGCGTGTTTTTTTGTTTTTGTTTTTTGTTTTTGTTTTTTTTTTGTCTGACGTTGTTTGTAGGTTCAACCCCCGCACGTAAATTTTACGTTTTTTTGTTTCGTCAACTGGAAAGAAGTTTATATAAAATCACTTTTTAAAAGAAACAGGTTCTCTAGAGTACAATGTAGAATAACACATTTTGGACTAAGTTACTGCATAGAGGCATGCAAAGCTTCCTCCCGGGCGATATCACGGATTTCGATGGCAATAAAAATATAGGAGTGAAATATTCGTTGATTATAATTCAAGGTTGGGTCTCCCTGCTAGTGTTTATATATACATATAGATGTTTGTATATATGCTTTTGTGTGTGGTTCGATTCTTGTATAAACAGTAGAACCCTGGATAAGGCATTACAAATTTGTAACAAAATACAGAATAATATATATTACGCATGTATATAATCAATTATTATATTTAACATAGTAATGCAGTGGAAAACCGTAACAAGCGGCCAGAAAAACATCGAATTCCACATTGTCACCTTCAAAATGTATCCTATGGCCACCGTATCTCGAGGTGTTACTGCAAATGCGTTATGATGCATGTACTACTAAATGACTTCAGACACACATGCACTTACATTAGGAAACATATCAGGGCAAATTCCTATATATCTATATAGAAAAAAAAGCAAAATCTGTTAGTGTGCACATTTTGTTTATGTCCAGCAAAGGCTTGGGGGGGGCGCTCGGAGTGGACAGGTCACTGTTTATTAGAATTTTTTTTATATATACTCCCTATATTATAATATCTCCTATTCACGAAAGGACGTCGTGTGTATTTTTTATTTGGGCGACTTTTGCACGCTATTTGCGTAGTATTAGCCGCCGCGTGTTTATTTGGCATTTTCGTATAAAAAACTGAATTTGTAACAAATGCCCTCGTGCCGGGAAGACAAGAAACGCAATGAACTTTGATCAAAGCGGTGGAAACCCCTTATATCAGAGACTTGCTATTCATGTGGGTACTCCCTTTATTAGGGGGAGCTGGTTTCCCCCAAAACTGGCTTAAGTGCGTCATTTCATTTCCCTGACACTTAACTTTTTAATCGTAAAATTAAAACGCTTTTCACTTCCTGTTCCATTGTAGCATAGCGGTAAGATGTCAGGTTTTGTTCACACTTTCTTTTTCACCTCCGCTTCAAATCTTCGGGTTCGAGCTTAACTGCCTCCTAAAACTTTTTTTCTTTTACACTGAAAAACACCTGCGCAACGTCGGGCACCCACACTACTCTATAATATAAAACGGAAAAATAGCGCGTTTGTGTATGCCCACGAAAAGCTTTCTTCGTCGGCCTTCTTGCGTCGGTTACATTTATGGAGAAGTTTCCTTATACTTCCTTGATAGGAATATCTGATTTGCAGACGGATGTCATCTCTGTTTTTTATCGAGGTTTAAAATATCTCGTCTCGAGTGTTTATTTGCTTTTCATATACAACGAGAAACTAATCGAAGCAAATCCAACTGCCTGGTCTTCCTGGTCAGGATGTTTTGAAAGTAAGTAGGTTTTATCAATATGGGGGGGGGCTTCGCATGAGACAATTGTTATTCATTCATACACTGCCAGAGTTCCTCCTTTTCGGGGGGAACTGGTTCCTAAACATCGTGGAATTACCGATAAATAAAACGGCGGAGAGCTTAACTGGCCTACAGCCAGATTTGTGATTCTTAACTTAATTATAAACTCATTCGTTCGCAATCCGCTATAGCGTAAAGGTTAGGGAGAAAGACCTTTCACTCGTGTTATTTTTTTTTCGGTACCCGGGCAAAAAAAAAAAAAAAAAAATACCAACTCTTTTTTCCCCCTTTCTTTTCCTTTCTCGGCACGGCTCCAGCCTTTTTTTTTTTTTTTTTTTTTTTTTTTTTTTTTTGTATCAACACCTACAAACACCCAGGCAACGTCGGGCACACCCTCTAGTCTTCTATATAATATTCAAATCAATTTGCTTAACTCTCCTCTTAAAGAATGACCCTAATTCTTTTAACACAAACTATGTCTGTCTGTCTCTCTCTGTCATATATATATATATATATATATATATATATATATATATATATATATATATATAAACGAGGTTAGGTAAGAGTAAATTCAATTCTTTAAGAGGAGGCTTATCGGGATAATATAAAGCTCAAGAAATTTCAATGGAGCTTATATAGGAGACAATACGAGTGGAAAATAAATTCACAAAAACTATGTATTGAAAAATATAGAATGAGTCGCTTATTTAATAAGGATATAACTAGATTTAGTTGGGGATAAAGGGGGCTTCTTATATCAAGGTATTTCGAAGCCTAATGCTTCTCATCAGAAGAGTACGGAAGGTGCTAGGTAACATAATAGTAACATATCAGACATATATATAATATGCATATATACTTGATATTTGCCTCTTAAAACTAGCGTAAGTTTTAAGAGCCCATTTACTTAGATGGTTTATCCGAAATTGCTTCTAAAAAAAATTAAATTTGTTTATCTTGTGAAAACATGCTTATCTCATAAGTTTTAACTGATCATCACTGATACTATTATACTTACTGTGTTACACCTTAGCAAATAATTATAATAAATCTCAACCAGATCTTCCTAGTAACTTCATAGACAAATATATACATAGGGCACAGAAGATATGCCATTGAATATTTGTATATTTAACCGTTTCCTTTTTATTTACTTATTTATTCGCTATGTATTATAGTAATGTGGGAGGTGACTGGTTATCGTTAAGGACACATACTGTTGTAAGTTCGAATCCTGGTTTCTTCCCATGCTAATTTTATTTACGAATGTTGCCAATATTTACGAGGTCTTTTTACAACATAGCATAGAATGAATAGAAACGCTATTTAACACAAAAATAACTATTAACATTAACGGTTTGAATAACAGACTAGATTGACTGTGTGTGTGTTTTCAAAAAGGTTCATTTTCATGTGTCGTCACGTTTCAAAAATAATACAAATGCGTTTGAAAAAACGCAGAAAGAGGAAAAATGTTCAGAGTTCTTATTTCTTGTTTATTTTTGTTGGTCGAGTAGCAGTCACAAAGTGGAGTGTTTGCCGACGTTTAACAAAGGGAGTGGGTGACTGTACCTGTCTTGTTTCCTTGGTGTCCGGTTTCTGGTATCTCTAGTTTACAAAAATCCTGGGTTGTTATCTCTTCTCTCAGCTTTCATAGACACTTTTTTGTTAGATTTTATTTATATTGCGCCCCGCTCTCGTTATCTAATTATCTTTTTTTCCTTTTTTTGACGCGTTTACACATTTTGTCTCTTACAGTCGACGAGTACACATGCGGTTGGGTGTTTATTACTATTTATTTACTTGAATCCGCCCAAATGCCACCAACACAAGTAAGCTAGAAACTAAAGTTCGATGTCTCTGATCAGTCTCGAAACACAAAGGATACGCCAGCAGGGGCAGCTGCGCGTGTAATTGTGAGGCAAGAGTTGCGCAATCTGTAAGCACACCTTTTTCTGAATCGGCACTGTTTGAGTCCAGTGGCAAGGGGAAGTCCAGGACGACTGGAAACAACGCCGAGATAAGCGGAGACCACATACAGCACCTGGAAGCCCCGAATTGTCATCCATTTAATACTGACTAGGTTCAACGTTGCTTAACTTTGGTGATCAAGCGGGAACGTGTCAACGTTATTTTGCTGTACTTCAAAGTTATACTAGTTTAATTTATATGAAGTGAGTTTTGCTCATATAAATTATAATGAAAAGATAATTTATTTACTGACAAGGATAAAAGGGTATAGGGTAAATATATCTTCAGGGATAAAAGTTACATGCTTTAAGTAAGTTGGTGGGCCGTAGGTTTTTAATAAAGTAAAATTGTTTAAGGAGTATGATTTGAAAATAAATATCTATAAACATTGGAAGAAACGTAATACTTTTTTCTGGGTAAATTGACGTATAACTAGACATTTAATATTGTTGGAAACTTGTTAAATGCTATTGCACTGTGACTGGTAATTAGTGGGTGATGCCAAATAATGGTTCAATATTTACATTTGTGCTCATATTTGCTTTAAATAAGCTCTATTAGAAACTTACTTTGCATTAAACGCTTTTCAAAATACTCGGTCAGCTAAGATCTATTATACTAAAGATTCATGCATAATGTTAGATAGATTCAGTAGTTTCTAAGAAAACCTGAACGGACAAAGTAAACATCATAGATTATAGCCCTGCAGTAAATTGATTCAGAATTATGAAATCAAAACTTTTGAAGGGAATGAAGTGTAAACTGCACTAAAATGAGCTATACTTGTAAATTTAAGCGTTAAAAAATCACCGATTGTCTAACCAGGTAGCATTTTTTTTTCAGGGCATTCAACCCATCTGTTATGTTTTATTTTGGAGAGAAAGGCTTCATTCAAAAAAAAAAAAAAATACGTCTGCCTCAAGTTTTCTACCGGTAAACCGAAGCCGACTGTTAATTCATATCCCCCTTGGCGTCATTCACGAGATTTCATTTTCCCTCTCAAGTTATGTAACATAAAGTAGGCCCCATTATATAGATGAGCTTTCTCCGGGTCGGCGAGATGAAAAGATGAGCTGACGCGCGTATGTCACCTCTATACAAATGACCGAGCTTTGTACGAGGTGACGTTAAGAAAAAAGATTATAAAAAGTACATCGAGATTGATGATCATGATAGAGAGATTGCAAGAAAGAGAGAGAGAGAATATTACACATGTAACTCGAGAGCGACAAAAGAGATGTTATTCTGGAAAGTAACTGTTAATTATTTAATTTGTCCGTGTAACCAAGTTTTTGTCAGATTACTGCCCGGTGGTCAGTGTCAAGTTTACTGTGCATCAACATTTTTGACATTCTTTCCTCTTGGGTATGCAACACCTGTTCAGTCTGGCGCAGGTGTGATTTCATGAGATGGGGTTCACTACCATGAATGTGGTACAGGTTTAAAAGGTCAGCATTTGCCATTTTGTTGTTTAATCTAACCCCAGAAATTCCTTTGTGAAAAACATCAAACAGTTGAATTTGACCTCTGAAACATACAATACTGTTGTGAGAACTACAACCTTGTATATCTAAATATTTGTTTGAACTCTAATACCTCGAACTTTCCAAAGTCGATGAAGTTTCTTGAGGGCAATAGTTGGTTGGTTGTTTTTGTTTTACGGCATATCAACCATTTTTAGGTTATTTAATGCCGAATCTAGTGATTTTGAGGAACGATTTTTTAATGGGGTATATTTGTTTTCAAGTCGGTTTCTATTTAACCCATAGTTGGGGCCCTAACAGTTACTACCACTCCGGGTCAGAGTGGACCTGGGAGCAATAGCAATTAAAGGGGGCGCTCCACACTCCTCAAAGCCTGCAAGCTGGGACTTCACCATCGGATATAGTTTAAGGTCATAACCAGGACCTGAGGACAATACTGACTACTCACATCATTTAAATAAATAAATAAATAAATATTCTGTTGTTCAATTGAAATAGTTGTTCGTCGTTCATGTTTATTTGCGACTGATTGCAAGAGTGTGGACATGTAACGTCTACGTGACAGATAGACATAGAGATAAGGAGAATATGAGAATCGGTATATCCCTAGGAGGGTAAACAATATTTTTGATTGGAATATGAGGAGACAAGGTGTAATTTTTAACGTTCGTCTGGTAAACTTGAGACAGTGTATAAGACAAAAAAAATGGAAGTTCAAATAATCATTTAGATGATGAAATCTGAATGAACATTCCGTAAATTTTAATATAGAACAACTTTAATACCTGAACTTCTACGCTGTGCCACATCTTTCAGTGAACTTGCAATTCACAGGAGTAAAACACTTACCAAAAACCACGGAAATCGATTGTTTAATATCAATTACATCCAGCCGTCATGCGCTAGAAATAATCCGAAAAATCCCGTTAACTTTACCAAAATGTCAATTATCCGAACAGTGAACCATCACTCTTTAAGTTGTGCGATTTAATTATTTTCCTCTATCTGTTACTGAAAACCATACTATGATTCTGTTCGTAGTTGATTAGCTGAAGCAGGAATTTTTTCAGATGGATAATATATTAAAATGGAAAGTGATGAAGACTGATGACTCGTAGGATTTGGGTATTTCAGATAACTGTTCTCAACTTAAGTGTTATTATATTTTCCGTATTTTTTCATCACGCTTTCGTGCATATAACTTCCGACCTTTTTCAGGTGTATTTATCGAACTCTGACATCTAGCCTGCGAGTCATTGTGGGTGGCGCAGAGGATAAGTTATTTGGTGACGTTCAGTGGTAATTTACACTCTTTTAGAGCTTGAAGATTCAATCCTCCATGTGGCGATCATAAAAATACATTTTCGAATTCAATAATATCAGAATATTTATTTAGAGAGTGAGCGTAGTCAGTAGAATTGCAACAGCCTCCATTGCCTTCGAGAAACGTCGTCATTCTTCCAAGCATGACTGACGTAAAGAGAACATGCTAGCCCAGTAGATTGAATCGAAACCAAAACTTTTAGCTTACGATTTTTTTTTCCTTGGACTTAAATGTCTGACCTATGAAGACAAGTTTGCTGCAAGGATGAATCGATAGCTACTACGCTACCTGGCAAATGTCATTTTAAAAATTTTCACGCGTTTGCACTGATTTACCTGGCTAAAACAAATTATGATGTTTCACATTGATCCAAATACCCTATATATATATATATATATATATATATATATATATATATAGTCTGTTCTGTTTGTAGACCAAAAACTGACAAACGATTTCAGTAGGCACTTTTTTTTAAAACAAAAGTATACGCATGCTTAATATATAGAAAGGGTTTGCTTACTGTAACATTTTTACGCAAATATTATGCAAGTATAAATCATGTAGAATAACTGCATGAATATAATTACATGGAATAATCAACTAAAGATGATCATCCGATTGGAAAAGCAAAAAATAAACTAATAGGAATGAATTAAAATGAATGTTTAAAAAATATGGAAATTAGATATTTTGCTAGTGAATGCAATTTCACGACCCATGTATAACAAAGTTGTATTTTCTTTTTAAATAAAGAGAAAAAAGGGTTTCGAATATAAATATCAACACAAAAAAAAACCCTCAAATTTATATGAGTATAGATCAACTTCCTGAAATACTAGTTTCACATATTTGGCATATAACAAGTTTGTTTTGAGATATATACGAGGTGTCTACAATAAGTTTCGAGAAATTTTTCTTATAGGGACTTTTATTGATGGCATTCACATGAAACTGTATTCCCCTTTGAAGTAATCTTCTCCGGCTGAAATGCACTTGTACGGTTCTAACAACTTTCGGAAGGCCCCATCGAAGATCTCTTGTGTAAGCGTGTCAATGACCCTCGTCATCAACTCTTTCATCTCCTCAATTGTCTCATAACGACATTTAAGTTTTCCCCTGAGTGTAAGGAATAACGAAAAGTCACAGGGAGCAAGGTCTGTACTATAGGGAGGTTGAGGAACTGTCTTGATGCCCACCAAGATCATGACAACGTCTTTCTTTTTAATTTTTTTCTGGGCACGTTTTGGATAAACTTTGCGCAAATCTTCATCTGGTCCTTTATCTTTTTTCGCGTTTTTCTTTCTTCCGACCTCATGCTGGCTACAGTCGGCCCATTCTGATCTTCCATCTTAAACGTCTACTTTCCTCGATTTTTTTTAATTGGCCACGTTGTCATTCTTCTCCTTTCCCCCTTTTTTCTTCCAGCGCACACTTTCTAATTTGCTATTTTTCTTCTACTGCTGCTGCTAATTTCTTCACAAGACAGCGATTCTTCGCTGCTGCTGCTATTTTCCCACATGCCGATATGCACTGTTAAAAAGTGATCACTCGGCTATTTTAAAACGTATCCTACTATTATAAAAAGTAGTGCTTTTTAAACCCACCATCTCCTCTTCATTAATGATCTCCGTCTTCAGAATTTTATTGCCTTAACCTAGTTCATAGCAACTGAAACCGTGTGGTGGAACTAATTCTCCAGAAAAAATTACAACAGGCAACATCTGGTATTTATCGCGAAACCTTGTATTCGCGTAAGGGGGTTGAAGAGATTTTGACAGTTTGCCTCGCTTAATTCTCAAAAGGAATCAACATTTTTTGGTATACAAAAATGGAAAACATTCGAGGAAAATCTGGGAACGTTCATGACACCGTTATTAAATAAGCTGGAATTTTATCATTTTTAGCATACGCCAAGGCAATTTCACGGTCGTGCTACGTCACCACTTTCTACATCTTTTAATAATATAGGCTTGTCTAATCGCTGAAAACGCACGGCAAGAAAGGTATTATTTTAAATGTCTGATTTTATTTAGAATCATTTATTATTTCGTTTGTCGTCAGATAATTGTTCCCATTCGTTTTTTCAATATATTTGCCAAGTAATAAACATACGCTTTTAAACAGAATTTTTTTACGGACAAGAGACGAACAGACAACGCCTATAGCAGGGATGTTTAGACGCATAAATATAAAGACTTTTGAAATTTAGGAATGTTATAGCGAGAAGTATACCATTTCACAAGGCGCGATAGAGCGACTAATCTTCTATTTCAAAATTGGACATGACGTACCGGCAAAAACGCCATATTAAATTTGAAAGCGGGAGAGCGACAAAAATGCTATTTTATGCATGGGCGGTAGAGGAGTAAAAATCCTGTTTTTTTGTTGTTGTTTTTTTTGGGGGGGGGGCTTGAAATGGACGCGATAAATACGTTATTTTTTTAATATGACGTCACTCTTAAGGGCGAAATGCTACTCAAGGATACGGGTTAAATGATGATTGTTCAATGATTGTGGTGGTTGTGTAACGTGGCCGTAACGTTCGAACTGTGCTCTTTACAGTTCAAACACATCTCAGACGTTTACGCCGTCCGACATTGTCGGAAAGAAACGCACAAACAAAAATAAACAAATCCGACTCTTTTTGTTTAGCAAAAAGCGTCCATTACCATCACTTTCCAAACAATGTCTGTTTCTTGCGCTTTCCAATTTTTCACCTCGTTTGCCATGAGATCAACAACAATCCGTAGTCTCGGCACCAGTTTAAGTCTCTAGCCGCCACTCCAGTGCCACACGTCAATCTCACCAGTTCGTTTTTCTTTCTACTCAAATTTCACGCTGTCATAAGTCAGCCATTTCTCACCGTTGACTCACCACGTTCATTTTTTTTATCCTACTTCTGCCGACCACGTGGTGTCCTTTTTTTATTTTCGTTTCTTGTCTCCCAAATTCACGTACTCTTCTTAATTTGCATATTAACTTTTTTCGGCTGCTGCTGCTAATATACTCGTAAGACAGCTATCTTAAAGCTCCTGTTGATGTTTTCCCACGCGCTCGTAAGTGCGTTGTTGCAACTGCTGGCTAGCGTCATGTATTAATTTCGTGTAAATCAGATTGTTATTTTTGGTATTGATTTTACGTGAAGGTTGTCAACAACTGCCTTCCCTTAAACATTTAGTCACCATTTTCGCTATTGTACTGGAATCCTTAACAGCAGTACACTTTTTCTGCATATGGTTTA
>NC_136494.1:13602530-13605030 GCF_053919585.1 Euprymna scolopes
TGTGTATCTATTTGTGTGCATACATGTGTGTGTGTCTATTTGTGTGCATACATGTGTGTGTGTCTATTTGTGTGCATACATGTGGGTGTGTCTATTTGTGTGCATACATGTGTGTGTGTCTATTTGTGTGCATACATGTGTGTGTGTCTATTTGTGTGCATACATGTGTGTGTGTCTATTTGTGTGCATACATGTGTGTGTGTCTATTTGTGTGCATACATGTGTGTGGCTATATGTGTGTATACATGTGTGTGGCTATATGTGTGTATACATGTGTGTGTCTATGTGTGTATACATGTGTGTGTCTATGTGTGTATACATGTGTGTGTCTATGTGTGTATACATGTGTGTGTCTATGTGTGTATACATGTGTGTGTCTATGTGTGTATACATGTGTGTGTCTATGTGTGTATACATGCGTGTGTCTATGTGTGTATACATGCGTGTGTCTATGTGTGTATACATGCGTGTGTCTATGTGTGTATACATGCGTGTGTCTATGTGTGTATACATGCGTGTGTCTATGTGTGTATACATGCGTGTGTCTATGTGTGTATACATGCGTGTGTCTATGTGTGTATACATGCGTGTGTCTATGTGTGTATACATGCGTGTGTCTATGTGTGTATACATGCGTGTGTCTATGTGTGTATACATGCGTGTGTCTATGTGTGTATACATGCGTGTGTCTATGTGTGTATACATGCGTGTGTCTATGTGTGTATACATGCGTGTGTCTATGTGTGTATACATGCGTGGGTGTCTATATGTGTGTATACATGCGTGGGTGTCTATATGTGTGTATACATGCGTGGGTGTCTATATGTGTGTATACATGCGTGGGTGTCTATATGTGTGTATACATGCGTGGGTGTCTATATGTGTGTATACATGCGTGGGTGTCTATATGTGTGTATACATGCGTGGGTGTCTATATGTGTGTATACATGCGTGGGTGTCTATATGTGTGTATACATGCGTGGGTGTCTATATGTGTGTATACATGCGTGGGTGTCTATATGTGTGTATACATGCGTGGGTGTCTATATGTGTGTATACATGCGTGGGTGTCTATATGTGTGTATACATGCGTGGGTGTCTATATGTGTGTATACATGCGTGGGTGTCTATATGTGTGTATACATGCGTGGGTGTCTATATGTGTGTATACATGCGTGGGTGTCTATATGTGTGTATACATGCGTGGGTGTCTATATGTGTGTATACATGCGTGGGTGTCTATATGTGTGTATACATGCGTGGGTGTCTATATGTGTGTATACATGCGTGGGTGTCTATATGTGTGTATACATGCGTGGGTGTCTATATGTGTGTATACATGCGTGGGTGTCTATATGTGTGTATACATGCGTGGGTGTCTATATGTGTGTATACATGCGTGGGTGTCTATATGTGTGTATACATGCGTGGGTGTCTATATGTGTGTATACATGCGTGGGTGTCTATATGTGTGTATACATGCGTGGGTGTCTATATGTGTGTATACATGCGTGGGTGTCTATATGTGTGTATACATGCGTGGGTGTCTATATGTGTGTATACATGCGTGGGTGTCTATATGTGTGTATACATGCGTGGGTGTCTATATGTGTGTATACATGCGTGGGTGTCTATATGTGTGTATACATGCGTGGGTGTCTATATGTGTGTATACATGCGTGGGTGTCTATATGTGTGTATACATGCGTGGGTGTCTATATGTGTGTATACATGCGTGGGTGTCTATATGTGTGTATACATGTGTGGGTGTCTATATGTGTGTATACATGTGTGGGTGTCTATATGTGTGTATACATGTGTGGGTGTCTATATGTGTGTATACATGTGTGGGTGTCTATATGTGTGTATACATGTCTCTATACGTGTACATATATGTGTGTGTGTCTCTATATATGTGCATATATGTGTGTGTGTCTCTATATATGTACATATATGTGTGTGTGTCTCTATATATGTACATATATGTGTGTGTCTCTATATATGTACATATATGTGTGTGTGTCTATATATGTACATATGTGTGTGTGTCTCTATATATGTACATATGTGTGTGTGTCTCTATATATGTACATATGTGTGTGTGTCTCTATATATGTACATATGTGTGTGTGTCTCTATATATGTACATATGTGTGTGTGTCTCTATATATGTACATATGTGTGTGTGTATCTCTATATATGTACATATGTGTGTGTGTCTCTATATATGTACATATGTGTGTGTGTCTCTATATATGTACATATGTGTGTGTGTCTCTATATATGTACATATGTGTGTGTGTGTCTCTATATATGTACATATGTGTGTGTGTGTCTCTATATATGTACATATGTGTGTGTGTGTCTCTATATATGTACATATGTGTGTGTGTGTCTCTATATATGTACATATGTGGGTGTGTGTCTCTATATATGTACATATGTGTGTGTGCCTCTCTATATATGTACATATGTGTGTGTGCCTCTCTCTATATACACA
>NC_136494.1:13607530-13832530 GCF_053919585.1 Euprymna scolopes
ATATATATATATAATATAATATAATATATATATATAATATAATATATTATATATATATAATATAATATATATATATTATAATATAATATATATATATATATAATATAATATATATATATATATAATATAATATAATATATATATATAATATAATATATTATATATATATAATATAATATATATATATTATAATATAATATATATATATATATATAATATAATATATATATATAATATAATATAATATATATATATAATATAATATATTATATATATATAATATAATATATATATATTATAATATAATATATATATATATTATAATATAATATATAATATAATATATATAATATATTATATATATATAATATTTCACCACTTATCAAGGCCGATAAGCCACTCAAGGATAAGGGTTAAAGAGTGTAGAGTAGTCAAAAGGATAGCATAGTAATCAATAGTAATGGAATTTCGGTAAATTTGTTAACTTAAGTGGAACGGCTCATTAGAAACTTGTTCACGTTGGACTTGAAGACAACCATATTATAGACAGCTGGAAAGCAGAAGACAATTCCACAGGCGTGCAGTTATAAGAAAGAAGCTTTGATCATGGAATCTATGTTTAGGTTTAGGTACAGATAAAGAGTGGGGAAAATTATTGATAATGTTTTCAGCTAGTCTGGTGTTTCTTGTGAAAGTCTGGCGAGGGGGGGGGCTTTGGTTGAAGCTCAGTCGAACACTTTCCATGAAAATAACGATACATCAGAGACAGACCCGCAACATCGTTTCTGTGAGAGGTTGCAGCGAAGAGAAGAACATCTCCCACCAGGCCACGAAGTCTATTTTGAACCCTATCAATGCAGGACAAGTCTTTTCTAGCAGCTCCTGCCCATATGTGGCGGCAGTATTCCATCCTTGGACGTATCTGTCTCTTATATAGGTAGAGAATGGCATCAGCAGTGAGATATCTACCGGATCGATAGAAGGATATATGTTTATACGCACTACAATACATGTGCATGCATAGAAGTTAAATGAATGTATTCTATCCATTGTTGTCGCGTATCTTCCTGAAAATGATCGCATTAGTTTTTTTTCCTTTTGCTCTATTTTAAAAAAATTGGCTTTTCTATTTATCACGTCTGAACAATATTTTGGCACAATTTTATTTTCTTAAACTGAATTTGGAATGTGTAAACATTTTTGTGATCAGCAAATTCGAAGTGCGAAAGAAATAACACCGCGTTGAGTGATTTGTTTATAGTGGTGAGCAATCGCGAGGCAAGAACGTCTCGTTAAAACGTACACATGACGAAATACGATGTTGTGGAAAAGGCCAAACACATTTTTCTTTTAAGATTATATAGTAATATGCTGGAAGGAGTGTTCTTAAATATGCGAATGTGTGTCACTTTTAGCAGACTGCGGATACAATGATAGAAATAGGGCAAGAGTGTGTCTATGGGATCAAAATATGATGGTAACGAATCAACGACAGTTGAGGGAAAAATAAAGTGTAAGAAAATCACATGATGGTACATATATGAAACCCTAGCTTCCTTCGAAGTAAGCTCCTCCAGCTACAATGCATTTGTTATACCGTTCTAGGAACTTCTGGAAGGCACCACAGAAGCCCCCTTATATGACCATGTCAACCTTTGTCACAGCCTTTTTCATTTCCTCAGATTGTTTCATAAAGAAAACCTTTAAAGTTTTCCTTGAGCTTAGGGAATAACCAAAAGTTACAGGAAGCAAGGTCTAGATTATAGGGAGGGTTAGAAGTGTCTTTCTGTCCATCTTGGATAAAGAGGAAGTTCTGGACTGGTGTATTCGCGCAAATCTTCCTCTCGAATAATTGTGTGTACCATTCTCACACAGACATCAAGCGGTACATTTATTGTATCTACACACACACACACACCCACACACACACACACAGAGCGGTCTTTTTCCATGAAATTCTTTATTTGGACAAACTATGATGTACTGACTTCATTAATCCTCCTATAATTCTCATCCCTCATAGACTCCCTGCCTCCCTAGACTCTATTATGCCACTCAAAGTCTGATGTTCAATTCATGCAGAATGGTCCAAAAGCCGTCTAAAGCATTCCATACGTTTCTGCGACATTTATTTTTTTCAAATTTTAAAACAGAATTTAATTGCATATCATTTTTCTTATGTGTCTTCACGTCCATATTGCGTTTTTGGAATTCACCAGTTGTAACAAACTTTAGTAAGGTGTATTCCAATTTTTGCTGTAGCTCTTTATTTGAACCTGAAATCATAAAAGTCGGTCAGTCATCATAAACGATGTATAGCAATAACATGTTGAATGTTCAAGAGTGTACGAAAATTGAAAATATCTGTAAAAAAGGTCTGGAAACTTATTGAAGGCACCTTGTACTAGAGAATTTCGTTTTTCGTTCCCGTTAATATTTTATCCGCCCATTTACAATTTTTTTTCCTGACTAGTCGCCACTTTAAAACGTCCGGGGTCCACTCTAGAGTAAAAGAAAAAGCTATCATTAGTTAGACAATGAGAGAAACGAAAACAATTGGTAGAATGCGTCCAAGTGGAATTGATTATCCAAACAACATTTCTATTGAAATCGCTCCAGACAAGACATCAAGCCAGTTAATGTAAAGAGCTTACAAGTCAGCTGATTATATGTAATACAGGAGATTTTTTTTGCCATTATTCTTGAAAAGACGAAGGCAAAAAGTAGACGGAATACAGTCAACAGCAAGAGCGTTCCACAAGCTTGCAGCCACTGGGATAGGAGTATTACAATGAGGAATCAAAACAGCAAATTAGTGAAGGTTACTAGACTCACGAGTTAAACGAGTCAGAAAAATTGACGCAGAGAAAAGATCAGACAGTTATGAAGAACACATGCCATGATAGCCCTCGTAGAAAATACAAGGTATCAACGTAACGTTTTTGAGAGAGAGGTTGTAAGAAAAGTAGTTGTGGGAATAAAATTTCATATGCGTTTCTGCATCTCCTCTATTGATATTAAATGGGGCAGATTGACCAGCCTAATTCTTACAATAATACTTCATATATGGTTTAATAGTAGATTTGTACTAATATTGAATCGCCTAAGATGTAAGACGTTCGGAAAGATATAGAGAATCTATTTTTGCAAGAAGCAGAAGAAACAATGGATTTATATGTACTCCAAGAAAGATTTTTGTGACTCTATTATTCCTCAAGAGCAGGATCAGCATATGGGAATCCCAAGAAAGAAAAGGGACACGCCTACGATTGAAAGTTATAAGAGGAGTCCTGACAGGATTAAATGAAAAACGCTAGCCTGTACCTCAAACCACAACTTTAGAGCGGCGAGGAGATTCCTCAGATATGATTGACATACATCGCCTTTTAAGAACTGATCCGCCCGCTTTGCTATTATATTTTCTGGTTTTATTAAACTGAGGGGCAGTCATCTGTTTGTAATCTTTTAAATGTTTATTCATCCCGAACAAGGCACAATGCCACTGTCGGAAGAGGCTACTAATAGGATCATATTTGCCGAGGAATTATATAGGGATATTAGCAGCGATAGGTCTGTTCACATTACACTTGAACTTCTGCATGTCAGTACAGTCAAGAAAACGGGGCTGAGAGGGAATTTCAAAATCTAGCAGTTCGAGAGAGAAGAATCTATTGGAGTAGAATACTTTACGGCATCTAGGAATTTCTACAGTGTAAGGGTGGGGTTTTGCTGCTTTTCTGGTTTGCCGAGATTTACGTCAATGAAATAGTAGTGGTTTGAGTTTGTCCGACCACTTACTATTAGATTGGGGATGTCACTTTGGCGATAAGACAGAAGTTAGTTTTGCTAACAGTGTGTACCTATTAGGTTGGCGATTTATTAGCAGCCAGAGATTAGTAACAGATGCACCAGTCCAGATGTGACGACAATATTCTATGCATGGGGTAATAGTGGCTTTGTAGAGATACAAAATACTCTCAGGGGCGATTCACACGGAAGATCGAGCCAACCTTCCTCGCGGCAGCCTTAGCGATTACCCAAATGCATTTGTTCCAATTCATGTTTGGGAATGTTAAGCCAAGTAGAAAGTCTTCAATTTCTGTTTCGTTAAAGGCATAGATTTGTGGCAGCTGTACATTTCCTAATGCGTTTACGGATAGTTTTCCAACTGGTCAGCACTTTGCAAGGCGCCATGCCACTCGAGGATAAATAAAGAAATCGTCAGTTGGAAAATGACTGTAAGCACGTGTAAATTTGATTCTACGTTTAAAAACAATCCGTTATTCTTTTGTGAAAGATTGTTGTTAGTCTAGCGGAAAACACTGGAAAGTAAAATAATCGACTACAATGGTGATTATTATCATGGTCAATTATTAGTGTTGTAATTGTTACATAGAAAGTGTTATCAATGAGAAAATCTGTCAAGTTGAAACGTTTACATTTAATACTTCTCGATAGTGTTTACGTAGAAATGTTAAAACCAACAATGTTAAAAGATAAACAATGAATGTGATTTTCGTGATAGAATCAGGTGATCTTAATGTTATAAGGTGTTAATGATGTAACGAGATAGCTTAATAATACATGCAATCAGTTAGTTTAGAGTTTGGAGTCAGACAGGAAAGTCGAACAATTTAGCATGAAAGATATCGTCTCCGCGTTTTGAAAGTTGGCTAAAACGCGACTTTATCATAATGTAGAAAATTGCAACGTCTTTCCGCTCCAATGTGAAGTAAAGAATAAAGTTATACCAATAGAACAGTTTAATCACTAGACGACACACTATACATATCACAGCGTTAAAGAGAATCGGTTAATCAGACGCCACAACACAACAAAATGAACTCATTCCGTGTCATATTGATTCCGTGTTTTCTTGGTCGATTGTGCGGCATATCTTAATGAACGCGACACGCTTAATTTTATCGCATTCGCATTTGAATATTGGCACGCTGTAATAAATATTAACTCTCCTCAGGATAATAAAACATAAAAAATGAAAAAGACGGCAAGATGTATGACCTTGGAATGAATTATCCCTTTTCCTCTAAGAAGCAGATCCATTATTCTAATTATCTCATCGGATTAAAAGCCGTTAACACGTCCGTGATCGATGTCGATGAATATTGACATTTGTCAATAGGGAACAATCCAATTGAATCGATGAGACTCGTGGCTAACTTATTGTCTCTATAAGCGATACGAGAAAAAAAAACCGGCAACCATTATTTATTCCTCCCACCCCTACGGCAAGATGTGACACATGGCTCCGAACGTGGGGAAAACTAGCGCCCCCGAAGAGGAACATTGTAGCCTGCAGAACAAAATGCCTTTCAACCCCGTCGGTATTTCCATGTAGGGGCGCATCAGGCGATTAGCAATGAACGAACACCTTCTCAAAGAGAGAGTACAAAGGCTGTGTTAGTGGACCTCCTAGAATTGCACAGAAACAACACCAATACCGCAGTCAACAAATAAAAATGTCATTTCAGAAGTGGTCTATATTCTCTTTATTTGGGCTACGTGGAGATAAGACTCGACTGAGCTTCTACATATCGTTGCTCAATAAAGATGTGACTCTTTCGTGGTTTCATGGATTGTGGTTCACGTTTCTTCCTCGTGTTCGTTCTTTCTGAAAAAAGAACACACAGTATACGTCCCAAGGGCGATTGGTAAATTCGATGCATGGGTTTCCAGGTTAACTCTATTTTATTTTTAATCACCCTCACCCCAAACAAGGAATATCGTAAGTCAGACGTAAGGGGCTACTAATTGGGACCATTCCTAATAAAATTAACATGATATTGATTTGCGTTAAATTTGAAATTCTACATATAAATACAGTCAGGTAGCAGGAAGGGAATTCCAAAGGCTAGCTGTTCGAAGGAAGAAGCTATTAGACTAGAAAGCTCTTTACTCAAAGAAATCAATAAATATTACTGGATAACTGTATACTTTATGCCTCAGACGCAATACTCTTTATATAAATCTAGACCCCTTGTATTAGTATCGTAGAATAAAAATCAATGAATAAATCCATATAAAAAACAATGTTTAAAACTATCAGTAATAGGACGTTTGTTAGGCAACGCTAAGTTTTTCGATGGATGACTGCTTTTTTTAATACAATCATAAGTTTCAAAGTGGTTCCAAACATACCACGTTCTCCAGAAGCATAAATGTATGTACGTCAATATTGTTCACAAGTCGTGGGTTAATACGTGCTGGAGAGATGATAACTTAGCAGAAGAAACGAAAAACAAAAATGAACTTCAACATAACTCTGATGGCTGACAATTGAAAGTACTTTCGGATTTAACAAACATTACTTTAATGTAAAATCCACGTGCGTGAATGTTTTCAGAATATGCCCATTGTCTCCCAAGATGGTATGGACTTATTAAGATGGCGTACCGTCGATCACAGATGCAGGGATACAAATTTGGTCCCGCACTATTGTATCAAGAATATAGTGCCTATGTCCCAACTAAGAAAACCTAGTATAGAATTTAACACAATTTGGTAACCATTAATGATAAATGAAAAAACATATCTACTATTATATAAAGGAACTTTGTGTGTATCTGAGTTCGTTTCGTTTTTAAATGAAATTTCAGAGAAAGATACTTTATGTAACTGTCAGTGTTCTTGAATACATTTTTATTGCAATGTTTTCTACAATTATAGATAATCGAAATGAAACAATGACAGAACAGGCGATTTTCATCTAAGTTAACACCTTACATTGCCTAACATAACAAGTGCATTTTAGAAGTTGTGTTACTACACAAGCTGAAAGGCCCGACATATAAAATCAACGGTAAGTTTTTATATTGAATGGACGCGTCATATAGAACAGGCAACTAATCGATTTGATGAAAAAATGGGCGACTTCACCGATGTCGGTGACAGTAAAAATGTAGGCGTTCAAAACCTTTGTTGATCATCATTCAATCCCAGGCAATGTCGGGTATTCATACTAATAATTATATATATATATATATATATATATATATAATCAATTTGATCCCATGGCTTCACTTGAGGAAAAAGTAAACTGTGTCCTTTGGTTGGCTGAATTGAAATCTACTATTGCTGTACAAAGAAAGTTTAGAATTGAATACAATAAAAAAGCGCCTCATAGGAACATTAAAATGGATGAAAAATATTTTAAGAGACAGGCTCTCTCCATGAGAAACCACGGTCTGGAAGGGCATGTGTCAGTGACGAAAGTGTTGCTTCTATAGAAGAATCCTTTACTGCGAGTCCAAGAAAGTCTGTAAGACAGGCATCATTGGAGCTCGGGCTGCCCAAGTCTACTGTGCATAAGATTCTGCAGGCAAAAAAAGTTATACATTTTTTTAAGTGCACTCGGACTTTATGGACACTCTGCATATGTATGTATGTATAACGAACAAGGTGTATTATATATAGTAAGAATATACATCTAAAAAATATACGTTTAAGATTTCGAATATTCATACGAAAATCATCCTGCGTAGTTGATAAAGTACTTGATCAAATTCAGTTTTACGTTGACATTTTCTAGCTGCTGATAGGCCAATATTCGGTGCGAGCGACACTCAAAATGACATTGCGAATTACTTAGGACTGCTACCCAGTCATGGATGACGGAACGAAAGCATTCTACACCCATGAATTAAAGGGCAACGTTCGAAATTCTATACAAAATGTAGAATTCGAAATTATCCAACTGAAAGCGGTCCAAGGTTAACGAAACATTGTGGAATATTATAACAGAGCACGTATGGCGGTTATATGCAAATACGAAGCCGTGTTGGAAACGACACCACGGTACGCAACAAGCAAGAGGTCTATAAAAAGGAGAGAGAAAGGTCGTTAGAGAAGAATCGCATTAGACATAGGGGCGAGTTCACAGACGTAACGAAAAGTAACACGTGCCGGGAGAATGAAAAAAGGTATTTTATGAAAGCCTGAAACAGGAATTTAAGTTTGATCTTTCCTGTTCTTTGTGTCCTTTGCGATTGAGTCTGCAACGTGTGGTCATTGGTGTCTAAATGTACACATGTATAATGTTATAGAAAATGGGAATAGTAGTCCGAAGTTTCCGAGCAATATGGAGAATTTGTTCTGGATTTTTGTCTTGGATTTATGACAATCTAGCGTGACACGTTTGATCAGCTAGTTATCCTCCATATAAAATAAACTACCTTTCTTCTAACTTTGCCCTCGTGGGGATGCCGGTAAGTTGGGATAGCGAAAAGCTTTTTTCTAGTCTAAAATAACTGTTTTTAAAAAGGTTGTCTTCATTAAATTTCATATTCCGAGTTGCCTTCAATAATTTCCAGACTTTTTTTGTACATGCATTTAGAAGTGTCGTAAACTCTTGAAAATTAAGTTCGCTATTGCTATACATCTTATGAGATTACTTACCATGTTTTACGATTCCAAGATAAAACGAACGGCTGCAGCAGAAATTTGAATACGCCTGATTGTCATAGCTGTTGAATTTCAAAAATGCAATCTGGACGTTAGGACATATAAGAACGATATGCAATAAAATGTTTTTTTTTTAAATTGGAAAACGTGCCAAGAATTTCATGGTTAATGACTGCCATGTGTCTATAAAAATTATAAACGCACGGTTTCATGTCGGTAACAGGAGGTAACTGTACAGAATTATTCGCGAGGAACTGGAAATGTGGAAGATGTGTGCGAAGTTAATCGCGAGCGTGCTCAGAGAAGATCAGAAGGAAAGATGCCATGACACCGGGGAGCTGGTCAAGCTGATGAATTCAAATCTAGTAGTCCACACCTGTCTCCTTATTATTCGTTAAGCTCAATGAAAATCTAAAAGGCTGTCGTCATGCGACAATTAAGGAGATGAGAGTAGTTGTGGCGAGTGTCCTTGCCAGGCTCTCACGAGGACTTCTATCGCGCTTTTTAAAAGTTAACACCGGAAGAAGATCATTACAGCCAGAGGAGATTACTTCGAAAGAAACTTGAATTTCAAATATGTACTCAATGAAAGTGCCCAGACAAAAATGTCTGGAAACTTATTAACGGGACATCGTATAAAATCTGTGTGAAAAAAAAAAATAACAGGTCAAATAATTTAGCGGTTGGAAACACTCGACCTCAGAATACACTGAGCCATGATAATCTTAAAAGATGGCGATGGAGGGGGTGTATTTTAATTTCCGTCCTTTCATCATGAATTTTCTGGGGGTATCTTCAAATTCACTAAAACGAAATGAGGCATCGAACCTTTTACAATATTTTAATGGAATCGAATGATTATCGATGTCAAGGTCTTGCGAGAATGATACTCGAAAGGCATTCTTTTTCTATTCAATGAATGTCGCTTATAATTTCCTGGAAAAAAATCACCATATTTTAAGTAGAAGAGACATGAAAGGGAATGCAGGGGCCTTTCTTTTTATTGCAAAGTGCATATTAATTTCTTTGTACTTAGACAGAATATGGCCGTGCTACCGTCGGGATTTTCCGGGCAGTTTACGTAATACGTGGACAACTGCCGAAAGAAAAGCTTCTTCAATTATTTTTTTCAATGTTTTTTTTTGTTTTTTTTTTTTTACACAAATGCTGGCCAATTTGTTTCACTGAAAAAATATTTTTGTTATTACGAATATAATCACCTTAAAAATTGTTTAAAAAAATTAAAACAATAGTACTTTTTGGGTTACGGCAGAAATAGAATAAATAATTATTGGAGAATTTTTACGGAATTTAACGAAAATTGAAATCGGAAACGTTCATTGTAAGGTAACTTACCTGAATAAATATTTTTGAATCACAAACGACTAATTGCAAACAAAAAATATTCGGATCGCTTTTCTAATCTTGTTTTAGTTTTTTGTTGTTGACGTCAAGATGTAGTTTTTTTTTATATAATAAGCTAATGATAGTGAACATATTTTTACAAGGGAATAACGACATATCTAGTGCGAGAGACATCTCAAGAATAAGGGTAAATGTGTGTGCGGTAGTCAATGGGCAGCATTGTAGTAATCATTAGTAGTGGAAGTTTGGAAAATTTTATTACTTAAGGATACGACTCATCAAGAACTTGTTCACGTTGGATTTGAAGAGGACCATATTGTAGTCAGTTGGAAAGCAGGGAAATGGAAGTGTTTCACAGGCGTGTAGTTCTAAGAAAGAAGCTGTATACATAGAATCAACGTTTACGTTTAGACACAGATAAAGAGTGGTGGAATTTATTGGTAGGGATTTCAGCTAGAGGAGTGTTTTTCGTGAAAGTTCTTTTTAATGAAGTCGGTTGTTGTGATGTTAGTTCAGCGTTTCGAAACCTTTTTGGCGTTTTACGTGAACTGCCGAGTAGTTTTCGGCAATATCCCGATCCTTATCCTGCATAAGTATCATTTTTTTCCTAAATGGCTACGTCTTCGTTTGTCAGCTATGTCACTTTATCGTAATCGATATATCTATAAAAGTTAGGATGTGTGTGAAGTCACTTCTAAACCTATATACTCACAAAAAGCATTTAATTTACGGACTGTAAATTTGGTATATAGGGCATTCGGACACGTGAAAAATGTTGTAATCTGTTTTACTCAGAAAATAGGGCTACTAAGGTGTCAAAATTTGTAAATCGGTACAAGGAGTCCTCAGATTTTTTTGTCAATTGTTTTACGAATGCGCATGCGTGAATGGTTCACATGACAGATCTTGTATAGAATAAGTAGGTCTGAAGACACTTTAAAAAGATCCTGTCAAGCTGACCTTATGGATAGCATACTTGACTCAATGTCTTGTGGTTTTTATTTCGAACTCAGCTGCAGTACTTTTTTTTTTTTTTTTTTTTACTTGCAAGAAGTTAACTGTTTTTGGAAAGTAATACTCGCATGCACACCTCAGTTATTGTATAAATTAACATATAATATTTATGGGTATTTTACGAACGAGTAACGTCAGGTAGCCTGGTAGTCCTACAATAAGATTACAAATGAATATCACCAAACAATATTGTAAAATTTTAAAAAGTTGATGTGGTTGATTAGAAATTGATGTGCGTGATTTATTCGTTCGTTTGTTTGTTTGCTTGTTCGGCTTTCGATTTTGTCTTTCCTTTGCATTTCTATCAACACAGTTTAAAAAGTAAATGCTTTTTAATGGCTAACCTTTTTCCTTATCCGCTTCATCAAAGGTTATTTTCCTCGTCACCCCCCCCAAAACAAGGTGTTTTCAGAGAAACACGTGAACTTAAAAAAATAGTTACCAACTAATCAAATCGTTCCAAACACCAAAAACAACGATATGGTATGAAATTACATACGTTGATAAAACAGCTGCATGAAGAGAAATTCTTGGTTCTTTGATGGATATCTGCGGCATGATGCGTCTTGTCTACCAACACAAACAACGCTCAGTTAAAACAAGGCCGATAGCCATTAGTCGTGTGCTCTCGTGTAATGAATGAATGCGTGAATGTAGGATTGACATGAAATTTTTAAAGATAAACTAAAATGATCGAAAAATTGGTTGAAATGATTTAAATAATTAAAAAGTAAATGACTTTAATGTCATTAAGAATGAACTGAATGACCTTAAGAATGAGTTGAATACATAAAAAATAACTGGAATCGTTCAAAAACAACTTGAATGGTCTGGAGAATGACTTGAATGGCTTCGAAACTGACTAGTGGTAAAGTGGATGATCATTTTACATTGAATTAATACAGAAAAGTGATCCCCCACTTCATATCACAAAGTTACAAACAGTACAGCATGTAGTAAGAACAGATACTACACTTTGATCTTGCCCAAAAGGCCAAGAAAAGGGTATTTATTTGCCCCCCCACCGAGAAAATTAGGCACAAGGCCGATCTTTTAATGTGAGAAGTCGAGTGGAAATGGGGACCAACTCCCCGGGGAGTAGGTGAGCTGGATAGTGACAATTGGTATGAAGGGTTGCCCCTACATTGACCAAGGTCTTATATGTGGGGTTGGTATTTATTTTCTCCCCCACCGAGCAAATAAGACACAAGGCCGATTTTTTTTATGTGAGAAGTCGAGGGGAAATGGGGACCAACTCCCCGGGGAGTAGGGGAGCTGGATAGTAACAATTGGTATGAAGGGTTGCCCCTACATTGACCAAGGTCTTATATATGGAGTTGCCCTACATATGGTCTTTGCTTGCAGGATCTGCCGGAACAGATACTACACTTGGAGATAGTAAATTTTTTATTCACAGGAAAAAAAATACAATTGGGAAAATGAACAAAAAACTTAGGCACAAGGCCATCTCAAAAAGAAGGGGGGTGGTTGGAGAGGTTGGTTGATCCATCTCGTCTCTGTTGTAAATGTTAAATGATTTTTCTCTCGGCCAGCCTCTTTTATCATGGTTACCCCTTTAAATTTGTGTGTGTGTGTGGTGGGAGGGGGTTCCTACTTAAACCCAATTTTAAAATATTTTTTATTTATATCAAAAAATATAAAAAAGATCGGCACTTTGATCTTGGCCAAGAAAAGCTTAAAAAGCTAAGAACAGCATCTATTAACAGACCTTTGATCTTAAGCAAAAAGGCTAAGCACAAATGTGTTACTGGCAGACGGACCGACGGAGTGACTTATAGCGTGGCCTTCGTTATAAAGATGGCCGGCCAGCTGAAAAAATGACGTCATCGCCGAGGTCCCAACAAGCAAGGTATGTGGAACTCTTAGACTGTCAATAATGAACAGTAATTTTTACAGACAGCTTTACAAAACTTCAAAATTGGATTGAAATAAAGAAAGAACACGATGATTTATACTGAAACTAATCTAAATATTAATAATAAAAAAAATAATTTAAAAAAAACACAAGTTGTTTGTTTAAGTATTATAAGCAATTGAATATTTCGTTGTATTATAGATTTTAAAGATTAGAATGCGTTCTTTTATTACTTATAAATTACATTTTAAAAAAGTGAAGGAACACGATTTGATTTGTAGTAAACTTGAAGGTTATTTAATATAATTAAATGAAAATTATGCATGTAAGATTATGAATATTTGAAGCAGAACACAAGCAAAACATTTGATATGAGTTAAGACAATAAACAAATATTAAAATTAAACTATTTTTTTAATCAAAATGAACAATATTTTTTAATCAAAATGAACAATATTTTTTTAATCAAAATGAACAATATTTTTTTAATCAAAATGAACAATATTTTTTTAATCAAAATGAACAATATTTTTTTAATCAAAATGAACAATATTTTTTAATCCAAATTAATATTTTTTTAATCAAAATTAATATTTTTTTAAATCAAAATGAATATTTTTTTTAATCAAAATGAATATTTTTTTTAATCAAAATGAATATTTTTTTAATCAAAATGAATATTTTTTTAATCAAAATGCATATTTTTTTAATCAAAATGAATATTTTTTTAAAATCAAAATGAATATTTTTTTAAAATCAAAATGAATATTTTTTAAAATCAAAATGAATATTTTTTAAAATCAAAATGAATATTTTTTAAAATCAAAATGAATATTTTTTAAAATCAAAATGAATATTTTTTAAAATCAAAATGAATATTTTTTAAAATCAAAATGAATATTTTTTAAAATCAAAATGAATATTTTTTAAAATAAAAATGAATATTTTTTTTAAATCAAAATGAATATTTTTTAAAATCAAAATGAATATTTTTTAAAATCAAAATGAATATTTTTTAAAATCAAAATGAAAATTTTTTTAAATCAAAATGAAAATTTTTTTAAATCAAAATGAATATTTTTTTAATCAAAATGAACCACAGTATTTTTTCAAAATCAAAAACAATATTTTTAATAAATTCATGAAATATTGCACAGTAAAAAAAATAATTAACCTAAAGAAAAAAATCATGTTTCTTATTTAAGATTATTTCACCACATAACAAAAATAACATGCAAAATCATTTTTATACCCATATTTTCAGTTTAAAATACGTGGGTTTGTAATACTGTGCACATAGATTCGAAAAAGTTGTCAAAAAACAAATATATAAAAAATAAATGTTTTCAAAGGCAAGATAAGTTACTTTTCTAACAAACTGGATATATTTTTCGTGTTTTTATTCAATGTAACATGTTTATTCAGCTCGAAAAACATAACGTGTTTACCGATGTATTCGAAAATTCAAGATGGCGTCTGATTCTTTCTTTAACACGGTAAGTTTGGGAAAAGGTGTTGTAAATACAAAACCGGATAAAATACTGTTAAAAACTCGTTCAATATATGTTACCGTGACATAGGTTGACATATATTCGGCGGGTTTTTAATAGTATTTTGTATAGTTTTTTTTTTATTTATAACGCCTTATCCCAAACTTACCGTGTTAAAGAGAGAATCAGACGCCATCTTGAATTTTCGAATACATCATTAAACACTGTTTTTCGAGCTGAATAAACATGTTCCATTGAATAAAAACACGAAAAATATTTGGTAGAAAAGTAACTTATCTTGCCTTTGATTACATTTATTTGTTATATATTTGTTTTTTGACAACTTTTTCGAATCTATGTGTACAGTAATACAAACCGAATTACGTTAATGAAATGAACTTTAAGACTATGAGTGAACGCGCGTTTTTTTTAGTTTAGTTTTATATATATATATATATATATATATATATATATATATATATATATATATATAAAAGTATTTTTAAATTTTATCTTTCTAGCTTTAAAAAAAAGTTTAAAAATTTTATCAGCCGGCATAATTTATTTTTAAATATTGAAAAATTTCAGGAAAATTAATTTTTGCTAGATTTTTAAAACATGTGTCAACAGCTTAAAAAAATTGTCACTTCAAAAGAACGTGTTTTAAAGAGTCGATGTTGTCTCGCATTTTCATTAGTTTTGTATACTGTAAAAAGTGTTTTTAATATTAGCAATTTATTTGAAGCTTCTTCTTTTGAATGGTAAAAACCTTAGGGTGATAATATTTAATTAAATTATAGTTACATCGTGTTAAATACAGGGGGGCACGTTGAAACTTACTTTGCTGAATGGAGATATCCACGGGTGACTACCGGTGTCAAGCAACTTAGGGACTATCCGTGATGACGTCATCAGATTAAATTATTTTTGCCCACCGGCCATCTTGTCTTTTAAGACGGTCTTGCTTATAGAGTCGCTTGCGCGGGACTAAAAAGACTGGAAAGCGCCATGCTGAAATTCTTATAAGTCTGCTGCTATCTCCATTAAACACAGCTATTCAGAAAATAAATTCACACACACACATACTCGCTAGGCAACTCTGAAACTAACTTTCTCGCTCTTTTGTCTACTTCTTGTTGGAGAATTTTAAAACTTAAGCTTTGCTCTTTTAAAGTACATTTTACGTTTCTGTAAAATTCTTGATATGAACATATTTTTAATTCGTTATCTCTCTTTAATCCCAAAATTACGGTGAGTTGACTCATTCATAACATTCATGCTTGTAGCTATATTTTTCAATCGCCAATTTAACGACATCTATATTATTAGCGCTGTTCTTTGTATTTTTCAAACATATTACCAGCACTAAAATACATTATCTGGAACCCTAACCCGCACCACCTAGTTATGCAAATTGAAGGGCTTTGTAGTTTTTACACTGAACTACAGATGCAGTGATTCCAAAAGTTATTGATAAGCCTTTATTTTTTTCAATTTCTATAACCAGCATCATAATAAAGATTATAACGATTGGAACAAAAAACTCTAGACATGTTGGTTTGTATCATAACTTTATTTTTCTAATCCGATATGAAACTGATACAAAACTAATTTGGGTTGGAAATTAATTTTACCAGTCTAAGGAGATGGTGATAGGCATTTTGCAACGTGGAATACAATAAGCACAAATTGGCCAAAAACTAATACATGTTAGCAAAGGCAGTTTAGGGTACTCTCCTACTTATCTGGATAACATTTATTTTTAGTGCTAATTTATTTTAAGAGTCTATTGGTCCACTGACGAAGGGATTTGACCCAGTAATTCATTTACGTTCATCCGTTTGCATTTTTCACAATAACCATACCTTAGATTTTTCAAAAAATGTTGAAGAAACATTAGTCATGATGAAAGTAAATACTTCACTCGTGGTGGGGGCCCCGCGTGCACGGCTTGTTTTTTTACACATAAGAAGTATCGATGGTTAGGTTGAAACAAGAAAATGGCTGACAGCAAAGCTGTAGCTAATGAAGTATAAGGGTCGACGTTTAAAATGTAAATACTTGAAAGCTTTTTCTGTTCTGTATTTCTGCACATACATTCGGCTTAATTAATACAACAAATAACATGTATCAAGTCAATCATTCGTTGACATCTATGCTGATGACACGACCATCTATGGCAACACCTCAAAGGCCGTAAATGACAAAGTTCTCTAATTCTCACTCATCTGATCTTGAGCACGTGGTAAAATGGGGGAAGAGGGGGCTGGTCATCAAAACCAAGCTTCTGTCTTTACATCATTAACGCTCTGGTCCCCATTTGGCATCAATTGAAATGGATGGCTCTCATCTTGGGGAGGCTTCATTTTTTGACAAGCTTCTGGGTTTGACCTTTACTCCTGATCTGAAATAGAACACGTACATCAAATCTGTTGCCAGGGACGCTGAGAAAATGGCGGGATCATTCTACCGCTCCAGAAGATGTCTCACTACTAATGCAATTCTCTATCTGTATTAAAGCCAAGTACGTCCAAGGATGGAGTACTGCTGGCACATCTGGGCAGGCGCTGCTAAAACAGTCTATCCTGCCTTGACAGAGTACAAAATAGACTTCGTGGTTTAGTGGGGGTGCCGTTTTCTCTTCCCTGCAACCTCTCTCCCACAGAAGAGACGTTGCGAGCCTGTCTTTGTTTTATCGTTATTTCCTTGGCAGGTGCTCGTCTGAGCTACAATCCCTCGTCCCCCCTCGCCAATTTTCCACGAGAAACACCCGTCTAGCTGAAACTACTGTCAATAATTTTCCCCACTCTTTATCTGTGCCTAAATCCAAACGTAGATTCCATGAGCAAAGCTTTTTTCTTAGAAATGCACGCTAGTGGAACTCTCTGCCGCTTGTCTGTTTCCCACCTGACTACAACTTGGACGTCTTCAAATCCAACATAAACAAACTCCTGACAAACCGCCCCCTTAAGTAAGACACTCTATCAAAACTCCCAATACTAATGATGACTACAATACTATCTCATTGATTACTGTACACGCAATAACCCTTATCCCTGAGTGGCCTTCGGGCCTTGATAACTGGTGACCCCCACGTAAAAAAAAATAAGGTGCATTACTCTGAATATATAAAATTGCAGCCAAAAATCGGTCTGAGCAATCTTTCGTCCGTCTGTCACACTTGGGGTTGCTATCTTACGCAAACACACGAACGAAGACACTAACGCAGCCACATAATACCGTAAGTATCGAAAAATTAGGTAAAATACTTGTTGAAAACTTGTCTAAAATTACACAGATGAATAGCCTTAGAAAAATACATTTTGTTGACTTTTATTCAGGATTATTCTAAGAGACAGCCTGGCGTTGCCAAGTCTTAAGATATGCTTAAATATGATAACTTAATTAATGCAGATTACGTATTTATTATTATAGACAATTATGTATTGATTATTATATTGAACCTAGTATATAGTAGTGAGATCAAAATTATATATATAAGTGAAATTGTCTGTGTGTGTGTCTGTACATTTCCCAACCAAACTACTGTCAATTTTCAGTCTACAGACTCGAGATTTGACGCAAGTTAATTCAAATATATGGCTGGAGAAACAGCAAAGAAATATAACGTTCATTCATAGGTTAAACAACGTTATTTTTTTAAATGGAACATCAAGTCTGTGGCCTAGGTCGCTGGGAAAATGGTGGGATCCTTCTACCGCTCTAGAAGATATCTCACTAATGATGCAAGTATATATCTATATAAAAGCCAAGTACGTCCAAGGATGGAATACTGCTGCCACATCTGGGCAGGAGCTGCTAAAAACAGCCTATCCTGCCTTGACAGAGTACAAAATAGACTTCGTGGCTTGGTGGGGGATGCTCTTTTCTCTTCCCTGCAACCTTTCTCCCACAGAAGAGACGTTGCGAGCCTGTCTCTGTTTTATCGTTATTTCCATGGCAAGTGCTCGTCTGAGCTCCAATCTCTGGTCCCCCTCGCCAATCTTTCACGAAAAACACTCGACTAGCTGAAACCACTGTCAATAAATTTGCCCACTTTATATCCGTGCCTAAATCCAAACGTAGATTCCATGAACAAAGCTTCTTTTTTAGAACTGCACGGCGGTGGAATTCTCTGCCGCTTGCCTGTTTCCCCCCTCCCCGAATTCAACTTGGATGTCTTCAAGTCCAACACAAACAAATTTCTGATGGACCGCCCTCTTAAGTAATGGCACCTTATCAAATCTCCAATACTAACTATTACTACGATACTATCCCATTGATTACTGTACACACAATAACCCTTATCCCCGAGTAGCTCATGGGCCTTGATAAGTGGTGACCCCTATGTAAAAAAACTATTTGTAGGCAAATGGCGTAGATCGGTGGTTAAGCAATGAGGCTGGAGAATTGTTTCAGTTTCGATTTTTAACTGATGGCACTCAAGTCATGTTTGTACTTTTGCTATCACTACTATGTAGTTGGTACAATATAATAATCGATAGAAAATTCTCTATCATAATAAATATGTAATCTGCATGAATTAAAATATCATATTTAAGTATATTTTGCGACCGGGCAACACGGGACAATTTGTTAGTAATCGATAATACTTAAATATTACATCGAATTTCGAATGTAACGCTCATTTTTATCGATTAATAATTTGTTTCTTCAAATGATCAAATTCATAAAATGTCATTAATTATTCTTAAATTAAACGTCGGCTCTGACCATTAGATGTTGTTAGAAGTTTGATTTTTGAGTTAGGGAAAACTTGGTTACCATAACGACGCATTATTGAACTGAACGATCTAATCAATATCCTTGTTTATACTCGATCATCACATGACTATGATTGATGAAACTGAAACCCAAAAGTTTCAGATTTTATTGGTTGTAATTAAAATGGAATGAAAACCCCAGAAAAAAAAAACGTGATGAAAACACGATTGGAATTATTGAAGAACGAATGCCGCCGGACGCAGACAAAAATCGCAAGAAATGAAGAAATAAATAATTTGGCTTATAATTTGGAAGATTTTTCACGGGAAATAATTTTTGTTTGAATTTAATAAAACTCTAAGAGTAAACCGGAAGACATGTTGTTCTGAAGGCTATGTCCATAAATTCAGAACGCAAAGTGGATTAGGTTTACCTAAATATCGAATAGAATTCATTAAGTATTAAATGAAACCATATGAAACCATTTCTTTTTTTATCATGAAACTATAAAAAATAAACTTATAATTTTACATTACAATAAATATGTCCTTTTCTCGTAGAGGCACGCCCCTCGTGTGTCCTTTTCTCGTAGAGGCACGCCCCTCGTGTGTCCTTTTCTCGTAGAGGCACGCCCCTCGTGTGTCCTTTTCTCGTAGAGGCACGCCCCTCGTGTGTCCTTTTCTCGTAGAGGCACGCCCCTCGTGTGTCCTTTTCTCGTACAAGCACATTCTTTCTACCTTTTGATACCGCGAATACACACTCTCTATTTCTGTCTCTTTCTCTGTCCTATTCTTGTCCAGTACAAGCCCGCATGCTTCCTGTCCTATTCTTGTCCAGTACAAGCCCGCATGCCTCCTGTCCTCTTCTCGTACAGGCCCGCATGCCTCCTGTCCTCTTCTCGTACAGGCCCGCATGCCTCCTGTCCTCTTCTCGTACAGGCCCGCATGCCTCCTGTCCTCTTCTCGTACAGGCCCGCATGCCTCCTGTCCTCTTCTCGTACAGGCCCGCATGCCTCCTGTCCTCTTCTCGTACAGGCCCGCATGCCTCCTGTCCTCTTCTCGTACAGGCCCGCATGCCTCCTGTCCTCTTCTCGTACAGGCCCGCATGCCTCCTGTCCTCTTCTCGTACAGGCCCGCATGCCTCCTGTCCTCTTCTCGTACAGGCCCGCATGCCTCCTGTCCTATTCTCGTACAGGCCCGCATGCCTCCTGTCCTATTCTCGTACAGGCCCGCATGCCTCTTGTCCTATTCTCGTACAAGCCCGCATGCCTCCTGTCCTATTCTCGTACAAGCCCGCATGCCTCCTGTCCTATTCTCGTACAAGCCCGCATGCCTCCTGTCCTATTCTCGTACAAGCCCGCATGCCTCCTGTCCTATTCTCGTACAAGCCCGCATGCCTCCTGTCCTATTCTCGTACAAGCCCGCATGCCTCCTGTCCTATTCTCGTACAAGCCCGCATGCCTCCTGTCCTATTCTCGTACAAGCCCGCATGCCTCCTGTCCTATTCTCGTACAAGCCCGCATGCCTCCTGTCCTATTCTCGTACAAGCCCGCATGCCTCCTGTCCTATTCTCGTACAAGCCCGCATGCCTCCTGTCCTATTCTCGTACAAGCCCGCATGCCTCCTGTCCTATTCTCGTTCAAGCCCGCATGCCTCCTGTCCTATTCTCGTTCAAGCCCGCATGCCTCCTGTCCTATTCTCGTTCAAGCCCGCATGCCTCCTGTCCTATTCTCGTTCAAGCCCGCATGCCTCCTGTCCTATTCTCGTTCAAGCCCGCATGCCTCCTGTCCTATTCTCGTTCAAGCCCGCATGCCTCCTGTCCTATTCTCGTTCAAGCCCGCATGCCTCCTGTCCTATTCTCGTTCAAGCCCGCATGCCTCCTGTCCTATTCTCGTACTATGCGCCATTCTCGTACAAGCACGTTTAATTTCTATGTGCTATATTCTCGTACGAGCGGGCCCTTTCTGTGGGGCCATTCTCATACGAGCGCGCTCTCTCTCGTTCAGTCCTTTTTTTCTGGCTTGTACACGCGCTTCTGTCTCCTTCTCTTACACTCGCTCGACTTTCCATCATTCTGCCACTAATTTACACGCGTTTTCATCATTTTTTGCTTACTCTTTCTTCCTCCACTTACACGACTCTCATCTCCATATATCCTCTCCCCTTTTATCTCCAGTTTGTATAATTCTTTATTGTAATTTCTCTTGATATTTAAATTAAGAAAATTTCATTGCTTTCTCGCTCGATTGTTCTTCGTGTAACTCGTGCTTCTTTCGTAATTGCATGCCGACTGATACTGTTCGATTTTGTCTCTGTTTAATCTTGGTTTAAGACATGAAGAAATACCGAACTGTGATTATGCCGACACAGTCAAACCATATCTTCTCTATTTATTGTATTAGACAGCCATGTAAAACCAATTTTGCCATAACAGCACTGTTCCTTTTTCAGTTGAAGTAAAGATTTTATGTTCGCTCGTGAAGATAAATGCCGGCATGAAATCTCCTTGCCTCGTAAGGGTAATTCTGTACAAACGTTGCCTCACGCCATCTACATTGCAGCCTCTAATGTAATCACAGTTTGGCATACAAGTGTTAACTTATGTACCTATTTACAATGCCTCCCCACGGGACAGAGTTAGACACCAAGGTCCTTTATTAACGTGGAGAAAAAGGTACAAAAATAAAAATTGTCTCAATCGTAAAGGATTTCTCCTCCACTGAAAGAGAACGAGAAATGGAAGTGCAGCATCTGAAGAACAGATGGTATTTATTTGCTCCCCCACCGAGCAAATTAGGCACAAGGCCGATTTTTAATGTGAGGAGTGAAGGAAGGGGGAAGGGAAAAGGGGGACCAGCTCCCGAGAGGTGGTAAATGGGAGCTGGTTAATGGTCAGGCATGTGGGATTGCCCCCACATCTGGTCTTTGCTAGTCATAGCTTGCAGCATCTGTCGGAACAGATACTACACTGATCTTGTCCCAAAGGTCAAGTGTTAGCTTATGTACGTCTAATGTTTTCATACCGTATATACACCCCCTCCCTCATATTGAAACCACGGATACACACCCTCCCTCTCTTTGATGCCAGGGATACACACCATCCCTCTCTTTGATGCCAGGGATACACACCCTCCCTCTCTTTGATACCACGCATACTGTCGCTCCCTCTGTCTTTTCGACGGCGCATACCCACCCTCTGTCTTTTCGCCGGCGCATACCCACCCTCTGTCTTTTCGCCGGCGCATACCCACCCTCTGTCTTTTCGCCGGCGCATACCCACCCTATGTCTTTTCGCCGGCGCATACCCACCCTCTGTCTTTTCGCCGGCGCATACCCACCCTATGTCTTTTCGCCGGCGCATACCCACCCTATGTCTTTTCGACGGCGCATACCCACCCTATGTCTTTTCGACGGCGCATACCCACCCTATGTCTTTTCGACGGCGCATACCCACCCTATGTCTTTTCGACGGCGCATACCCACCCTATGTCTTTTCGCCGGCGCATACCCACCCTCTGTCTTTTCGCCGGCGCATACCCACCCTCTGTCTTTTCGCCGGCGCATACCCACCCTATGTCTTTTCGCCGGCGCATACCCACCCTCTGTCTTTTCGCCGGCGCATACCCACCCTCTGTCTTTTCGCCGGCGCATACCCACCCTCTGTCTTTTCGCCGGCGCATACCCACCCTCTGTCTTTTCGCCGGCGCATACCCACCCTCTGTCTTTTCGCCGGCGCATACCCACCCTCTGTCTTTTCGCCGGCGCATACCCACCCTCTGTCTTTTCTACGGCGCATACCCACCCTCTGTCTTTTCTACGGCGCATACCCACCCTCTGTCTTTTCGACGGCGCATACCCACCCTCTGTCTTTTCGACGGCGCATACCCACCCTCTTTGCAACCGCGCACACCCTCCCTCCCTCTTTGCAACCGCGCATACCCTCCCTCCCTCCCTCTTTTCAACCGCGCATACCCTCCCTCTTTTCGACGGCGCATACCCTCCCTCCTTCCCTCTTTGGAACCGCGCATATCTTTGGAACCGCGCATACCCTCCCTCCCTTCCTCCCTCTTTGCTTACCCTCTCACCTTCTCTCGTTGATACATCTCATGGTGTCTGTCTCTCATACGCTCTCCATACTATCGTTTTTGATACGGTCTTAACGATCTCTCAAATGCGGCACCTCCTGTCTCTCATTCGTCTCTCGTGACAGTAGAAATAAATAAACACAAATAACAGTAACTAGCACAAGGAATCATCTAAATAAATCTATTGACATAAACATGCGTAAGGCAGAGTATTTTTTCTGTGTCAGAATTCTTAAGCGAGTTTTTAATGTAATGTCTGAGCATTTTACATGTACACTCAAACCACGAATTAACAACTAAATGCTCACATTTAATGTCTGCAACAATCAAATTTTTTCTTTACAAAGAGCTATGCATTAACGCTAATCTCATTAGCGTTCGATCTACATGATCAATCCAGATTGGATAATAGAAATCACGTCTTAGCGAGACAAGCAAGTATTTCAAAATGAGATTAAAACGCGACCATTTCGAAAACCGGGTAGACTTCTTACATATTGTGTATAAATATATTCCCTCAAGTTAGATAACTCTCGTGGAGCAAATCGTGTTTTCACTTAAGCGCAAATCAATATTCTTCCGTAAAAGAAATTGACGCTTTATCGTACCAATACAAAAAGTAGACACGTTATGTAAAGATTAGTTTACAAACTGCATGAATTTCATCAACTTGGCGCATTAGAGAACCATAATGACGAGACTTGAAAATACGAAACATGTGAGTGTATTTTCATTGCAAGTTTGAAACGTTTTCAAAGAAAAAAACAAAACAGTTTTTATAATGTAAATCTATTTGATCAATTTACAGAGAAAAATGGTATTTTTTACGACCTAACACTGCGTTGTTTACCTCGGTTAAATGAAATCAATATTTTTTTTTGTTGTTAATGTTTTAACGACTTTTAAATTTAATAGAAAAGAAGGAATTTTAAAATAAAAATTTTATTTAAGCGTTGGGGATCACTTTCTTGTATAAATTTAGCATAAAATGGGACTCACTTCTGTACCATCTAGCAGTAAAGGAGACATATAATCGTTCGGATTTTTCAGGTTTAGTGGCCGGGAGGAGGATTCATAAAGAAGAAACATCGTGGAGGTCATAACTTTCAAACATTTTTAAAATACGTAGAAACAATTCAAAATGGGGGAGGGGATTTTCATTTTTTTTTTTTTTTTATAAAGATTTTCTTGGAAAAGGACTCATTGTTAAATATTAATCAATTAAATATCTTCTAATACTTTTAACACTGTTAACACACAAAAAATCTAGGCTGGACGTGAACAAGGCACTCTCCGTCGTATTTTTTTCTTTCACCTATTAATTTTTTTCTTAATGGACTGTATAAAGGATTTTACATTTAATCTACTGGAAATGATTTTAAAAGAATTTATTTTCCAATGTATTTCGAATAGTTTTCACTGGTCTCCATGTTTCTTTTCGCACGCGCGTGTATTAAAATTTTGCACGTTTATACAATTATTTTATATACTAACTTGCAATTTTGTAGATTAATTCTGTACACTCCTACTCTATAACTACTTATGATATTTACTGACCCAAAGGCTCACCAACCTTACAGATTGAAGGCGAAAAAATCCCATTCGTAAATAAACACAACCACCTGGGAATCATTTTTGACAAAAAAATAAATTTTATTCCACACATCAATCACATCAACACCAAATGTAATAAAGCATTACAACTCCTACGAGTCATCGCTCATACAAATTGGGGAGCTGACAAGAACACCCTACTCAAACTATATAGAGCATTAATTAGATCAAAAATAGATTATGGTAGCTTCATATATCAATCCACCAGAAAGTCATATCTAAAAATCCTCAACACGATATGTTACTCCGGACTAAGTCTAGAACTAGGACCATTTCCAACCTCCCCTGTAGAAAGCCTGTATGCATAAGCACATGAAACTCCTCCAATGCTTAGAAATCAACACCTTGGTCTAAAATACTACACAAAACTTACAGCCAACCCCACAAACCCAGCACACAATAGCACTTTTAATCCAAACCGTAGGTACCTTTTCGACCAAAAAGAAAATGCAATCAAAACCTTTGGACTTAGAATAAAATCGATTTCCAAAGAAGCAAATCTACCCATAACCAAAATTCACGAAACTGTCCTACTCAAGACTCCTCCCTGGAAAATTGTATCCCCTAACATCGACCTAAGTTTAAGTAAATATGAAAAACGTACTCACTTAATAACTTATGATGATCTCGATAAAATCAAAGAAAAGTATCCAGACCACACACATATCTATACAGATGGGTCTAAACAAAATAACGCAACAGCCAATGCAGCAATACTCAATAAATCAATCAAAAAACAATCAAACCTCCCAAAAGAAACCTCAATCTTCAGTGCTGAAATACATGCTCTAATCCTAGCTCTCAATCCTTGCCTCCAATAACAAAAAAAAAACAAATTTATAATCCTTTCAGACTCCCAATCTACTCTAAAAGCGATTAAAAATAAAAATATGGACAACCCCCTAATCGCAAAATTACTCCAAAAATTAACTGAATCAAACAGTAAAAAAAGAGATAATATTCTGCTGGATACCGAGCCATTCCGGTATTAAAAGTAATGAATTAGCAGATTCAGTAGCAAAAAACGCCTTAAATCTCCCAATCGATGCAATGTTTAAAATTCTATACATAGATCTAAAAAGAGGTATCAATGAAATGGCAAACCTACTGGAATGAACACCCTAACAATAAACTTCACGACATCATGCCAAAAATAAAAACAAGAATAAAATACGAAACTAAACAGAAAAGAAGTCAAACTAACAAGAATAAAAATAGGCCATACTCACTTAACCCATTCATATCTCCTAAAAAAAAAAGAAAGCCAACCCATCTGTATACCTTGTCAAACACCACTCACAATCAAACACATATTAATTGAATGTACTGATTTTGTAACAGTAAGAAATCGATTCTACTAAGAAAACAATATTAAAGAGTTATTTGATAAAAACAATCCCCACACCATACTCTCCAATCTTAAAAAAATTGGCCTTTATAATTTTTTTAAAAAAGAACCCTTTATACAACAGTCCTGGATATGACCTAAAACTATATCCGATGGTAAGGCCCCAGCTTGCGGGCCTTGGGGAGTGTGGTTCCACCCTTTAATTGCCATTGCTCTCAGGTCCACTCTGACCCGGAGTGGTAGTACCTGTTAGTCCCAACTATGGGTTAAAAAGAATCCGACTTAAAAAAACAAATATACTCCATTAAAAAATCGTTCCTCAAAAGCACTAGATTTGGCATTAAATAACCTGAAAAAGGTTGATATGCCGTAAAAAAAACAACCAACCAACCAAAGGGTCACAGGTAATATAGTGTGTGTGTGTATACATATATATATATATATATATATATATATATAATGATAAAATATATAAACACCTACAAAACCATGGTGACCCCGATCTCATCCCGGCTGTGCTATTAAAAAAAAATGCTCTACTGAGGTTGCTCTAGTTTTCCCCAAACTTTACAATAAATGACTGAATGAAACTCACTTTCCCGACTGCTGGAAAACCGCTTCTTTGGTATCAGTCTTCAAGAATTCTGATGAAAGAACTGACCCGCTAAATTATCGCCTCATTAGCCTCCTCCCGCTTTTCGCCAAAATATTTCAGTCCCTAGATAATCAAGCCCTAGTACAACATCTTACAGCTGCTAAATCCCTGATCGACAAACAATATGGATTAATGCGCCTGCAAATTATGCCTCCGATAGTAGCCCTCTAGTTCAAAGTGGCACTGTTCCTTGTTTTGAGTAAAAATGTATTAAAGAAAAATATGGCAGTAGTCACATACGTTTTTTACAATTCACAAACTGAATAATTCTGTTTACTTAGTGCGAGAATAAATATTAATAGTAAGGCTTATTGGCCACTTCTAATCAGATAAAAGGCTAAATATTCGAGATAGGGTATTGAAGAAAATAAAATTAAACTCGGTCTCTTCAAATTTACGGCAATTTATTTTTCGACAAGAGAGAAATATAATTGGAACTGAAATTCCTTAATTGTTCTAAATTCTACTTGACAAGGTTTAAATTGATTTCAGTATACATTAAGAATATATATATATATATATATATATATATATATATATATATATATATATATATATATATATTATATGAGCAAACAGTTAATAAAACTTGTTAAAAACACTTTGAAATGAGTTAAAAAAAACATTTAATCTGAAAATGGAAACACTAGATAAATGGATAGTCCTTAATCCGCGGAGTTTCGAAGAAATACTTTCCTTCTCACTAGGGGGTAGGAATTAGTAAAATGCAGGATCGGATTTTGCATGCAAAAGTATTTGATGAAACAAGTAAGTCAGATCTTACTTGATAACAAAAAAGTGAAGCAGAGGGAATATGGTGAAGAAAAAGGTGGTTACACGTGAATGGATAGTCTGGTGGAAGATAAATAATTCAGTGACGGTAAAATCCAAATATATAACTTTGAGAAAGTTAATTGAATTTCTATTTGCACAAGTAAAATCCAATGGAATCCTGTAATTGGAAGATGGTACAAAATAATCCAAAAGCAGAAATCCATGGAATAATTCACAAAAATATGGTTTTAAACTTATTAGTAACCTTTTAGATATTAACCACATCGAATATTATTATAAATAGAAATCACAACATTACAATAACAAAAATGTTCAATTAACGATTTTGTTTTTTTTTTAATCAAATTTTCACCCCAAACAAGGCACAGTGTCACTTCGAAGTAGGGGGCTACTATCGGGGAAATAAGTTGCAGTGCATTATGAAGGGATGCAAGATGTTTGTTCACATTACACTTGAACTTCTGCATATCAGTACAGCTGGAAAAGCAGAATCCGGGAAAGGAGTTCCAAAGTCTTGCAGTTCTGGGGAAGAAAATATTGGAGTAAAAGGCTTTCTTACACCTAGGGATCTCTACTATGAAGGGGTGGGATTTAGCTGCTTGTCGCGTTTGTCGGGTGTAGTCAGATTAATGAGGTACAAGCGCTTGTATTTCGTCAGAGCATTCAAAATTAAAGTACTTGTAGAACATGCAGAGGGGTGTAACATTCGGGGATGGGATGGGGGATGAAGCCTAGATCACAGTTCAGTACGTATCGGGTTGGCGACTCTTTTGAACCCTGTCCAGGAGTGAGAGACAAGCAGCAGATGCACCATACCAAATGTGACAACAGTACTCCATACATTGTCAAATGGTGGCCTTATAGAGATATACAGGATACTTTCAGGGTTTAGTAGCTTTCTAGCACGGTAGAGAGAGCCCACGTTTTTTGCAACAGCCTTGGCAATGCTCTCAATGTATCTATTCCAGCTCATGTTCCCTGTAAACGTAAGGCCGAAGAGTTTAAAGTAAGTACTTTCAGGTAATGTGTTCTTGACCATTGCTAATGGTGGTAGAGAAGGTTTCTTGTAGTTATTGAAGGAAACAAGCTTAGTCTTTGCAGCATTGAATGTGACCATCCATTTTTGTCTCCATTCCACTACAGATTGGAGGTCATCCTCTAGTTTTTCCGCCATTTCCTGATATGTGTTCATTTGTTTTCCGTCGTGCATGTTATAGAGAGTGGGGTCATCAGCAAATATGCCCATCTTCGAAACAATTTTATCAGGGAGGTCATTTATGAATATAAGGAATACTAAAGGTCCAAGGATGGCCCCTTGAGGTACTCCCGCACTTATATCATTGTATAGATGTACGCCCGTCGAGGATAACTTGGATTTTTCTCTTACTTAACAAGGATTTAATTGCATTATGTATTCTTCCAGTGATACTATATGATCTAATTTTCCTAAGATCATCGTGCATACCCTGCCAAAAGCCTTAGATGTATCGAGGGCAACCTCTCTAGCCTCTCCTGTTTTGTTCAGTGAACGGTATATACGTTCAGAGATTACAGTTGGGATAAATGCTGTGGAATGGGCTTGCCTAAATCCATATTGTTTGTTGATCAGGAGTTTAGCAACTGTTAGATGTTGGGCTAGGGCTTGGTTAATTAAGGATTCAAATATTTTGGCGAAAAGCGGGAGGAGGTTAATGGGGCAATAATTTAGTGGGCCAGTTCTTTCACCAGAATTCTTGAAGACTGGTACCACACAAGTGGTTTTCCAGCAGTCGAGGAATCAAGATATGTTAAGGCATTTATCGTAAAGTTTGGAGAGAAATGGAGCAACCTCAGCAGAGCATTTTTAATAGCACAGCCGGAATGAGATCGGGTCCACATGCTTTTGAAGTGTCTATGATATTGTAATAATTTAACTTTCCGAAATTTATTTCAGTCAATGACTTCCTGGCAACACAGGGTAGTTAGAGCTGGAATATCAGAAAACAAAAATGTAAAGTTATATAATTTCACTGTTATCTCTCATGTGTCTTTGGCTCGAGACTATTTTGAACATTCGCAGCTGGCATTCGTCCAACCTCCACAACTGTAAACAATTTTTCCTATTCTCTATTTGTGCTAAAAAGTAAATTAAAATGTAATGAGCAGAGGTTATTTCCTAGAACTACGCAGTGGAGCGAATTATCTTGTCACTGCTTCCAGCTGACTATAACATGGTCGTTTTAAAATTTAGTGAAATGAGTTTTTGGCGAGCTGTCCTCTTACATAATCGAACCCTATTCAAGTTCCACAGTTATCGATCATTGTGTTATCTCACTGGCTACCTTACGTTCGTTAACCATTATCCTCGAGCGGCTTTTGGGTTTGATAAGCGGTGACACTGTCCCTAGTACATTAAATATTTTGCATGAAATTTTTAGCCATCTAAACATAAAAAGGCAGATTCCTGGTGCGAATTGCAACCCCAGAGAATGTCCCCCGAAGTCATGTCGTGAGAGTGCAACCGTTACTTTTAATTTTTTTTTTAAATTTAATTAAAGTTATATAAAGCACTGTATAGCCGTTTATAATGTTTGTTTGATTTTTTTTTAATTTATATACAAACTTTCCGATGTTTAATTCAATACCTGATTAAAATGTTACTTTTTTGCATGATTTTTCTCGAGGTAAAAACAAACTTAGCAGGACTTTGATCATTGAAAATAAAGGGAGGGCAAACAAAAGGCACTAGCATTAAAAAATAGTGTAGACGCAAGGTGTGTTCAAAAGTTCGAATGTCTAAAAAAATGTATGGCGTGTTAAAAGGTCGAAAAATACTTGATAAAATAAGTAAAAAAACTTTTAATGAAGTAACATTCGTTTCATGTCAGTATTTAAATTCGTTTGTTTCTCTTTGTAGGTAAGAACATTTCTGCTTTCGATCTTGACGGAATTAAGAAAATGGTGTCATTTAGTCAGTGGTAACAGCTTTGTTTCACATTCAGGTATGTGACTGAAAAGTTTTAAAAGTATGCGCGCCGCTTTGTAGGATTGAGAAGCTGGGTTATTCACTATTAGAAATTTAAATCTGTGGCTCGGATTATATCTGTCCATTTATCTCCCCTTCGACACTTTGTTAGTTCCTCCTTCTCTGTTAGCACATTTCCCTCTCTCTGTCTGTCTCTCTCTCTGTTAATTTCTCCTTTTTCTCTCTGTTAGTTCATTTCTCTTTCTCTCTGTTAGTTCATTTCTCTTTCTCTCTGTTAGTTCATTTCTCTTTCTCTCTGTTTGTTCATTTCTCTTTCTCTCTGTTAGTTCATTTCTCTCTGTTAGTTCATTTCTCTCTGTTAGTTCATTTCTCTTTGTTAGTTCATTTCTCTTTGTTAGTTCATTTCTCTTTGTTAGTTCATTTCTCTTTCTCTCTGTTCATTTCTCTTTCTCTCTGTTCATTTCTCTTTCTCTCTGTTCATTTCTCTTTCTCTCTGTTCATTTCTCTTTCTCTCTGTTCATTTCTCTTTCTCTCTGTTCATTTCTCTTTCTCTCTGTTCATTTCTCTTTCTCTCTGTTCATTTCTCTTTCTCTCTGTTAATTTCTCTTTCTCTCTGTTAATTTCTCTTTCTCTCTGTTAATTTCTCTTTCTCTCTGTTCATATCTCTGTGTTAGTTCATTTCTCTGTGTTAGTTCATTTCTCTGTGTTAGTTCATTTCTCTGTGTTAGTTCATTTCTCTGTGTTAGTTCATTTCTCTGTGTTAGTTCATTTCTCTATGTTAGTTCATTTCTCTGTGTTAGTTCATTTCTCTCTCTCTCTGTTAGTTCATTTCTCTCTCTCTCTGTTAGTTCATTTCTCTCTCTCTCTGTTAGTTCATTTCTCTCTCTCTCTGTTAGTTCATTTCTCTCTCTCTCTGTTAGTTCATTTCTCTCTCTCTCTGTTAGTTCATTTCTCTCTCTCTGTTAGTTCATTTCTCTCTCTCTCTGTTAGTTCATTTCTCTCTCTCTCTCTCTGTTAGTTCATTTCTCTCTCTCTCTGTTAGATCATTTCTCTCTCTCTCTGTTAGATCATTTCTCTCTCTCTCTGTTAGTTCATTTCTCTCTCTCTCTCTGTTAGTTCATTTCTCTCTCTCTCTCTCTGTTAGTTCATTTCTCTCTCTCTCTCTCTCTGTTAGTTCATTTCTCTCTCTCTCTCTCTCTCTGTTAGTTCATTTCTCTCTCTCTCTCTCTCTCTCTGTTAGTTCATTTCTCTCTCTCTCTCTCTCTCTGTTAGTTCATTTCTCTCTCTCTCTCTCTCTCTGTTAGTTCATTTCTCTCTCTCTCTCTGTTAGTTCATTTCTCTCTCTCTGTTAGTTCATTTCTCTCTCTCTGTTAGTTCATTTCTCTCTCTCTCTCTGTTAGTTCATTTCTCTCTCTCTCTCTGTTAGTTCATTTCTCTCTCTCTCTCTGTTAGTTCATTTCTCTCTCTCTCTGTTAGTTCATTTCTCTCTCTCTCTGTTAGTTCATTTCTCTCTCTCTCTGTTAGTTCATTTCTCTCTCTCTCTGTTAGTTTATTTCTTTCTCTCTCTCTGTTAGTTTATTTCTTTCTCTCTCTGTTAGTTCATTTCTCTCTCTCTCTGTTAGTTTATTTCTTTCTCTCTCTCTGTTAGTTTATTTCTTTCTCTCTCTCTGTTAGTTCATTTCTTTCTCTCTCTGTGTTAGTTCATTTCTCTCTCTCTGTGTTAGTTCATTTCTCTCTCTCTGTGTTAGTTCATTTCTCTCTCTCTCTCTGTTCATTTCTCTCTCTCTGTGTTAGTTCATTTCTCTCTCTCTCTGTGTTAGTTCATTTCTCTCTCTCTCTGTGTTAGTTCATTTCTCTCTCTCTCTCTGTGTTAGTTCATTTCTCTCTCTCTCTCTCTGTTAGTTCATTTCTCTCTCTCTCTCTGTTAGTTCATTTCTCTCTCTCTCTGTGTTAGTTCATTTCTCTCTCTCTGTGTTAGTTCATTTCTCTCTCTGTGTGTTAGTTCATTTCTCTCTCTGTGTGTTAGTTCATTTCTCTCTCTGTGTGTTAGTTCATTTCTCTCTCTGTGTGTTAGTTCATTTCTCTCTCTGTGTGTTAGTTCATTTCTCTCTCTGTGTGTTAGTTCATTTCTCTCTCTGTGTGTTAGTTCATTTCTCTCTCTGTGTGTTAGTTCATTTCTCTCTCTGTGTGTTAGTTCATTTCTCTCTCTGTGTGTTAGTTCATTTCTCTCTCTGTGTGTTAGTTCATTTCTCTCTCTGTGTGTTAGTTCATTTCTCTCTCTGTGTGTTAGTTCATTTCTCTCTCTGTGTGTTAGTTCATTTCTCTCTCTGTGTGTTAGTTCATTTCTCTCTCTGTGTGTTAGTTCATTTCTCTCTCTGTGTGTTAGTTCATTTCTCTCTCTGTGTGTTAGTTCATTTCTCTCTCTGTGTGTTAGTTCATTTCTCTCTCTGTGTGTTAGTTCATTTCTCTCTCTGTGTGTTAGTTCATTTCTCTCTCTGTGTGTTAGTTCATTTCTCTCTCTGTGTGTTAGTTCATTTCTCTCTCTCTCTGTTAGTTCATTTCTCTCTCTGTGTGTTAGTTCATTTCTCTCTCTGTGTGTTAGTTCATTTCTCTCTCTGTGTGTTAGTTCATTTCTCTCTCTGTGTGTTAGTTCATTTCTCTCTGTGTATGTTAGTTCATTTCTCTCTGTGTGTGTTAGTTCATTTCTCTCTCTGTGTGTGTTAGTTCATTTCTCTCTCTGTGTGTTAGTTCATTTCTCTCTCTGTGTGTTAGTTCATTTCTCTCTCTGTGTGTTAGTTCATTTCTCTCTCTGTGTGTTAGTTCATTTCTCTCTCTGTGTGTTAGTTCATTTCTCTCTCTGTGTGTTAGTTCATTTCTCTCTCTGTGTGTTAGTTCATTTCTCTCTCTGTGTGTTAGTTCATTTCTCTCTCTGTGTGTTAGTTCATTTCTCTCTCTGTGTGTTAGTTCATTTCTCTCTCTGTGTGTTAGTTCATTTCTCTCTCTGTGTGTTAGTTCATTTCTCTCTCTGTGTGTTAGTTCATTTCTCTCTCTCTCTCTCTCTCTGTGTTAGTTCATTTCTCTCTCTCTGTTAGTTCATTTCTCTCTCTCTCTGTTAGTTCATTTCTCTCTCTCTCTGTTAGTTCATTTCTCTCTCTCTCTGTTAGTTCATTTCTTTCTCTCTCTCTGTTAGTTCATTTCTTTCTCTCTCTCTGTTAGTTCATTTCTTTCTCTCTCTGTGTTAGTTCATTTCTCTCTCTCTCTCTGTTAGTTCATTTCTCTCTCTCTCTGTGTTAGTTCATTTCTCTCTCTCTCTGTGTTAGTTCATTTCTCTCTCTCTGTGTTAGTTCATTTCTCTCTCTCTCTCTGTGTTAGTTCATTTCTCTCTCTCTGTGTTAGTACATTTCTCTCTCTCTCTGTGTTAGTTCATTTCTCTCTCTCTCTGTGTTCATTTCTCTCTCTCTGTGTTAGTTCATTTCTCTCTCTCTGTGTTAGTTCATTTCTCTCTCTGTGTATTAGTTCATTTCTCTCTCTGTGTGTTAGTTCATTTCTCTCTCTGTGTGTTAGTTCATTTCTCTCTCTGTGTGTTAGTTCATTTCTCTCTCTGTGTGTTAGTTCATTTCTCTCTCTGTGTGTTAGTTCATTTCTCTCTCTGTGTGTTAGTTCATTTCTCTCTCTGTGTGTTAGTTCATTTCTCTCTCTGTGTGTTAGTTCATTTCTCTCTCTGTGTGTTAGTTCATTTCTCTCTCTGTGTGTTAGTTCATTTCTCTCTCTGTGTGTTAGTTCATTTCTCTCTCTGTGTGTTAGTTCATTTCTCTCTCTGTGTGTTAGTTCATTTCTCTCTCTGTGTGTTAGTTCATTTCTCTCTCTGTGTGTTAGTTCATTTCTCTCTCTGTGTGTTAGTTCATTTCTCTCTCTGTGTGTTAGTTCATTTCTCTCTCTGTGTGTTAGTTCATTTCTCTCTCTGTGTGTTAGTTCATTTCTCTCTCTGTGTGTTAGTTCATTTCTCTCTCTGTGTGTTAGTTCATTTCTCTCTCTGTGTGTTAGTTCATTTCTCTCTCTGTGTGTTAGTTCATTTCTCTCTCTCTCTCTCTCTCTGTGTTAGTTCATTTCTCTCTCTCTCTCTCTGTGTTAGTTCATTTCTCTCTCTCTCTCTCTGTGTTAGTTCATTTCTCTCTCTCTCTCTCTCTGTGTTAGTTCATTTCTCTCTCTCTCTCTCTCTGTGTTAGTTCATTTCTCTCTCTCTCTGTGTTAGTTCATTTCTCTCTCTCTCTCTGTGTTAGTTCATTTCTCTCTCTCTCTCTGTGTTAGTTCATTTCTCTCTCTCTCTCTGTGTTAGTTCATTTCTCTCTCTCTCTCTGTGTTAGTTCATTTCTCTCTCTCTCTCTGTGTTAGTTCATTTCTCTCTCTCTCTGTGTTAGTTCATTTCTCTCTCTCTCTCTCACTCTCTCTCTCTGTCGGTCGGTGTCTCTCTCTTGGGTAGACTCTGTTTCTTTTCTGTCTGTTTTCTCTCTTTATTATTTATGTCGCTCTCTTTATCTCTCCCTCTGTATATATATATTTCCCTTCCGCCCCCTCTCTCTCTCTCTTTCTCATATTCTTTTGGGGGGGGGCGGTGGTGACGGCAATATGGCCTCCCAGGATGGTAATTGCCAGCATCCTTCTGGATATCCACCAGTTTGTCATTTTGAAATCAAACTACTTCACATTGGTTCTTAACGAAATACTGTTACCCTTGCTGTTATTGTATTTTCATATTGGGGATGATTCGACAATCGGCGCGCCATTGGTACTTATCATCCAACATTTATGATTTTTCTTTTTTTAATTTTTACAAAAAATGTGAATAAGCATTAATAAAATATTGAAATGGTATAATCCTTCAGAAGAACATGTATAGAAATGTTTGCTTTCTCTCTCTCTCTCTCTCTCTCTCTCTCTCTATATATATATATATATATATATATATATATATATATATATATATATATTAGCGATTAAAAGGGTATTTTTTTATTTTTAAAGGTATAAAGAGTTGGACCATTTACACAGTTTAAGGAAAAACTGCTCACCATTTATTTATTTCGCGATTAATTGATAAAGAAAGAAGGTTCCACGTACATTCTCATAAATTCAAGTTGTTTTCCGGCTTGGTACAGACATTGACGAATATAACTCTATATCTCCCTCGAGGCATTCACAAATTTATTGTTGGTTATCATTCAGAACGCTATTCATGCTGTTTCTCGGAACTGTTTGATCTATTGTCACAGCTTCCTTTGCAGTTGCACAGGCAGTAACTTTCAGTTTCTTTCTGTTCAAGCAGTGCCAATACTGAGCAATTCTCCTGACCATTGTACCAAAAGCAATCTTCTGTTTAGCACACGAGATACGAAATTACGAACAGTGTTATTTCTGCTCGCTCTCGTATTACATAAGTTACTCGGATGCGGAGGCTGGAGTGGGTTATCCAGCCTGCTCTAGGGTTTCCCCCACAGACTAGTAGAGAGGAGGCGGCGCCGTATATTTCCTTTACAGTAGTGCTGTCTCGCTAGCTTATACATCGTCTCGTATTTCCCAAATGGTTACCCATCTGGTACTCGCCTGATCTTTGCTAAACTTCGGTGATCTGGCGGGAACAGGTTTGTCAACGTTAATATATAATATTCACACCAGGTAGCATCGAACAAAAAAGAATATATTTTACAAAGTTTTAAACACTGCTCCTATGTAGTCCAAAAGTGCTTGGATGATTTTGTGAACTAATTAATATCAGTAGTTACTTTTTACCCGAATAGTATGCTCTGTATGTACACATCATATATATATATGTATGTATATTTAAATATTTGCGGAAATTTCTCGAGAACTCTTTCAGCTATCATGTCTTCAGGAAATTATTGGCGAAATTAATGAGCACCACTGGGGAATTTGGATGTGGCAAAATTAAGAAAAAAATATTTATTTTTTAAATTTAATCTGTAAATATGGTGTTTAAAAGCGACAATAACTGGTCACAACGAGGGAGAAAAAAAATAGAAAAATAGGGGTCAAATTTCCCCAATGAGAAATAATGCTTTTGTCGTCTCCTTTTGCCGGCATAAATTTTTCTAACGGCTATATATATATATATATATATATATATATGGATATTTCCTCTTTTTGAGGATCATCATCTAGCTGAAACAATATGTAAACTCATTCTGGACTCAGTAATAAATTTCCTATATACTGCTCTGGCTACACATTGAGCACTCTAGTCCGTTTTTTTCACCACTGGTAAATATATATATATATATATATATATATATATATTTATGATTGTTGATTTATTTTTTATCAGAAATTCTGTAGTATTTTATTTTTGCTCCTGACATATATTAAGAAAAGTTATATGGCCTTTCTCGACATTCGAGTTTCCCCTCCATTTGGGACGTATTATTTTTAATTATTAATATATTATTTTAAATATGTATTTAAATATTTTCACATCCATGAAAGTAAGTTTTCCGTAGACATGCACGTAAAAATATTTAAAATAATATACATTTACTAACCAGCCGCCCGTAATCAGAAATACAGTTGAATGCTAGTTTAATTCATGTAAATTTCGTATTTATTATTATAAAGCTAATTCTCTATTAGCGATTATATTTTACACAATCTTAAAAAAAATAAAATGTCTTAGGTAGATAGAATCTTAGCCAAAACCTATGACTCTCCAGCATTATTCGTGGTCACATAAGCTAAGTTCGATTGTATATAAAAACCTATAATTGAATTGTTTAATAGCGTAAATGTATGTTTTCCCATTTGTAGAAGTAAAGTTTAGTCGTGTTTCGCCCACAGTTACATTTTCTTTGACTTGCGACACCCTAGCACCTACTTTTACCGGCTAAAAACAAGATCGCGTATGTTTTACTAGTGCAAATAACCTATGTATCATGTTTCGTATCTGTGGACAAAAATGTACATAGAAATACGGTAGAGACCATATGCATACACGCATACATCTCTCTCTCTCTCTCTATCCGCCGCTCTCTTTGTCAATCTCTCTCTCCGCTACTCTCTCTCTCTCCGCTACTCTCTCTCTCTCTCCGCTACTCTCTCTCTCCGCTACTCTCTCTCTCTCCGCTACTCTCTCTCTCTCCGCTACTCTCTCTCTCTCCGCTACTCTCTCTCTCCGCTACTCTCTCTCTCCGCTACTCTCTCTCTCCGCTACTCTCTCTCTCCGCTACTCTCTCTCTCCGCTACTCTCTCTCTCCGCTACTCTCTCTCTCTCTCCGCTACTCTCTCTCTCCGCTACTCTCTCTCTCCGCTACTCTCTCTCTCTCTCCGCTACTCTCTCTCTCTGCTACTCTCTCTCTCCGCTACTCTCTCTCTCCGCTACTCTCTCTCTCCGCTACTCTCTCTCTCCGCTACTCTCTCTCTCTCTCTCCGCTACTCTCTCTCTCTGCTACTCTCTCTCTCTGCTACTCTCTCTCTGCTACTCTCTCTCTCCGCTACTCTCTCTCCGCTACTCTCTCTCTCCGCTACTCTCTCTCCGCTACTCTCTCTCTCCGCTACTCTCTCTCTCCGCTACTCTCTCTCTCCGCTACTCTCTCTCTCTCTCTCCGCTACTCTCTCTCTCTCTCTCCGCTACTCTCTCTCTCCGCTACTCTCTCTCTCCGCTACTCTCTCTCTCCGCTACTCTCTCTCTCTCTCTCCGCTACTCTCTCTCTCTCTCCGCTACTCTGTCTCTCTCTCCGCTACTCTGTCTCTCTCTCCGCTACTCTCTCTCTCTCTCCGCTACTCTCTCTCTCTCTCCGCTACTCTCTCTCTCTCTCCGCTACTCTCTCTCTCTCTCCGCTACTCTCTCTCTCTCTCCGCTACTCTCTCTCTCTCTCCGCTACTCTCTCTCTCCGCTACTCTCTCTCTCCGCTACTCTCTCTCTCTCTCTCCGCTACTCTCTCTCTCCGCTACTCTCTCTCTCCGCTACTCTCTCTCTCCGCTACTCTCTCTCTCCGCTACTCTCTCTCTCCGCTACTCTCTCTCTCCGCTACTCTCTCTCTCTCCGCTACTCTCTCTCTCTCCGCTACTCTCTCTCTCTCCGCTACTCTCTCTCTCTCCGCTACTCTCTCTCTCTCCGCTACTCTCTCTCTCTCCGCTACTCTCTCTCTCTCCGCTACTCTCTCTCTCTCCGCTACTCTCTCTCTCTCCGCTACTCTCTCTCTCTCCGCTACTCTCTCTCTCTCCGCTACTCTCTCTCTCTCCGCTACTCTCTCTCTCTCCGCTACTCTCTCTCTCCGCTACTCTCTCTCTCCGCTACTCTCTCTCTCTCCGCTACTCTCTCTCTCTCCGCTACTCTCTCTCTCTCTCCGCTACTCTCTCTCTCTCTCCGCTACTCTCTCTCTCTCTCTCCGCTACTCTCTCTCTCTCTCTCCGCTACTCTCTCTCTCTCTCCGCTACTCTCTCTCTCTCTCTCCGCTACTCTCTCTCTCTCTCTCCGCTACTCTCTCTCTCCGCTACTCTCTCTCTCCGCTATTCTCTCTCTCCGCTATTCTCTCTCTCCGCTACTCTCTCTCTCCGCTACTCTCTCTCTCCGCTACTCTCTCTCTCCGCTACTCTCTCTCTCCGCTACTCTCTCTCTCTCCGCTACTCTGTCTCTCTCTCCGCTACTCTGTCTCTCTCTCCGCTACTCTGTCTCTCTCTCCGCTACTCTGTCTCTCTCTCCGCTACCCTCTCTCTCTCTCTCCGCTACCCTCTCTCTCTCTCTCCGCTACCCTCTTTCTCTCTCTCCGCTACCCTCTCTCTCTCTCCGCTACCCTCTCTCTCTCTCCGCTACCCTCTCTCTCTCTCCGCTACCCTCTCTCTCTCTCTCCGCTACCCTCTCTCTCTCTCTCCGCTACCCTCTCTCTCTCTCTCCGCTACCCTCTCTCTCTCTCTCCGCTACCCTCTCTCTCTCTCTCCGCTACCCTCTCTCTCTCTCCGCTACTCTCTCTCTCTCCGCTACTCTCTCTCTCTCCGCTGCTCTCTCTCTCTCTCTCCGCTGCTCTCTCTCTCTCTCTCCGCTGCTCTCTCTCTCTCTCTCCGCTGCTCTCTCTCTCTCTCTCCGCTGCTCTCTCTCTCTCTCCGCTGCTCTCTCTCTCTCTCCGCTGCTCTCTCTCCGCTGCTCTCTCTCTCTCTCTCCGCTGCTCTCTCTCTCTCTCTCCGCTGCTCTCTCTCTCTCTCTCCGCTGCTCTCTCTCTCTCTCCGCTGCTCTCTCTCTCTCTCCGCTGCTCTCTCTCTCTCTCTCCGCTGCTCTCTCTCTCTCTCTCTCCGCTGCTCTCTCTCTCTCTCTCCGCTGCTCTCTCTCTCTCTCTCCGCTGCTCTCTCTCTCTCTCCGCTGCTCTCTCTCTCTCTCTCCGCTGCTCTCTCTCTCTCTCTCCGCTGCTCTCTCTCTCTCTCTCCGCTGCTCTCTCTCTCTCTCTCCGCTGCTCTCTCTCTCTCTCTCCGCTGCTCTCTCTCTCTCTCTCCGCTGCTCTCTCTCTCTCCGCCGTTCTCTTGGTCTCTCTCTCTCCGCCGTTCTCTTGGTCTCTCTCTCTCCGCCGTTCTCTTGGTCTCTCTCTCTCCGCCGTTCTCTTGGTCTCTCTCTCTCCGCCGTTCTCTTGGTCTCTCTCTCTCCGCCGTTCTCTTGGTCTCTCTCTCTCCGCCGCTCTCTTGGTCTCTCTCTCTCCGCCGCTCTCTTGGTCTCTCTCTCTCCGCCGCTCTCTTGGTCTCTCTCTCTCCGCCGCTCTCTTGGTCTCTCTCTCTCCGCCGCTCTCTTGGTCTCTCTCTCTCCGCCGTTCTCTTGGTCTCTCTCTCTCCGCCGTTCTCTTGGTCTCTCTCTCTCTCCGCCGTTCTCTTGGTCTCTCTTTCTCTCCGCCGTTCTCTTGGTCTCTCTCTCTCTCCGCCGTTCTCTTGGTCTCTCTCTCTCTCCGCCGTTCTCTTGGTCTCTCTCTCTCCGCCGTTCTCTTGGTCTCTCTCTCTGCCGTTCTCTTGGTCTCTCTCTCTGCCGTTCTCTTGGTCTCTCTCTCTCCGCCGTTCTCTTGGTCTCTCTCTCTGCCGTTCTCTTGGTCTCTCTCTCTCCCGTTCTCTTGGTCTCTCTCTCTCCGCCGTTCTCTTGGTCTCTCTCTCTCCGCCGTTCTCTTGGTCTCTCTCTCTCCGCCGTTCTCTTGGTCTCTCTCTCTCCGCCGTTCTCTTGGTCTCTCTCTCTCCGCCGTTCTCTTGGTCTCTCTCTCTCCGCCGTTCTCTTGGTCTCTCTCGATCTCTTGGTCTCTCTCTATCTCTCTCTCTCTTTCTCCGCCGCTCTCTTGGTCTCTCTCTATCTCTCTCTCTCTTTCTCCGCCGCTCTCTTGGTCTCTCTCTATCTCTCTCTCTCTTTCTCCGCCGCTCTCTTGGTCTCTCTCTATCTCTCTCTCTCTCCGCCGCTCTCTTGGTCTCTCTCTATCTCTCTCTCTCTCTCCGCCGCTCTCTTGGTCTCTCTCTATCTCTCTCTCTCTCTCTCTCCGCCGCTCTCTTGGTCTCTCTCTATCTCTCTCTCTCTCTCCGCTGCTCTCTTGGTCTCTCTCTATCTCTCTCTCCGCCGCTCTCTTGGTCTCTCTCTATCTCTCTCTCTCTCCGCCGCTCTCTTGCTCGCTATATATATATATTTATATATATATATATATATATATATATATATATATATATATATATATATATATATATATATATATATATATTAGTGTGTGTATTATGTTTTAATCAAGATTTAACTTGTAAATATTTTTCAAAGAAAACATTAAAGCAACTAAACTAAGGGCCACGCGTCGTTGGTAATAAGCATGTTCCTTTCTATAACTAAGTTTCATTCACAATAGTATGAGCATTTCAGCAGTCGGCATTTAATTAAAACTTGTACTTTCCACAAATGAATCTGCTATTTCGATAATTTCATTATCTTTGCAGCAGCAAGCGATGCACTTGTTTGAACTATACTTGCAATTAAATGCTTAAAATGGAGATAGTTTTTCTTAATGCTTTTTTTTTTTTTTTTTTTTCAATAATGATCAAATATTACGAACTTATTTACCTTCCGGTAAGTGCCGCCATTTTCCTTTTGCGAATATGTTGAGATGAGACTGCAAAGTACGCTTGTGAAATCGCTACCTCCGGCGAGACTTGTATAATTTGTATTTGCATTCAAGCAGGATGGATTGAACCAACTTCAAGCAAGTTCACCATATCTGGCGCCAAGGCAATCTACCAACACCGATCAGTGGCATCGAACTTCGGTTTGCCTCTGCCATTACCGGTTCTATCGACGAATGCCAAGGCGTGAGGCAAAGCATCAGCCGGGTATTGTCTCGGCTCCAAAGCCAGCAGAGTATAACCCATGTTTGAAATGGCCCCTCCGTGCTGACTAGAGAACAGCTGATGTTTTGTGCAGTTCTAGGAGGTCCACTCTCCTTGGCCGTTATCTCCGGTTTTTCGCATGGAGCAAGTTTACTGCTTACGGCGCGCCTACTGAGGAATTACGAGGTTGCTGCCCAGGCAATTTTTATTCGTCCAGAGTGCTTATCCTTTAGGAATACTGTTTGGAGTCTAACATTTTCCTTCCTTGTGTCACATTTTCCTGCCTTGGAAATAAAGTAATTAACAATAGTTCCATGCTTTTTTTACCGTATTAATGTATTTAGTTTCAGATCTCTGCGCTTTCTCCAGTCATCGGATGCATATGGGGCCACGATCTAGATTTCTTCTCAGAGCGTCGAAGAATGCTACATACGGAAACACTAATTTAACATCTGTAACATTTCTTTAAAAGAATGCTTGCATAACGTGTATTGTAAGCAATGCCGGGAAATGTCAGATAATATTGCTAGCCTGGGATAAATTGGTTGTTTGAAATTGAATTCTAGTTGAAATCAATGTATATATACATAAAAACTAGAAATGTTTTGAGAAATAGCATGAAAAAATGGTTTTAGAACGTTTAAATTAATAACAATAATTTAAGAGTATGTCTGACCTCTAGCAGTCTTACGTAATATGGCGTAGAGATCACTTAAGAGGAGAATCTTAGAATGAGTCGTGGAGATTGAGTTAGTTTGGGTTTTGTTTGAGCTGAACCACAAGGAGGCAGGTCGAATCCTACACTAGAAACGTGAATAAGAATGGTGCTTGCAACTTCAACAAAACAGTGACTACTGAAAGAAAGATGAGTAAATATCATTTTATCGATGGTCTTTTTCTTCAGAGAATCGAAGATTTTCATTCCAAGTTCGATGGTCAAAAGAGGTGAATCAAAAACCGGCTTAATGGAGCCCATCAGACGAGAATTTACTTCCCCTTTCAGTGTCCTACAATCTGCATATATCTTGTGCATAGTCCCTTAAATGTGATACACACGTTGACATCACAACTCGAGATAAAAGCACACATATATAGTTATGTATATAAACACAAACTCTAATATATCTACCGACGTTTCAAACTCCTGCATGTAAAAAAGAAACGCTGTATTATCAGTCGTTACTAATAATTGGACGGGTTAATACGTAACACACATATCGACTTTGGTCCTGGATATGACCTTAAACTATATCCAATGGTTAGGCTCCAGCTTTGGGGAGGGTGGAGCAACCCCTTAATTGCCATTGCTCCCAGGTCCACTCGGACCCGGAGTAGTAGTACCTGTTAGGGGCCCAACTATGGGTTAAATAGAAACCGACTTTAAAAGAAAATGTATTCTATTAAACAATTTCTCTTTAAAATCATTGGATATATAATATAAAGCTGAGTGTGTGCGTGTGTCTGGTCACGAATAGGCTCCTATATGGTTGCCTATTTTAAACAACTGATTATATATAATGATAGAAGATGTATCGAGACACAGGATGAGTATGTTTGATCTGGCAGAACAGTGGTTCATTAAAATTGTGGGGTCTGCGTTCTCGTCTGGCCCACAAAGTATGGAAATAAAAAATTTGAAAATTAAAATAAACGTTTACAAGTGTTTTTGATATAGATGTACATAAGAATACTTTGGTAAGTATGTTTTAACTTAAATAGGGATGGTATAATAAAATTGTGGGGTTTGCGTTCGCGCCTAGCCTCCATAGAATGGTAATAGCCACAAAATTTAATAAAGACTTTTTATATCTATCTGTGTAAGTATACTTTGATAATTATGTTTCTGTTTGAAGAAATATGGTATAATAAACTTATGGGGTGTTCGTTCGCATCTGACCTCCATAGAATGGAAATCCGTCACAAAGTTTAACAAGTTTTTTTTTTTTAATATAGATCCACATAATATTGTGATACGTGTTTCAGTGTGAACAGGTATGGTATAATGAATAATGGGATTTATCTATTTCATTTTTACTTTCATCATATTTTTGTTTGGTTTTGATACCCCCAAATTCGAAGCTATCTCTTTACAACCCTTCCTTTTCATAACCTATCATACTTTCATAAATCAGAGTCCATTTTCTGTAGGCTGTTTTTGGACCCAGTCACCGACGGGTACTTTTGCTAGTATACATATGTATATATGTATTTTTTTAAAATTTGCATACAAAACCCCTGGAGTTTTTTGTCTACACATGAAACTTCATATATAAAGTATTCGAACTAATGGGGAAACTTTATATCTGGGTTGTAAATCGGAAAATCCGTACGAAAGTGTGGAAAAAACAACGAAATGTGCCCGTTGAAGGTCGAACGACACCATTACGAATATGCTTGAGTTCATGTTTGTTCATGTTTAAATTTTTGCCTTGCAGCTAACATATCTTCATAACTCAGTCATCAACTGTATAAGAAAAAATAAATCGTTACCTAAATGTTTTAGTTTCGATTCTCGGTGGTAGCGCACGTGTCATATTTTACAAATGATGAATCAATGCATTAATGAAAATATCATATTTAAGCATGTTTTACGACCTGGTAATTCTAGTGAATAAACATTTTAAGAGATAAACATAAAGGGGAATACCTACTTGGCCTTCGGGACAAGATCAAAGTGTAGTTTCTGTTATTCAGATGCTGCACTTCAATTTCTTGTTCTGTCAGTGGAGGAGACATTCTTCACGACTGAGATAATTTTTACTTTTTGTTCCTTTTCTCCCCATTAAAAAACAACCCAGGTGTCTAACTCTGTCCTGTGGGGAGGGATTGTAAATAAAAACAACATAAAGCATGATACTTGTTTTTTCCAAAATTGTCCGATTAAATCATCCGAAACGGATTAATATGCCATAAATCTAAACAACTAACTCGGAGAATAACAAATATTTGAGGATATAAATTATATGAAGCATAATTTTACCATTTTTGTCAGATTCGACATTAATTAACCTTAAAATGGTTGATAAGCCGTAAGCATCCAAACCAAACAAACTGTATAAATATTTAAATATTCTTTATGTGCCTAAACCTAAACGTAGATTCCATGAACAAAGTTTCTTTCTTAGAACTGCACGCCTGCTGAACTCTGTTCTGTTTGACTGCTTTCCAACTGACTACAATCCTTTTGGCCAAGATCAAAGTGTAGTATCTGTTCTTCAGATACTGCCCTTCCATTTCTTGTTCTCTTTCAGTGGAGGAAAAATCATTCACGACTGGGACAATTTTAATTTTTTTACCTTTTCTCCACGTTAAAAAAATGACCCTGGTTCCTAACTCTGTCCGCAGGGAGGCATAGTAAATAGGTACAATATGGATGTCTTCAAGTTTAACGTGAACAAATTCTTGATGATCCATCCCCTTAAGTAATCTCATTTATCCAATTTCCACTACTGTCGATGACTAACATGTTCCCTTGACCATTGTACACTCATTAACCCTTATCCTCGAATGCCCCTCGGGCCTTGCTTCGTGGTGACTCTTTTGTAAGAAAACATAAGGAATATATAGCACCAACATTTTTTTTTTTCTAAAATTCAAAATTAAATCGCTCGGAGTGGGATGATGTGCCTTAAAATAAAACCAAAATTAATGTCTAATTAAAAAAATATAATTTCAGACCTTCTGCAATAAATGTATGCAATTTAGTCTTAAAACTGCGATAAAGTGTGGATCAGAGATAGTATAAATATGATGACTATCGCTTCGTCGCCTGTCCCTCGCACAGCACTGAATATACACGATTCAATGTCCTCTATATAGATGTAACTTGAATCTTTAGAGGAATATTAATAAAGAAAACAACTAAATTAAGAGCCCATCGCCGTGATGATTATGATGATGCTGCTGAAGCCACTTTTATTTCCTTTTAATCATTTACATCTTTGACATTGATTGATGACTCGGCGATGTTTGCCTGTCTTTAAAGACCGTACGCGAATATACAAAATTAAGCTGTTTGACACCGACAAACGGCGGTCGTTTATCGCTAATGAAAAGCACACATTATGAGTGCCGTCGTTTCGCAAACCTCATCTTTACAGCAGATTTAAACAATGTAGTTTTATTAAACAGCAAAGGTGTGTAAATTCTTTCAAAAACAGTACCAAAAATACTAAAATCATGTTTTACTTTATTGGAAGCTGGTTTGAACATGAACGTATGATTCGATTAAAGAGATTTTCCTAAAACTAATAATTGAACGTGTTAATACGTAACACACCAATAAACCTTTATTTGGTACATGACGATTAGAAACCTAAAATACTTTTACGCGACAAGAGGATCTATTGTGGAAATAGAGATAAACGTCTGCAACAATGGACTTGGAATGTCTTCATCGAAATAATCGAAAGTTAAGTTTAGGTCTCCTTATTTTCGAAATGAAGTTCGATTATCATATTATTTGAGTCCTTTGTGAGTAATGTTCTCATTTGAGTGTTATTCGCACAACGTTTCGGTCGATGACACTTTCGACCTTCTGCAGATGGATTTTGTCCAACTGTTGAATCTGTCTGTCGGGCTGTGAAATTTTAGAAACTGCAGACTGAAAATGAAATGACACAGCAAAGTTAAATATATTTTATCCCATAATCCATTAAAAAGTCGTAAAATTAAACGCACAGCATGATCTAGTGCTACGAAATCAGGCTTTCTGAAGATATCGGCTGTCTGACTAAAATACGTTAAATCTTAATGATAGTTTTCTTTTTATCGTTTTTATTTGCAAAATGCAATATTGTTTTATTGCAACAAAATCAAGCTAAACACCATCTATACTTCTGTGAATTTAGGTTTAAGAAGTATTGATATGTGGGTAATATTAGGTTTGTGTAAAAAAAGACTTTTATAAGATACATATACGTCAGGTGGATTTTGTCGAAATAGGAACAGAAAAAAAGGAAATAGAATTAGTTTCAAAAAGAGATGATTTTGTGAGATAATTAAAAATTACAGCTTACTATAACAATTAAAAATACTGGTTTCCAAACATAACAAACCTTTCGATTGGGGATTTAATTAAGTACATGATTAAAATGCACGAGGGATGCTCTTGAGAAACATTCTATACTCCTAAAAATATGCTTCTCTTTTGTGTATTAATATTCATATTAAAATCCTTTTTTTTTCTATTTATTAAAAAAGAAAATAAAACTTTGTTACACATAGATCGTGGAATTGCATTCATCTGCAACAGATCTAGCTATTTTGTGTATTTTTTAAACATCAATTTTAATTAATTCCATATTAGTTTTTTTTTTGTTTTCGGTTTTGTTATGAGATGATTATCTTTAGTAAATTATTACGTGCAATTATATTCATGCAGATATTTTATATGATTTATAATTGCGTAATATTTGTGTAAAAAGTTTATAATAAACACAAAACATCTTTATATATAGTTTGTTTAAAAATTTTGCCAATCAAATTTTGCTCGGCAGACATGAAACTTAATACAAGAGTATTGAAACTCAATAAGCAATCGGGACAAAAGTGTAAAAATAAAGCCATGAAAATTGCCAGGTTAAGTTTAAACGACGGCATTACGAATATGCATGCGCAACGTAATAGCTATTGGTTAATGTTTTAATTTTTAGCGTTGCAGCAAACCTGTCTTCATAGCTGAGGCATTAACGTCAATGGAAAAAGCAAATCATGAGAAAAACTTTTTGGTTTCGTTTCTCAGTGGTGGCGCACTGCTCATTATTTTTTTTAATCAATACTTTCCAAGTCCAATATAATAAATACGAAATCTGCATTAATTAAAATATATTTATGCGTATTTATCGACCGGGCAATGCCTGGTGCCTGTTAGTCGATTATAAACTAAAACACACTAAATAATACTAAGAATTATATTTTGCTACACGCTTTAAAGAGGCTGCTTCCTCAGTGCTTAAATTTCCATATGTCAAACTATAGTGAATTTAAGCCTTTATGTCCTTGTTGAACTTATTCTTTCTGTCGTAAATAAAGGAATATAACGCCATAAATAAAGTTTAAATTGATTCAAAAACGCCGTGTACGTTCAGTATGTGAATAAGTACCAGATACCTCCAAATTGTTACTCTCTATTGCTTACATTCAGTATGCCGCCATCTGGCGCAGAAAATGTAGGATTTCGGGGTTTTGTTTTTATAAACACACTTTTTTTTTCTAAGCACTATAGATAATAATCAAGGTAAATTTATAAAATATAAAGTATAAGTGGTGGTTTTACTATTGAACTTCATAATATGTCTAATTTGAGGACAAGCATAGTAGCATTAGCCTTTTAACTAACTAAAAACAACACATTTTTTAAAAAATCATCTGCATAATAATTCATAAAAGCTTAATAAAGATTTGTGATGATTTTTATACCAGGGAAATATATTAGTAGAAAGGCAGAAATGATCGGATGCTAATAATTGTTTATTGATTAATAGATGGCCTCTGTGTATTTTTTTACCTTGAAATCACCATTTATCAAGACTCGAAAGTCACTCAAGGATATGAAAATATCAGGTGGTGGTGTAGTAATCGTTAATCGTGTAAATTGGGTAGAATTTGATTATTCATTGAGACGGTTTAAAAGGAACTTGACGCCTATCATGTATTCAACCTGGAAGCATGCTAGAGGAACAGTGTTCTGCGAAAGAAGCTTTTTTCATGGACTCTGTTTTTATTTAGTCACATGTAATGGGTGTAGCTAGTCGAGTGTTTTTTGTGAAAGTTTGCCAAAAGGGCGACAATAAAATGGAGTTCGATCGAGTACTCACCATAAAAATAGCGACAAAGTAGAAACAGGTTCGCGATGTCTATTCTGTGGGCAAAGAGATTCCAGAGAAGAGACAATGATATCATCTACTTGGTTTCGAAGCCGGTTTTGAACTATAACCAGACAGGGTAGGTCTCGTCGTGCTACTCGACATAGGGAGGGTAGAGAGGTAGCTCTAGATATAGCTAAGGCTTTTGACAGGGTATGGCAAGATGGCCTTCTCAGGAAAATCCGATCATATGGTATCACTGGACGAATATCTAACAAAAAATCCTTAAGAGAAGAATCCAGGTTCTCCTCGACAGTCGTACATGTAAAGTATGATATAAATGCTGGAATACTTAATGGATCTATCCTTGGACCTTTATTATTCCTAATATTCATAAATGACCTCCCTGATAAAATTGTCTCTGAGATGGGTATATGTTAAGTTTTGAGACATTGTGTTGAACAAAGATGGCGGCGTAGTTCAGATCAGTAACCAAGATGGCGGCCAAGAATTAAATGCGGTCCGTGACGTAGTAAACTGCGAATTGATTGAATCCAAAATTCGACATTTTTTATAATTTTGAAACGTTTTCATTGGTTGTTTAGCACAGCCGTTGGTTATAAAAATGATTGGCAAATCTATTCGTCTCATAACCCCATTAGGAGTAAAAAACATTTTACAGTATATTTGCTTATTGGTTTCCTTGATAGTTTTGTAGTCAGAATCCATTTGGAATGACATCATGTACTCACCGAAGAGACCGGGTGAAGGTTACCAACATTGTTTGAAAGGTATTTATAGAAGAACTATATTCGAACTTTGAACACCTAAATACTCAGCTCGTGTCGTTAACCACTGAACCACCATCACCTACCAGTTTTAAGTTAATAATGCGCTAACACTATATAAAGATCCGCAATACAGCAGTTAGCTTTTAACTAATTTATTTCCCTTTCAGGGACCACATCGAGGAGTTACTCTAAATGGATATTATTCAAAGGTTAACATTGCGAAGATCATTATTCCAGTTTACTTTCTTTTTTGTTATCCGAAGAGAAACGAATACCAGTGATTGAAAACGGAACAGGAACCGATTCAATTCTGACAATTTCTTTTTTCCGACGCGTGTTCTTGAGGTCAATCGATCTGTTCTCGAAGTATCAAACTAGAGGAACTCTTCGCTGAATCGTCAGCTTTCATCTGCTTCAAATGGGCGATCACAGGTTACCGGTTCACCTTCGAGAACAAACGGAATGGCGGAAACACACGAGCGCGGGAAACATGAAACAGAATATAGGATGACTGGAATTAATCCATTATATGGCGAATGTAAAAAAAAAAAGATGGCGGTAACAAAGACAGAAAGCAAACGTGAAAATACAATAAATAAAATAAGTCAAAAGGAAAACTAAACGATTACTTTCACTATTTACGAATTTGATGTTTCGTTTAACCTAGAAATAAGCGGAAAATATTACAAAGCATTTCAGAGGATGAATCCTTCTTTTTCCTGAAATTAACTCATTTTTTTGTTTTTATTTATTTATTTATTTTTTGTTTTACGCAAAATACATCACTTTTAGAGTGATTTGCTGCCTTCTCACAATGTGTCGCATTTTTTCTGTTTATTAGAGATGGGACATACATACAAACATGCATACATACCTTAAAACACAGGTGAGTTTTATATTATAGATGAGATAATTCCAATCCCCCCCCCGATTCTGATGCAATTACTAGTTTCGGTTTCATTTCTCATAAAATTGCTAAATATTGATTTCTTAAAAGCGATTACCGTATAAACTTAGGAAATACTTGCATTTATTTTTGCAAACATAAAATCCCCCTGAGAGTGATCAATTTTTCCTCATAGTTTAAAACCAATAAATATTTATCATTTCATCATTAATACGAAAAATAGAGTATTAAGCTCTAAACAAAAGCAAACAAATAGAACAAGTAGAAAAAAATAAACGTTATTTTGATATCTGAAAATAGGTACACATTTTTTGGATTCCAACACCTTAAAAAGTTCCGATTTTTACGATTCAGATATATCGTCTTAAAACTAGTCAAATAAAAGAAAAAAGGCAATTATACTATGTTTAGTTACTGGATGCAAGATTAAGACACCCAACGATTATTTTGTAATTATTTAAGAACTTTAAGATATGTGGAGTTTCTCCTTAGTTACCATTGCACTCATGTCCAGTTTGGCCCGTATGGTGCTACACAATCATGGTTTTGGTTGTGTTCTTGAACACATGGAAAATTGTTATCATCGCTAATAGAGAAAAATGAAAAAAAAGAAAGGGCGATAATTGTTGCGTTTTCTGACAGCTAGACGAATATGTGCGAAAGCATTGCCATCTATGGCTAACAGAAATGTCTTTGGTAGAATGGGGGGTGGAATTACGTGTCCTCTTGCAAAGTTTTGCTGACGTGAACATTTAGTACGACGGAACTGTTTTGAATCTTTTTTACTTGGTGAGATGAGGCGTGTGTAGATGTTTATAAGGATTTTTTTTATGTGTATGGAAACAATGTATTTTTTCTCGCACCGGTCTTAAACAAAAATCCATCAATAATTTGTGTTATGGTTTATTTCCTTTTCTTTTTGGGTTCTGAAAAGTCAAAGATGTAGAAAGTTTTCTTCTCTAAAAAAGTCAAACTAATCACCAAGAACATTTGAAGAAAGAACTTAGATCGTAAAATAATTTCTTTTCCAAAGTATTGGATTCGGCATTAAATAAAACACAAAATGGGTTGATATGCTCTAAAACAAACCAAACTAAACCATGAATAACTATTTAAGCGTATAAAAAATTCGAAGCATAAAACCTTATTTATTCATTGCGGACTAATTTTTTTTTTACACTCTTATACGATGTTTGTGATGTCATGCATCGCCATCTTTATTTTACTTTGTTTTATTCTAATATAACTTTACACGAAATATATATTTTATATTTTCGTGTGAATTAACCTATTTCTCAAACTTCCTGTTACATCGACCTGCCTTTAGTGCGACCTGTCTGTTAAGCTTAACATATTTTGCTATCTGAGAGAAGTAATGTAACAGAAGCTGGTGCTATAAAAATTTCTCTATATGAATTTTAGTTAGGGTTGTCTCCTTGAAATTCAAATGTGTAGTGAGAAAATATTAAGATCGTCAAAACGTAAGCGATTTAACCAGATGTGATAAGCGAAATGAAAAACACCAGAATTTACTTTATTATAAGATATATAGAACGTTTTCTGTGCTTATTCACGCGTGGACGTGCTCCTCCATATTTAAAAATCCAAAGTAGAAGATTGTGAGAAAATGGTGGTTTGGATATTCTTACTTTAAATAAAATAAGCAATGAAAATTCCTTTTTTGTTTCTCGAGTCTTCATTCCCTCGACGAAATCTACCGTCTTTACTAGTCTCTCCGAGATTACAGTGGCGCTTCAATGTAGAGAGCCATAGTCCCCGACGATATTAAAACAGCAGAATCTCTGCTGCATGCCGTCTTCATTTGAAAACTAGCCATGCACATATTCACACATGATTCCACAACAACATTGTGAGGAAAGGCTTAATTGACAGAAAATTGTATGTCTACACTTGCAAACGAACCGGTAGTAACTGATGTGGTATTAGCCCTCGTCACGCAATGCCAACTTATTCTCAAGGAGGAACGTTAGAGAAAACCAAATTAATAAGCAGTCTCCAGCCGCATATAATATCCTGAGCAGAGAAAGATGATACCCAGAAGATACAACCCTGTACTGATGAAAGTGGAGCCACCCTCTATTCACTGACTATAGAGCCTTTATTTCCTTCCTAACGCATATTTTTCTGAGTGAATTTATCCATTAAATATTTGACATGCTGTTAGTTCGAATATCTTTACAGTATATTGTATTTTTAACGACTCTTATAGTTTACTAGCTGATGCGGGGGGGGATGACTCGGGCGTAGAATACGCTTCAATATGATATTTTAATTCGTCCAGATTTCGAATACATTATAGAATCGTGATTGCATTAGTAAAAATGTACCTATGTTTATATAGTACACAAGATATAGTATCAGTTAAAACAGAAACTAGCATTTAAACGTGGTGACATTTTCACTGTATCAAGCTGACACGCGTATAAACCGATTAAAAATAAACTAAGAGTAATGTACAAAATGGTCAATGATTTTTTTTTTTAATTTGACTCATTTTTGACGTCTTAAAAAAAAAAATTTAACCGGCTAAAGACCCATAAAAAACGGCCTGTCAAAAATTCAATCATTTGAAGCCCCTAGCGCGGCTCAACGACTTTTAGTTACGGAGGAGATAGTGTTAAAATATGGATATTGACAGACACTGACTGACTGACGTATTGCTGTTTATATATTAGATTTCTGTAGCAGATTTGTTTTTTGACCGGGTCATATGTACACTCATTTTGGCCAAAACGTTTGCCTAATTTGCGTACCTTAAGTTGGTTTATACACCAAACAAATGTCAGACATTGTTTGAAAAAATTGCTCTTTGCCTGCGTGTGTGTCAATATTTAAGCCAATACATTGAATAATGAACGGGAAAGCATAACAAAAGCTGTTTAATAGTACAAGCACGCTGCTCGGCGTTGCTGAGTTGTAAAATATGTTTAAATGATATTTTAATTCGTGCAGATTTAGGGTTTATCATTACATCCAATTCTCTATTGATTTTTATATAGTACACAAGATATAGTAGTGATTTAAAGTCTTAAAAAGAAATAACTTGGATGTCATCAGGTAGAATCGAAACCAAAACCTTAAGCTATAAGATAAGTATTGTATTTAAACACTTAGTAGTTAGGACGTTGAATCCAGATTAATAGTGATATATAGAGATTCAAGCAAGGACGCTCCAGACTGTTACAATTATTAAAATTGTTTATTGAAGAGGGGATATGAAGGCAATATTTGATCACATTAAGTAGTGACATCACATGTCAACCACTGAGTTTATCTCAAACTCTACGCATGTTAGAGTGTTTGAAATGAAACCTCGCTCGATGTTTGGTAAGTTTGAGTCCATTAAATAAACTATGATTAACAATTACGATAATTTTGTCTAGTAAAAAGATAAACTAAAATGCAATGTAACCCTTATAGAAGAGACCCGAATATAGGAAATACAGATATGAAAGATTTTCTCTGGCCCCAAAGTAGAGCATGTGATTATGTAGAGTGTAACCATGATATAAGAAATCCGGATATAAGTATAACCTTGATATGATATATGAACCCGGGGGAGTTTCTTATATCCGGGGAACACTGTATAAGCGTGTTTGTATGATATTTTAAGTCCAATCGATTCGTATGCGACATAAAAAATGGCGACGATTGGGAATTTGTTTTCCTTTATCCAAGGAGTAATATTCATGCTGAAATATCCATTTTTGTCCGCTATTTTATAATTCTGATAACGCCGAAGTAATCTTGTTGTAGTATAAAGCAACTAGTGTTTCTCAGGTAAAAAAAAATACTTACCTGTACGAGCGAGGCTTTACGTCCCTTAATTTCGGTGATCTTACGAGTGTAGCAGTATGATGCTGTATGCAAATGCCGAGCCTTGTGTGAAATGGCGTCACTGTAAAAAAGACTATAAAAAGAATAGGTGCATAGACGAAGGATGATAGAGGACAGAGAAAAGGCGCACGATTACATTTCGAGAAATACCTGGAAATAAATGTCCTCGTTAGAAGAAAAATGATTCGAGTTATTACTTATCCTATGTTTCTTGCGACATATTCTGCTACAGCTTATTGGGTGAACGTGTGTAATTTTACAGGATTGAGTATGTCCATGCGTTTCTACTGTAACACTTCGCTCGACTGTTGTAGTTGGGCAGATTACTGAAACACTCTTTCTCTTACAAGCACCAGAATTGAAATTTGTCAGGTTTGATTCTGCAGCCATCTTAAAAATCTTGTAGCCATCTTGAAATTTCTGATGGCTAATTTTTTTTTTCTAAAAATGTTCTGAACGTCATTTGTGCCAAGTTTAGTTCGTATATCAATAAGTGAAAGATTCTTATGAAATAGAGATAACCTGCCCCACTATTAGGAAATAGTGGCTCGTACCTGACAAGCCTCAGTAGGGGAGATAAAATGTAAACTCTTTATAGCAGATTAAACTGGTTATATTAACTTGATCAAACACACATTGATACAGTATGTAGATAAATCGGCTAAGCGAGAAAGATCTTCCTTGAATGCATTGAGACACAGGGCGTGTCTAGACTTAAGTAAACCTTGCATGTAGCATCCGAGAGAAAACTAATGATTCTGAATAACATTATATTCATATATTATGAATATTGTTTTTTTTTTATTTTATACACCTACATAAACTAGTTTTTCTTGATTACGCAATCATCAGTTGAGATTACGATCAACACTAGTCGAAGGATTCGAACACTGCAACAAGGCCTCCTTGGCTCCATTAGCAACACACATATCCCAGGGCTACAATTCATACGCTACGAAAACAAGGGAAAGTCTAACATTAATGAAATTTGACTTGGGGTGATCAAGAAACATGAAGTTACGATCTCGCACAGAAGGATATATGACAGATTTTTACCATTCCCCCAGGCAGTGGTCGGCCTGATGTTTTTTTTTTATTATTTCTAAAACATTTTTATATACTTACATAGGTATTTCATGCTTACGCAATAATAAGTGCATAAGATGACGATCAACGCTGGTCAAAGGTCAACTGGACGAACTTTCGCTGCGAAGACAACTTTGGCTCTATTAGTAAAGGGGCCCACTAGAGATAACCGTACGTTGTTCGGGATTGAACACGAAGAAAAACTATTCCACTTTCCCAATCAAGTTTTATGTCACCGCGTGTTATTCATGTTAATAAATTTACACTTTATGCGTGAGTAGATAAGTGTGAGAAAGTTATGCTAAGTAGTAAGTACATCCAAGGATGGAGTACTGCTGCCACATCTGGACAGGAGCTGCTAAAAACAGCCTATCTTGAATTGACAGAGTACAAAATAGACCGTGGCTTAGTGGAAGATGCCCTTTTCTCTTCCTTGCAACCTTTCTACCACAGAGGAGACCTTGCGAGCCTGTCTTTGTTTTATTGTTTTTTCCATGGCAAGTGCGCGTCTGAGCTCCAATCTCGGGTCCCCCCTCGCTAATCTTTCACGATAAACACCCCTCTAGTTGAAACCACTGTCAATAATTTTCCCTACTCTTTATCTGTGCTTAAATCAAAACGACGATTCCATAAGCAAAGATTCTTTCTTAGAACTGCACGCCTGTGGAACACGCTTTTGTTTGCCTGTTTCCTACCTCACTACAACTTGGATCTCTTCAAGTCTAACATAAACAAATTCCTGATGAACCGCCCCCTTAAGTGAGGCACCTTATCAAATCTCCAATACTAACGATTACTTCGACACTATCCCATTGATTACAGTACACGTAATAACCCTTATGCCCGAGTGGCTTCCGGGCCTTGATAAGTGGTGACCTCCATGTAAAAAAAAAATCGATATCGGTGAAATCGCCCATTTTCAATCAAATCGATTTATTGTTTGCTCTATAGAGGAGCGTCATATGCACAGTGTTTCACAAAACATTGTCGATTCATTGCACTGTAGATAATCTATTGTTGATTTTATTAGTAATGGTTTTGATTAAAGTTTAAAAAACAAAATGTATGTATCATGATTCACGAGTTCTTTGAACGATAGCATAAATTTGAACGTGTTCATGATTTTACAAAAAAAATACCACTGTTGATTTTACACGCTGTACCTTTCTGGTTGTGGTGGGATAAAACTTAAATGTACTTGTGATGTTAGGCTGTATCGGGCGTTAAACTATTAAACTATACTGTATTTCCACCATTACAAACGAACACGGTGTTCTGTCCTGAGTTACCTGACACCGCTTGACCCTTATACTCGAGTGGTTATTAGGCATTGATAATTCGTGACTATACTAAAAGCAACACTGCTATATAACATGAGATACATATGGCAAATCCATAAGATTTCGAGACAAAACCAGGTGAGGGGAGTACAATGTTAATAACAAGCGCTACGCATGAGTCTGGAAATCGCAGATGGTTCCATAGTTTTTACAGAGAGTTATTACTTGAAGACGTATCATTTTCGACCAAAAATCACGTAACATCCTGGGAAAATAGAGCTTCTCGTATTGGTTCAAATTATATCCGCAATTGCTAAGAATAGTCAATTTACTAATCCACTAAAACTGTTTTTCCTTTAAAATGTAACAATTCTTAGAATTAAAACTTTTCTACATGTAAATGTGTGCCCAGTGTTATCTTTATTCACGTATAAGAACTAGATGACCCATAGTCAGTGTCGGTAGCATTATTTCTTAGTTTATTTTCTTTTATACAACACGCTATATTAAAATGAGATTTTAGTCGATTATTCTATTTAAAGTTTCGAGGATGGAGATTAAATTCAAACCTTCCCATAATCTACTGGCGGAAAGGCATAGAACTCGAATACGGCATCTCGCCGTTATACTCCGTGTCGCAAACCACTGTAGAACGCTCAAAAATAAACCAAAAAGGATATTTCTACAACCATTATAATCAATGTTTTTACACATTTCTCTCGATGTAATCTTCAACCTTCTTCGGGTTTATCTTGTTATCAATGTGTGTAATCTGCACGGAAATTCAAACGGGACCCTTTTATTTAATCCACAGGATGCTTGTTACATGATAAGGGCTTTCCCCTTTTCATGTAAGTATAAAAGTAGATTTAGTTAAAATGAAAATGAAATAGCATAGGCGAAATTCGAACCTCATAATTTAGGTTTAGAAATAGATTACGTGTGAGAATTAGAAAAAGGAATGTAAAACAAACGATTGTTTAGAATAGAGATAAAATAGTTTTCGAAAAGAATGTGCACTGTAAATTTTGTTATGAAAATTCAATTGAAAGAATGCAGCTACAAGATAATTTAATAAACATGTTTTTAACATATTGGAAATATAGGTTACTGAGTATAGGTTTAAATTCCTTTAGTAAAAAAAAGGAAAAGTTTTGGACACGTATGTCCAGCAGACGAGTATGACGTCATGGAAAATAGAAAGTTCTAGAGATAGTTAGAAAAACTTTAGAAAAAAGAAAGGAGAAACTGGGAGAAACTCAGAGAGAGTCTGAGGTCGACAGACGACAGTCCAGTTTGGATTTCGAACGTCTAGAAGCGAGACGGTCATTTTGAAACTTAATATGTGAAGCTTTGAATTCTTGATGATGAAAACCACGCCTGGTCGTGAGAAGAAATAAAACCATCATGTGTTTTTGTAGACGTCGTCTTTGTGTTGTGATTCTAAAAAAAAGATAAAGTGAATTGTTATTATATGTCTATATGTCTGTTATAAAATGTCATTACATACACATCTCATATCTACAATGTGAACTCTACATCTCATATCTACACTAGGACTGTCTGAAGACTGTCTACACAATGTCTCAACACTGTCTCATCACTCTAAGAGCTTCCTACTTCAACACATCTAAGTAATGAACTTGTAATATAAATATGAATCGCGTCATAAAACGAACAATCTCTCTCACAACATCCCTCTTAATAAAAGACTCTCTCTCCAAGACACAACGACAAACTCTAAGATCTCTTTTAATGAAACCCCTATATAACATGCTCACGTACCGTCAACCATGACTGGGTAGACGTCCTAAGTAATTAGAAATAGTATTTTGAGTCACCCTCATTTACGGACTGGTTATTTAATGGATAAGGTACTCGGTAAATTTCATCTGTAAGTTACTTTTTACGGGGTTGAAAGTTCAACTGCGAGTGACACTCAAAATACAATTTCGAATTACTTAGTATCCCTACCTTGTCATAGCTGACGAAAACAGAGCATTCTACATAAAGAGTTCTGTCTGAAATTTCGTGCAGGTTCCCGAGTTCGCAAGATACATCTGGATAAAGTCGAGGGTTACATTGAATGAAACGTGAGATGAGACCAGTAGTCAGAAGAATGCAAATTCGAATGATCAATCCTCATCTAAAAAATTCAGAACCGTACACTAAAAGTGTTGATATGCCGTAAAGCAAACACTTAAAATAATTCATTCTTTTTCCAACTACAATTTTACATTAAATGTGTATAGATCAGAAAACTTCCAATTGCCATACTCTTGCTTTTTCTCAGAAGAAAACTAAGAAACCAAAGAGAAGCAGATATATTGATGGATAGAGTAGAATTGGATGAAAATCAAAGTTTACTTTGAGCTGCCGTTCAATTAAGTGGATTTTCATTAGCTCAAGGTATGAGAGGCTACTTGAGCTCTCGTGGTTATACTAATATTAATACTTGAACTGGTTGCTTGCACCTGACACAGCGGTTTGCAGATCTCTCTGGTCAAACAAGATTGATCAGTACAGACTCTCATTAAAACCTAATCCGATTCTTATACTTACCTACTTGAACGCTGTAATGAAACATGTTGAATCGACATTAAGAATAGCCATTCAACTATTTTGCCAAGCAAGTTCGGCCTCTTGATCACGTTTGCTAAATCTTATACACTAACCCTGGCCAAAATTATAATCTCATTTTTATAACTTTTTGTTTCATTTTTTAACCAGAGAAACAAGTGTCTTTATATACAGGAACTAAGCCGCCTGGTGTTGCCCGGTTATAAAATACGCATACATATTATATTTTAACTAGTTCAGGAATTCTTATTTATTATAAACATAAATGCTCTTGGTATTATACGTAACATACAATTCCTTTAAAACATGATTTTAACATAAACTCAAATCAGCTGATACATGTACATGCAAGAACTATGTTTATTTTTTAAAGAGTTCACTTGTAAGTGAAAGCACTCGAGCTGATATCAGAATCAAGACCTAAAAAACAGCGAGTCAAGTACGATAACTATTAATCCTATTTGATACGATCTTCAAAAGTGTTTTCAAACATACTTATTCTTAACATAAGGAATCTGCCAGGTGAACCATTGACGCGGGCGCATTAATGAAAAAGAGATTGATAAAAATCTGATTATCCCCCCCACGTACCAATTTTTCGGTTTTAACACCTTAGCAGGCCTTTTACAGGATGAAAACCGATTTAAGTTTTCCAGGTGTCTGGATACCCTATATATTAAATTTCAAGTTTGTAGATCAGATCGTTGAGTATATAGGTTAAGAAGTGTCCTCATGCACACACATTCTCACATTTATAGATATAAAGATAACAAGATTGCCCCGGAATCATCGGAAAAATTAAATAGTTAATAGAAATGGGTATAAGACCTGGATATGTTTTTTTTTTTTTTAGGAAAAACCTATTTTTATATGAATGGTTTGTATACTTTTGTATATTTTACGTTTTTGTTCAGGTAAAAACATTATTTTTATTAATAGCCATTTAATGTAGTTAAACCGGCCACATATCAGGAAAAAATCTAACTTTTCAAGCACTCAAACATGCGTAGTTACTGTTTTACTTCCTGTAACGTGGTGTCAACATTAAAACTTGATAATTAAATACTGTATTTCGTCCATACTTCAACAATATACTACTATTACATATATTTTCAAATAAAATATTATTTTATACGTTTGAAGCCGAATTATAACGCGGAGATTTTCTAAAACTAACGCTTATTGCTTTATATTTATAATTTCGGCGTTTTACCCGTTCTTCAAATATAGGTTTGTAGTTTTGCATGTTATTAACAAGAAAAATTTAGCAATGAAAATCCGGAGGTTGTTTTCAAAAAGATATATTTTTATGTGCCACGAGATGACGCTTGGCGCATGTTATTTTTTATAGATTGTTACGGTTTTGTTATCCATGATACAAAAGCAGTTTAACTTTTAAAATAAAATGTTTGAAGTCGAATTACAGCATGAAGGGTTTGTAAATGTTAGATTATTTTCGTAAATTCAAACAACGTGCGCCAAGAGTCATCTCCTTATATATATATATATATATTAGTTTAGTTTCGTATATACAAACATGTATAATAGTTTATAATTTGTTATTATTTTCATAAGTATGCATACAAAACTGAGAATAAATTTAATTATTAAATAGGGCATTTTAGTAAAATATTAATAACTTACATTTTTAGTACGAATACTTGGATTTAATGATTTTGTTTGGTAAAAATTCAATATGGCGTAATGGAAAAATATAAAGGTAACTGCAGCTCCTTTTCAAATTTTCGGATTTTTATCATGTCAAATCACACATCAATTCCTTTTGACGGATTGATCATTGTTATTTCTTCTGATGGGTTAAGAGCATAATAGATTAACTGATATAATAAATGATTAATTTTGCGCTACGAAACAGATACTGTCAAGAATTGTATAAGTAAACTGAATTAAAGGAATAAATTATAAGATGGTCAACATCATGAATTTTTGAATATAACTTTTTGTCATTTATTCTCTCATATATATATATATATATATATATATATATATATATATATATACCCACCACCTCTGGATTTGACGGAGGAAAGACCAAAACTTGCTTCTATTGTGTCAAATGATCTGTAGGTTCTTAGCAAAAAAAAAGATATATTTTTATAGATACGAGATTACGCTTGTCTCATAGAAATTTACGTTTTTTTTTTCTCCATGACATGCTGTTTAACTTTTAAAATAAAATTACAACGTGAAGATGTTGCAAAATGAACAAATATTTGTTTCAAATTATTCATAAATTCATACCACGTGCGCCAAGCGTCATTTCGTTGGCATATACATTTCCCCAAAACCTCTGGCCTTCATGGAGGAGAGACTAAAACTCTTTGGTATGATTTCAAATGATTTGAAATAACAGTAAGGGGAGATTTAATTCCAATATTTTTTTATGTTATATCTCCCCTCTTTTGGAAATAGGGTATGATCATTAATATCTGGAATATTTGGAATCAAATCCCCCCTTGCTGGTATTTCAGATCATTTGAATCCGTAGCAGCAAGTTTTAGTCTCCCCTCGATCAAGGCCAATTTTGGGGGGAGACATAATAAAGTCTGTAATTTATATGTGAAACTAGGAAAACAAATGACTATGATTGAAACATTGTATGCCTATAAAAATCCCCAAAATGATCTATGGATTATTTCCTTTATGTGTGACCTCCAGGACAAATCTTACATAGCCATTTCACACAATTCTGGTCATTAGCTCTCTAACCAGCCTTCATTTCTTAACTTTTGATCAATAATCACTGAGATTTCACACTTATGAAATTGCAAAACATGGTGGGGTGTGTGCGTGTGAGATATATAGGGCTGGGTAGAGCAACTTGCTTATTTAAATTATTAAGATATTCCGTATAAGCAAGTTACTGTCTCATCCTGTATATATGCTCCTAGTAAAATTGAATATTGAAATGCTCATATCTTTGGTTGTATAGAACGAAATTGCATGAACATTTTTGGCTTTTGAAGATCATTATATTCTATGGTTACAATTTTAATGGGAATTGGTTTTAAAAAAAAAAAGCAAAAACGAATATATTGTCAAACTAATAAAATATGCCAAAATATTCCTACATGTGTAGATATAGTGTTCTGGAAGACAGCTTCAGTTTTTTCCCCTGTGGCTTTGTTTGGCCACTAATATATATATATATATATATATATATATATATATATGAGAGAGAGAGGGAGGCTCGACAATATTTTTCGAACATTTTTGTATTCGACTTTCCGATTACCATAGTGGCGAAATTCCTTCAATAGAATAGCATAAACATCTAAAGACAATACCTGCAATAAAAATAGAAGAAAACGGATTAGGTAAGGAAAATATTTAATTTTCAACAGTTTTTACAAAACACAAGCGACATTATTTTTCGGACATTGTTGAAAAATAATTAACAGTCTGTAATATCACTTTTCTTCTCAATAACCTTTTATCAATCTCTCTTCATAATGATAAAACATATGCACAATAAACTCTCTACGTGTTTCTGTTAGTTGTTTTTGGAATCTAGTATTCGTTCCCATAGTTGAGCTTCTTTCGTTTGTTCATGTCCATCATAGACAAGTTGCGCAAGCATTTGTCAAACATTTCCCATTAAATTTAAATCTGGCCATTCCAAAGTAGTCATATTCACTTTAGCCATCCATTCATTCATGAGTTTTGACACATGGATGCTGCAATTGTCTTGCTATAGAACAAAATCATCCCCCATCTATCTTATTCTTGATAGGGCTCCTCGTCAAGCAACTGCTTGTAGCTTTCTGTTCTGTCGTCCTTTCAGCCACTCCACAGCGTTTCCATTAGCAAAGATCATACCACCAACAATAACTCCTCCCCCTATCTATCGTTTATTCAGTACAACAGGCTCACTCCTTCTTAACCAAGTACACCATCCATCGGGCCCATCAAACTTGAAACGCTTTACATCAGTATGTGTACCCTTCTTAAAGTGAACATGCTATTTTAACCACTATTTAGAACTCTCCAGTCTTGCTCCTTTGTGTGTCTTTGTTAGTGTAATTTTTTCTTAGTCTTTGCATATTTCAAACCAATCCGATGCAGCGTTCTTTGTACTGTTCGGACGTTTACATCTCATTCACATTTAGCCTTCATTTTTTTTTTGCTGTAACTTTTTCTCTAGATGTCAAAAACCGTGTCACAGTCCTCTAAATTCTCCTTTCAGTCCTCTTGCCAATTGATCATTTTCGTCATCTCTTCTCTTTTCACTAAGAGTTTGTCTTCAGCATGTATTCAACCCTTGATTTCGGCAGCTTCAAATCTATTTCACTTCCTCTGATACTGAGGCCATCTTCTCGCTTCTTCCGTGCTAAACAAACGACTTCTTTTGAATGCATTTTACCTCATTAAACTTAATTGTTTTGCCAGTAGAATAGAACAGATAATTGATGCGAATGATAAGTTAAGTGTACAAGCAGATAAAAAATAGTGTCGCGCACGTTTTCGCAAAAATCACAAATAACTAAAATTCTCAAAGCCAAACTAAAGAATGATTACACAAGTAGCGGATTTTCACTCTTCAACTACGTAATTACAATCTCAAAAGTTTTTGGCTCTAGTAACCACCTTGACGTAATTTTTTCAAAAGTGTCCGAAAAATATTGTCGGGACACATATATATATATGTGTGTGTGTTTTGAAAAGAACGCACGGATATTTTACTACTAAATCTTTTCTGCTAATCACATAACACGCTGAAATTATAAATGTTTAACAAAGTCTTCGCGTTGTAATTTGGTTTAAAACTCATAATATATCTTATGTTTTAAAATTGAAACGACGCTGGTATCAAAGTTAAGACAGCCTTGCCCAATATATTCATTTTTTCACGCTTTCTTTTTTATTATCGAATGTATTGACTCATATACGGACGCGCACAGGTGAAGTCATATTCTCGTTGGACTTTGTATGAATAAACCAACGTTATGTTAACAGACTAGATAGACGATATTTCGACGAGTTTAATCTATATATTTCTCATGATTATATAAATATAAAATACAAGAGTTTCTGTCATTTAAAAAGAGTAAAAGTTATAGCTCCTTGACTTTGAATGAACTATATGGTTGAATATACTTACTTAGGTGCGCATTTTGGCAGTAAATACTAATCTGAATCTGCATCAGTGCACAGAACGGATACCACAATACGTCGTCTGCTACACAATTTTATAGAAAAATTCCATACAAAATGTCTGCCAGATCATAATAGTTTCTAAATAAAAGAACAACTGACTGAAAGACACAAAACTAATATAGATTGAAATAAATCTATTCAGAAATATTTTCCACTATTTATGAGTTTTCGATACACTGGAAAGCGTAATTATAATGCTGGCTTAAATTGAATGACTCCAGAAATCCATTCGTGTTTAGACTCTCTCTCTCTCCTATCACACTACTTTTCTATTTCGAGTGTAACCCGAATATAAGACACTTTTTATTCGGATCAGACAGCGCACTTATACCCGAGTTTCTTATATCCTGGTTACATAGCACATTAAAACAGTATTAATTGGGCCCCCTCAAAGAGAATCTCTCTTATACCATGTTTTGAGTGTTTACGATCTCTTATATCCAGGATGTACTTATAGTTTTTTTTTCAATTTCTTTAACGACATAATAAAAACAAAACAAATCTGTTACGTAAACAGCCTAATAAGAGTCGTCATAATTGCACCAAAACCTTTTATTGCATAATATTGACATATAGGCCAAATAATAGTGCCATGTATTTTTGTAGATAAATTTTACCCTGAACTATATAGATAAGGAAATAAGCCTGTTCAAAGGAGAGCCGTTTACTTGTGATATGTACAGAATTATGGCTTCCCTATGTCAACGTTTGATGACTAACGCTTATAAGCTGACATGTTTCGGCAAATGCAGTTTCTGACAGAATTAGTGTGAGTCACCTCACATCCAGTTGTAAGGTTCTACAAGGGGGCAGCTACTATGCAATGCTACACAATGGAGTAGATGGTCTCTAATACGTTTAATATATATTTACTATTATATAAAAGCAACTTTGTGTGTGCGCGAAAGTTCGTCCCCTTTGAAATTTTACACATTTTATGTGCCTGGCAGTGTTCATAGATCGGTTTTGTAATAGAATGCCTTTAAGGGGATCAATGATCGAAATAATCTGATAAAAGGAGCAGGCGATTTTAACCAAAGTGAACACCTTACACAGCCTACATCACAAGTGCATTTGAGAAGCTTAATTGCACAAAAGCTGAAAGCCCGGACACATAAAATCAACAGTGTGTTCTTAAATATGACGTGGAGGCGCTTGAAATGAATGTTTCTGTTTTAACAACAATTGCCCGACGATACATTGACATTTTTTTTAAACTATAATCCAGGCTATTATATATAAAACCTATTTATAAATCAACAATAGGTCCTCTACAGTGCAATGTTGACTACAGTGTACTGTGAACAGTCACTGCAGGGAGGTATGTGAAGCTTTCTCACGGTGTACCACGATCGGTCCTTAACTAGAGCATGCAATTAAATAATTTTATTGAAGAATGACCGATTTCACCAATTTCGATGACAATAAAAATATGGGAGTGTGAAACATTTGTTGATTATCATTCCATCCCGGGTAACGTCCAGTCTCCTTTCTAGTGTGATTATATATATATATATATATATATATATATATATATAATCTCTGAAACATGTTCACAAATGATAGCAGAATAGTTTAACTGATTGACTAATTTAATAAGTGTTCTATTAGGAAACATTGCAATATTTTCGGTCAACACTGTATGGCGTTATAAAAGCGTCACTGAGACCGCAGCTTAATTTGATTTTTTTTTGTAGAAGCACCTCACTATTAACAAGAAAATGAGTTTTGTACAAAATCTATACAGCATAACTACATAAATCACCGAAGTTAAGAAATGCTAAGTCTCATCAATACCAAGATGGGTGACCGTTTGGTAAAACAGGCGCTGTATGTACAAGGACGTTGAAATATCCTTCCAAGAACCCCCCGCCCCCCCCAAAAAAAAACCTAAACCCGTCATCTTTCGTGACGGGGATAAGCAACCGACTGGGAATAACTTGTGAATTTGATTATCCCGTGAAGTTGATTCAAACCAACCTAGTGTAAGTGCCGCTTCGGGTGTTCATGAAAAACGAATTACTTCTACCAACTATGCACAGTACGCGCACACGTCGTTTATCGACTTTTGTGGACGCTGTACAGACAAGTAACGTTATGAATCTGGTGTACAAAATGAAGAAAATCTAGTATTGAATTCATCGAAAAATAGTGGACAGATGTTTCTCAGTTTGTGTGTTAGAGGGAAAACTATGTGATTCTGTGGGCGTCCTTACGGTAGAATTTTTGGAACTGATTCATAAAAAAAAGGAAAATGTGTCGGAAGTTTAAAAAAAAAAAGCCATAACATTGGAAGAGCTAAGTAATTAGCATAAGAAAATTATAGCAAAAGAAATTATAGAAAAAGAAAGTAACGATACGCAATAGTATCGGTGTCGTAATTGTTTATGCAAAGATATAAAGACAATTAATGTAAGGAGTTAAAGCAATACCACTTCAAGGTCAGACGGTTACCAACGATATATTATAGAAGGAATACATTCTGGCTTTGAATACGGCAATTTCACACTTGTCAGATACGTTGCTTATGAAATACGAGGATTAAATAACAAAATGAAGTTACGACATTGTCGAAAGTAAATCTGATATTAACTTTTTACTCTATGTAGGCTTTACCACTTAACTCTCTTAAACAAAATAGAAGTGTCAATGCACATGCGTTTGTTTCTCTCCTAAAGCTTAAATGGTTTACAATTAAAAGCGTATTGGCCCAGCAGTTTACTTCGATAAATCGAAGACGAAACCTTGTATTTCAATGGGCATTTTTTTTTTTTTGGTGTTAACTAGTATTTATAACGTTGTGTGCGGGCATAAGGTCTAAATGTATGTAAGTCGCTGTATACAAGTTCGTATATGATGAGTTGTTTATCAAGAGAAGTTTCCTCGTGTCATCTAATCTTTATAAATCTTTGTAGATGTGTGCGTATGGTGTAGGTTACAGAACAGTTACAGCACGGATAACACGAAGGGGACGGAATACAAGTATGGGTGGTTATGCAGCTTGCCAGTGAAGAAACCATATCCTTTGTTCGTCCGGATCTTGCTTGATGAATCTGCTAAAAGCATAAATGAATGTTTCTTTGAACGAAACGATCGAAACGATCAGAAGTTTTCGGTTATGTTGTACAGCTTTTATTTCACTGTTTCTTTGTTAAAAGATTGCACGCTTATCTTCGACTCTGCTTCTCCTCCGTACAGCGCCATTACGGCTCTTTCTCCGACTTCTCTTTGTCCGTCTAGCCCTCGCTCTAGCGCTCTAGCGTAGTTATCCATGGCGAGTAATGAGCTGGGATTCATAACTCGCCATGGATATATGAAACTATTTCTTATGACATAATTTAACTCGCATCTTGTAATATGTGCCTTTTTGAATCACGTTTTCTCATCTGTTGGACATATATTTTTGTTTATTACTGCATCTATTCCTTGATTGTTCTACATTAACCAAAATATTTTACTAAGCATTTCATTGTTTCAATAACATGCTCTCTGCGTACTTTTTCTTACAAGAGACTCAAAGCAATAATGCTCATTACCTAACGTTTTACATTTTTAATAATAGTCGGTGTTCTGAATCGATTGTCAGCAAGAAAACTCGATGTTGCTCCAGCATAACATCTTTTTCACTGGGTATTCCGACGAAAAATCCGTATTTTATTTTACTCCCATGATGGACGGGACGTTTCAACAATAGGGGCTTCTATCATTTTTCTAAAAAAAAAAAAAACTTATATAAAAAACTAAGACGGAAGTAGTATCATTAAAACGAGACACCTTGTATGCGCCAGAGATTATTTTTCTATATAGTCATTGCCATTTCTGATGCACGTTTACCTATCTTTATTGCTGCTTTGGTAGTAATAGTCCGGCGCCATGTCACTCAAATCTATATCGCCACTATTAAGTCGAACCCATCTCCGTACTGTGCTGAAATCAACTTCATCGGCTTCATTAAAGTTTAACAAAGCATATAAATGTAGATCGGTTCAAATTTTATGCCTGGAGGAATTCAATGACGCAGGATTCTGATGCACGTGTATGACAGGGTTGAGCTCATAGTTTAACACGGTAAATATCTAAAACATTATTTTTTGGTCATGAATTCATAGGTTTAGTCATCATAACAATGCAATTTCCAATCGTTGATACATTCTGGTGGAATTAATCTCGGAAATGTTACTTTTGGAACCTTCTGAGTTGTAGAAGTCAGCAGACTAAAGGCAATGTTTTACGTGTAAAAAAAATGAAAAGACAGTACAGATGTTGAATAGGGGACATTCATATTGATGAGGGGAAGACATAGAAGAGAGGAGAACGGCATTTATACATTTCACTGTCTGTGGTTCTTATAACATATTTAGAGAGGAGCGTTATCAGTTCTTATGACACAAGAAGGGGCAGTCATTACTCATGATAGAGAGGGGGACACATTACTTAGATGGTTTATTCACAAAGTTCATGATAACGATGAATGGAGACAATGTTCATATAAAGATTATTACACATTACTTTCAATTTGGTAGGAAGATGACATAAGACGCAGTTAAAAATATGATGCGTTCTTTTATTACATTCGACCGGCCGCAATTATGTTGACATCAAGGAATTCAAAGTCGACTACATGATTAAAACTTCCTCCCTCGCTTCCAAAGAGACCTTCTTCTGACCAAGGTTAGCTCTGTCCTCTATTTTCGCCTCAAACTCTGTCTCTCTAACTCTTTGACTTTAGCTCATTGAGAATTCATTTCTGCCATGACGTCATACGCATGTAAAAAAAAACATGCATGACCCACGTGGTCTGAACATGCGTGCTTCGCACATGTCTGCATACAAGAATTTTTACTAACCTATTTTTCGACCTAACATTGTTTCAATGTTTTTAATTTTCTATTGTTCGTTTTTCTAACTGAGCTTATTTTAATTCCGTTTTCATAAAAAGAAGTGAACAATCGACATAGCTAAACTATTTTGTGTGAAAACTGGACAATCGAAATTCTACATTCCATTTCTGACCCTATTACTGAACCTTGCTTACAAGGTTCGAATCTCTGTCTATCTGATCTCATTTTTACTTATATAACGTTTTTCTTACAAGAAAAGGGGACCTTTTCTTGTGACACAGAATTTAAAAAATATCAAGTACGTTATATAGAGGTATTCCGATTTCTAATTGAATGATAGCGGCGTGCCTTTCATTTGATTGGTAACTTATCACCCGTATCTATAAATAGAACCTTCCAAATTTCTGGAATAATACTCTTTAGTATACCAAAAACTTTGCAACGAATTTTCAACCTACTCTAATCCTATCCTGTGAATGTTATAGGATGAGTCTCCTTGTTTCGGTTGCTTGGAGACTAGTCTAGAAATACTGGTCAGTAACCTGTTCTTAAGAATCCGACCAACAGGTGCATGGCGAGGAACTGGCCCAACAGCAATCAGACAGAGGTACGCCGCCAGAGGAGTAACAAGTGTTACTGAGAAGGTCCGGGCAATGACTAGAACACAATGAGACAATCCCGCGAATAAGGTGACCTATATTCCTGGTGCCTGGAATGCGTCAATATCACGTCAATCAGCCAGGAAAGCTAACCGATATTAAAATGGGTAAGACCAAAACCAACAAAAGTACAATAAAAATAGCTGGCGAAAATATTGTAATCAGGTCAATCGACATGGGAAACAAATAAAGCTAGTGAGAAAAAGGCCATCAGGCCAAAGCGTCATTAATAAAAAAAAGAGAGAAAAAAAAAACGGAGAGACACAAAGCAAAAATACAGGTCGACGCAGAGTTTTGCAACACACTTTCTCCACTACCCTTTGCTCCGATGGTTTTTGACACTTTTGAACCTGTATTGAAAACATAAGTGTCTCGTGTTCATTTTAACACGAAAATAACTTTTCATTTATACGACCAAGAGAAACTTGATGACTACAGTACATTCTTATATGTAACACCTAGAAAGCCCACCTTTCCAGGCCTTGTAATTCGCCTATCGGGCAGAGTAAGCTTATCGCTTACTGTCTGAGGCGCCTCTAGCAAGCAATGCTGAGGGGGCTGTCCAGACACATTTTGCAAACTCAGGGAGCTCCTTTTTTAGAAGCGCTGACTTGAACGTCACATCATCCGATCTTGTGTGCAATCTTGCGGAGGTGATCCGCAATTTAATATCTACCTTCTTTTGTTTAACAAAAATATCGCAACAAATTTCCAATCTTCTCTCAATCATTCGGACGGAAGAAAAACATAAGATATTACTTTTCCAACGCTCTTTATATAAGCGGCAATAATATTTTTTAATATGCTCCTTTTTTATTTTCTGTCTATACTGATAGTCTTATTGGTTATCTTTGAACACTTTATGAGAAGCACAAAATGGGCTAATGAGATTTATTATTCTCTTGTTCGTATCGAATAAAGAGAAGCCTGGTGGCACCACACGTAAAATAACGTATTTATCGCCTCTGGTTATGCTGTTTACTTTTATGCTGTGCTTTTCCCGTAGCGTTCACGCGTTTTTACAGAATCATATTTCATCCGGATTTAGCAAAGAACTTTAACACCTTTCAATGAAAGTAAAGGTTTCGCTAGCAATGTTAATAACTAAGCGATGACAATTCATCATTTCCGGATATTCCAAACTATTTTTCTCCACAAATTTCCGCGCTATTTTTACATGTTTTATTGTCGTCTCGATATGGTCCCGATAAGCAAGATGACCTCAGATTTTGGTTGTGAGTAAAGAAAATATTTTTTTTACTAAGGGTTACTGTTTATAAATGCCATAAGATAACTCGATTATAAGTATTGGTAAGTGTCGGATAGATTGATTGGAAATGTAAAACTTTGATGATTTAATATAGTGACGCCACATTAACTTGCTTACGTTTGATTTAGAATCTATAATGATGCCGTAAGCTGGGCAGTAACCCCATCATCTTATTACAATAGTGGGCATTTCTAAAAAATAATTTTCTCGTAGAATATATAGATTTGTGAGTGTGTGTATGTATATATATTTCTTTAAAATATTTTACCTATCTAATTCCTCTATCAGCTTTTGGCCTAGACATGAAACTTCATGCATAAAGTATTCGCACACGTGCGAAAATTTTTATATATTGGATTTAGCCGGGAAAGTCTGTGCAAAATGTGAAGATTAACAAAGTGGAATTTGCCAGGCGAAGGTCGAACGACGGTATTTCGAATATGCATGCGTAACGTAATAGCTATTGGTTCGTGTTTTAATTTATTAGCTTTTCAGCAAACATGTCTTTATAGTTCAGGTAGTTACGTCAAAGGAAAAAGTAAATCGTAAACTAAGCGTTTTGTTTAGGATTCCCCGTGGTGGCGCACGAGTCATTTTTTTTTTTTAACGTTTTAAACCATTACTATATATTGGGTACCATATAATAAATACGAAATCTGCATTAATCAAAATGTCATATTTAAACGTATTTTATGAAGGGGCACTACCGAGCGGCATGCTAGTTATATATACATATATATAATTAAAAACAAATTAAATATATACATGTTGTTAAAAGAATAAGTTGAATGTATCAACTATAAGATGAAATAACAGAAAAAGCAAACTAGCGAGGAGAGATTTAAGGACATTTAGAGTAATCCTACTGAAGTTACCATAAGTCGTTACATCAATTTTTGTATATTTATCGTCGAGTAGTACTTTCGGTTGAATTCCAGTTTTAAACCTGTCACTTGTTTTTGGGACACCCTGTGTGTTTGAATATATGGTGAAGTTGCAGCTTTAGTCATTTAAAACTGCTTTAAAGCTTCACCGCTCACTCACTTTTCGACCAAATTTCAAACAATTATAATAGTTTATCGATCACCGCTGCTATATTTTAAAAACAAAGTATGAATTTCTTTGTGTTCCAAAACGTAAGGTTAGCGACGTTTTTTAATGACTGGTTTCTATAGCAATGACGTCGTTTTTGCAATTTCTATTGCTACCAATTCATCGGTCTCGCGGAAAAAGAAAGTAACAAGTAAAACAGAAAATGAAAGAATGAAAGGAAGATAATTGGGGAGATTTTATTGAAAGCAGACGAGTGCCGTTCATTGTTATCACATATGTTTATGGGGGTAAGAAATTAGGCTGAAATTAAACAAAGAACAAGTGGACTTACTGGAAACTTGGAAAAATCATGGATTTTAATAGAAAAATGCGAGCATGAAAGGTAATATGGTTAAGCTTAAATATGGAAAAGTAAAAGACTAGTTAAAATATTCTAATGAAAATATAATAAATTAATAACTTAAAATATTGTAGCATTATGATTTTTTTTAATTCAGTTTATAATCTTATCTAATCATTTGTTAATGTTGCAATATTTAAAGTTATAAATGTTTACTTTTACTAGAATATCTTGTGCTTTTTGCTTCTAGTTTTTACAACTAGCCATTTACTTTTTTAAGCATTTTTCATGCTCGCATTTTTCTATTCTAATATATATATAATGTTTGTTTGACTCGCCATTTGCAAAAACCACAAGCACAACAGTGTAAATGTTAATAAGCTCTGTGGTTTATCAGTTTCATAAGGAATATTGAGAGGATGGAAAATTAAATGAAAAAGGTAGGTAAAACATGAATAAATGTCGAAAAAGAAACTTGAATCACAAAAGGTATTTTATTTTTTGAATCCTAAGATTCTCATAATAATTTCCAGAAAATATTTAGAGATGGAGAAAAATATTTTATTTTAATCAGGTTTACATATTAAGGGGAAAAGGCATCTCTGGGTTAAGAGTAGACAGGATGAATAGATAACCAGTTTAATTTTTTCACTATATATATATGAGCATATTACGAAAATGAAACGGTGGAGTGTTAACATTGAAAGGATAAACAAAAAACTGTGTTGAAAATTATACAAACACTAACACGATTTCTTACAAATAGAAAACTTTTCCAACAATAAAATATTTCCCCACATGCACCGGGAGAAAATAGAAGAAAATTATACAAACTAATACAAGATTATACAAACTAATACAAGATTATACAAACTAATACAAGATTATACAAACTAATACAAGATTATACAAACTAATACAAGATTATACAAACTAATACAAGATTATACAAACTAATACAAAACTGTGTTGAAAATTATACAAACACTAACACGATTTCTTACAAATAGAAAACTTTCCAACAATAAAATATTTCCCCACATGCTCCGGGAGAAAATAGAAGAAAAACAACTTTTTATTTTAATTCATCTAACTTGTATTCTAATCTTAGCTGTTTCAGGTCTTAAAATTTAAGGTTTGCAGAAGTAGGTAACAGAATTTTTAGCTGAACCGTTTATTTAATCCGAGAACCTTGTTTGTCCTTCATTTGCCAGAAAAAAAACTAACACATCACGACCTATAACAATTATATTATGAGTATAAGCTTGCTTGACAGACTAACCAAGAGAAGGTATTATGAAGATGATTGGATATATCTCAACGACTTGGAATGGCATTGTAAGCGTTTCGAGAACCGGCCTAGCTTTCCGGGCACGGCTTTGCTTACTCGAGCATCAAAACTTCACTAGTATTTTCCTGGTGATCGAGTTATCTGCTGTTATTATAAATGTCCTTGGTCGGTCTGGAGATAAAAATGGTATCCTTGTGAAGATGCCTGTACTTGAAGTTTATTGCAACGGAAAATGTGTCACGATTCAGATAACACTTTTTCTGAACCGTGTGACTTTTAATTGAAAAGTGAATTTCGTGAATAAATCGTTACCCACGTTCGGAGGGAGGACAAGTTTTTTGTCGTATGCAAAACTAGTATTTGGATGAAATGATTATTGTGGTCGGAACGGGGATTATTTTCATGGGGACAAGAAAATTGCCAATAAATCTGTAGTTGAAGAAACTAGAAATGGCTTCCTCAATTTTGAAGTTAATTCCTCAATGTAATATCATTATAACGCAAGTGATTTGAACATTTTCTGATACGAATTATCTATTTCTTCCATTTTAAAATGTAAAAGTGAGTTGGAAATAGTCAGAAAGTATGTCAAATATAAATTGAATTACGGTACAGGATGTAATCTCGTAGGAAAGAAAGGTGCCTTTCACCAACTATAAGTGCATATAAATGTGTCTATATATGCGTATAATATATATATATATATAATCTAGCAGGGCATCCAGTATAGCCCGGTGAAAATTACGCTTAAATATATTTTAATTAATGCAAACTACGTATATCTAATGGGCAATTCTCTATCGATTATTATATTGAACGTAATATATATAGAAGTGAGATTAAAATTAATACATAGGTTTGGATGACATAAGCATGGCTTGAAATCAATAAGTATAAATCACCGCCATCTTTGCTTAACATCTGAGCTACGCCCATATATATATATATATATATATATATATATATATATATATATAGGATGACCAAAAAAATAACAGGACATTCAATTGTTTTTCTAACCATTTTAGTCAACGGAGAAAAAAAGGCCAAAGACCGTAGTATTTTCATGTGATGTTTTGAATATAATAAACTAGTTATGACCAAAGTTTCATTTAATTCTGACAAAACACTAAGAAACAGGGCCTTATTAGGTTTGGAGCCCAGTTTTTGGAGTCACCATATATATATATATATATATATATATATATATATATATATATATATTCAAACACTGTTTAAATAGATGGTTAAGTGTAAGTTTTACTAGTTTAGAACTGATGTAAAACTTCATCGCTCACTCGTTTTTCGATCAAATTTCAAACAATTATTACAGTTCATAGGTCACCTTCTCTGTTTAATTTTAACTATTAAAACAAAAGTTATCATAAAATTGCTGATGTTCAAAAGTTCTCCGAATATGTAAGGAATGTGGAGACGTTTTCTTCTGATTGGCTGATAGTTACCATAGCAACTTTTTCCACAATGACGTTTTATCTCCAGTTTTTAATGGGTTTTTTTCGTAAAAACATGGTATTTATCATATTTGTAAAAAGGAGTTACAATTTCTATAATGTATTATCTTATGCGTATCAAAAAAACCTATATCACTGTGAAAGTGTATGTGTCTGTGAACATTTTTCTACACGATAACTCTGTCAATTTTCAGTCTACACACTCCAAATTTATATACAGGGTACTGAGATTTGGGACTATCTTTGTAATTCGGTTTTGGCCAGAAATGTGGCTGTGGAAGGGTCAAAATTCAACGATTTGACTTTTGAGAAATCTGCCAAACTCCTCCGCCAAATTTCGGTCCAAACATTTGAAATTTTGGATATAGGTTCCTTGGACATGGATCTAACTTAATAACTTGCTGACAGCCCAAAACAATCAATATTAAGGGGGTCATAATAGGGTCAAAGTTGAAAAAAAAACTGAACGCTTCGGTCTCTACCAAATTACTCTGACAGTTTCTGGTCTAAACAGTTGAAATTGTACAAAAAGGGTATTTAGAGATAGGGGAAACTTTACGTATATGAATTAGGTGCTATCAGATAAAATTGAAACTACAGCATAAAGCTATCCAGCCTTATTAGTTACAATCTGTACTTTGTCCTAACACATTGAAACAAAGAAATGCATTGTGAAAAGTATATATTTATATTTGCGCATGCGTAGAAGAGCACCTTAAGTCGACTTACGCCTGTCAAGATTTTTTGTTATATTTTGTTTCAATTTTCACCCATTATCAGCAATTTTTATCGGCTAAAATCCGACTGAATTTGTCCTACAAGTTGAAATATCCGATGTGTTGAATTTAATATGAATAGACTGAAAATTGACAGAAAATTTCTAGAGGTTATTCCTCAAACAGACAAGCTAACTTGTGTGTATGTATATATATATATATATATATATATATATATTATGTAAACTTATATATGCGTGTGTGAGTAAATATGTGGTGCGAGCACTGTAAAAGCAGTGGATGAGTGCTTATTTAAATATACATTTGTTGAGGTCATTAGCGAACACAGATCGCATGAGCGTTTGGGTAGAACTGTCCACTATCAACGCGATGATTGTAGGTTCAATCCCCAGCTAGGAAAGCTGCTTGCCTAGCTGCACTGTAAGTTGCGATATAACGAAGCAGTACTGTATTTGGATTACTATATATTTATGTGCAAATATATTTCTTCTAAGATCGAAAAGAAATTGATTTTCTCAATAAATTTCATCGGGAAGGCGTCATTTTATTCTATTAATATGGATGTTGGATGTTCAAACCGGTCGTCTTCATTGCAAAAAAATAAATAAATAAATAAATAGAAAAAAATCATAAATATAAGCAATAATTTTGTTTGTCTAAAATTATGCACAGCTTTATTTGTCATGTTCATCCTTGCCGGATGGAAATTCGTTTATTTTTTATTTCGTTGTTTATATTTTTTTTATTTCTCATGATTATATAAATATAAAATACTTTACTCTTTTTCCTAAAAACAATAGCTATCGCCTCTTGACTTGGGATGTATCATTGGTCCAATATATTTATGAATATAGTTAATTTTTTAATCATTTTTGCATTAAATATTAATCACTATTAATCAGTTTAAGTGGATCGAACGAAAACCATAGTACGCTGTTAGCTGCACCGAATAGTAAATTCCAGCCAGATGACCTTAGTAGTTTCCGAAGAAAAGGAAAACAGACTGACAGGCAAAATGTAATGTAATATAATATACATGATATTAAATCTATTCGGGACGTTTCAACTATTTAATGGTTGCTTAATACACTTTAGAGTCTAATAATTATGCTGCTGGCTTCAATTGAAGGACTACAGAAATCCAATCGTGTTTTGATCCAGGATCTTATTAGACCACTTTTCTATTTAAAAAAAAAATGGTATAGTTTTTAAATCTATTTACAGCCTGTGTGTGTTTTTTTTGTTTTTTTTTTTTTTACTAAATGCGGGTAAATGAACTTCAGCGTGTTTTTTTTTTTTTGACTTATGATGCGGGTAAATGAACTTCCAGACTTTTCACGGCCCGTGGAAATAGTCTTTACTGTTTAGAGTGTTCATCAGAGATCTTTATTTCGTAATTTCTAGGCACGCTAGACTAATTTTTAAGACCTGATATATTCTTTTAAAATAGATATTTCACTACCGGAACCGAATTGTCGATTCGATAGTTTCTCCTTTAGTTTCTCCTGAAGAAAATCTGTAAATCTGACGAAACTATCAGATCGTCAATTCGATTCCAATATTGGGAACACATGTAACTAAGTAGATTAAAAACGGTAATAAATATTTTGTTCTACAGTAGCATTGAGCACTTTTATCAGCATTTTTTACCATTTACTTATATACTAGACCACCCGTGACCCGTTGGGTCAGTACGTTATATTAGCTATGGAATTCATGTATGAGCGTGACACTTGTGGCATAAAGAAAATAGTTTTTTTTTTACATAACAGAAGCATTTCTATGAAAGTATATTAAAATGAAAAAAGAATATAGATAGATTTCTATGAGTCGTTCTGTTTATTATAATTGTTATTTTTTTTAAAATTACAGTTACTGAATTATAAGTGGTTGGTCATACTTATAGGTAAATATGCACTGAACAGGTATCATAATCCTTATTATAGTTAAATTCAAATTTTGATATATCATCTTTTAAATGAAATTGTTAGTTGAAAGTACAGAATAATAAAAAAAACACTCTCCACATGTTAATAATGGCTTTTTAAATAGAAAATGAAAATAAAATGTAACTTTTTTCATTTAATTTAAGCAAACATTCAGTACCCATTGTGTAAAATATTTAATTTGTATGTTAATAATAAGGTCAATAAAATTAAGACAATTCTTTTCTATTTACATTTTTTGTACAATTAATTTTTTTTAAAGAAAACTTTTGTTATCCTTTTGCTTAATTGAGACTTCTTATCAGGTTCTAACTCTCTTATATCCAGATTAATTATATTAATCAATTTATTTTATTGAATATGTATCGCTGAAAAGCACGGGTGCTTAAGCACTTATTGTACAGAAAATAAATATTGTATTCATATGGTAATAATAAGGTCACTAAAACTAAGACAATACTTTTCTATTTACAATATTTTTTGTACAATTTGATGGTTTTAAAAAAACTTTTATGTTTTCCTTTCGCTTAACTATCCAGTTTTACATCGCTCCCTTTTTCTCTCTCTCACACATACACGTACCTATTTCTCGCGTACGTAACGAAAACAGAGGGAGTAGGTGTGTTGAAATCTATGAGAGTGAAAGTGAGAGGTGTTTTCTTTCACCGCCGCTGTTTCTATTAATAATGAGTGTTGTTTTTTAAAAGGGAGAAGTTTTTTTGAAACTGCGACAGACTTTACGAAGTTGAATGTTTTTAGCCGTTAAAAAAAAAAAAACTACGGTTGATTTTATAAAATTATTTATTTATAATGACATGAATTAAAGATTTCTCGCGTACGTAACGAAAACAGAGGGAGTAGGAGTGTTGAAATCTATTAGAGGGAAAGTGAGAGGTGTTTTCTTTCACCGCCGCTGTTTCTATTAATAATGAGTGTTGTTTTTCTTGTTTGTTTACTTTTGTTTTTTTTTAAAAGGGAGAAGTTTTTTTGAAACTGCGACAGACTTTACGAAGTTGAATGTTTTTAGCCGTTAAAAAAAAACAAAAAACTATTTGATCAAATTAAATGAAATTGTTTGTATTAAAAGCGATATAAAAATTCCGGAATTGGAATAACGGATTGAAGACGTTGCTATTTACGCATGCGCAACCGGATGTTGAAAACCGGAAATCTGATTGCAAACATACAAGATCCATAGACTTTTAGTATTATATAGATAAAGTTTTGGGACGATTAATCGGGAATCGGCAAAATTGGAACTTTTTGTAGTATCAAAATCGGCATCGGAATCGGAAATATCTGTGCCTATTTTCCGATGCCAAAAACGATTCCTTTAATTATTTTTTCATTAGATTTTGGTTCAAGAAAAATCTTCCAATGTTAGTAGTAAAAATTAAATAACTATTTATTTGTTTAAACTTCCAGTAAAGTTAAAATCTATAAATCACTTCTTTGCAAGTGTAGTTTTACGTTTGTAAAAATATATGTGCGCATTAAAAATTTTGTTCGTACGGTAATAGAGATGTAATAACCATTTTATAGTTAAATATTCAGAGATGTATGAAGAATCAGAATCGGTAATTGTATAGGAATCGTCCCATCATTAATATATATATATATATATATATATATATATATATATATATATATATATATATATATATATATATATATATTTGCGTTATTAGGTATACAATGGGTAATATTACGAGTGGATGAACAACGATTCATACTATTAGTCACGTACGATTACTTATGAAGATTGTTTGACAGTACATTTAAAGAAAGTACTTATATATTCATGTATATAACCTCCCTGGTTATTTAGAGGCTTGGTAGATTTTATAAGCTGAAATTGTCAAAGATTGGCAGGGAAATCCATCTTTTATTATTACTCTTGGAAACTGTTTTTCTTTAAATGAATTGTTTGCGTACGATTGTGGTAACGTCACTTTCTCTCGGGAGCTGGCTTGAGAGAAGGATAATAGGTTGCAAGAGCAATAAATTCAGAATTGCCACCAAATAATTTCAACTCGTTCTAGATATTAACGAAACGATGATTTCTGGCAGTTCAGGTCACCAACCTTAACATGACGTCAGATAAAGTAGGTAGAGCTGTAAGTACGGCGGGGAGCTAATCAAAATAGCCGTCGAACCGGAGTTCCCGAAACGGCGCAAATTATCTCCTGATAACTCAAAGAATCCACTGAACGGTATGCGGATCAACCGTATACCAACAATTGCTCTGCTAGCTGTTTGTACAAATTATTTGAATACATTTCGGCCGATGTAACCTTCCATCTTCAGATTTGTCTTGTAGATCTGTGGAATCTATACCGAATTTCAAACGATTCTTTTTCTCTTGGTGATATCAAGTTGGAAAACGCTATGATGCTCTCGGGGTCCTCTTCCCAAATTGTAGGAGGTCGGGGAGATAGAAAAATAAAGAGCAAAACTAGAAATAAGTTTATCAGTAGGACAAAGGCATAGGAAGTTGTGCACCAAGGCACACAAAAAAAATTTGGCGATGAACGAGAACTAAATATTGGTAAATATATTTTAGTTAGTTTTGCGGTGGTGCGTTTTCTGACGACATGGTTGAGTTGGTCATCATAAAATGCAGGCTCAGAGTAAGAGCAGATCAACTCGAGTTGACATCAAGTAATGAACTCTGCCTCAGCTGATGACTATGTGGGTGTGGACCTTAGTGTTAAAGGGTCGATTGTGCCACGCACACATACACACGGGGCAACTGATATCTGTAGATTGCGTTCTGTTTTATTTTATAACAAGTAAATACGAAATACAGATGCCTTTATTAATAAATTTACACCATACCGTTCGCCTTGCATCTCAAGTGCATAACATGTGATTAAACATGGGTATTTAATACAACATAATTTGCTCGGTGGAACAAGTGTTGATGTTATAAAAAGCATTTTATGACAGTATAAAGATAAGAAATGCTAGTTAAAACAAGGCTTCCCAAGGCGTATGAATATGAGATGCGGTTAGTTTCAGTACATTTTATCATAGTTGTTTGATATGCTTATTCATCGACATAATTATTCAGAATATCATATTCATGCGATTGATATTCTTATCTAGACAAGCACGTGGCTAGAACAAAACTGAAAGCACTATTTACCATTTTCCTTAACGAGATAGACATGAGCGGACAATTTACTCTGAACATTTTGAAGTTCAAATATATCAGTTTACAAAGGAATATATCAATTAGAATCACGCCTGCTTATATAGTCGAGTATAAATATTTAATAACTAGTTTAAAATATTAGATCGTAATTTTTAAGTTTGTTTTTACTTGGAGGTCAGCACCAATCAAGGTTCGAAGGCCGCTCAAGAATAAAGTTTAATGAATACTAGCGGGACCTGTGAAAATTCCATAGGGGACTCAATCCTATGTAATATATTGATGTTGGCATTCTGTGGAGGTTCAGTGTAAATGGAGACGCTCTGATATTATTGTAGCTCTTTTGTTAAAGCTGCAAAAGTATTTACCTAACCTAGCACGAACACCCGACAAAGTACCGCAAGTATATTTTAATGCTTACAGATTTCGTATATATTAGTCTAATGTTATGTGGATTTTTATATATTATAAAGTTGCGATTTAATTAATATATATATATATATATATATATATATTAATTAACTTGTTCTTTCAGCCATAATCAAATTGGAAACCAAAATTTATAAAGAGTTCTTGATAACTTATTTATTAAAAAAAATAGATTGAGTGCCATCAGTTGTAATTGAAACCGAAACCAAAACTTATGAAGAATTCTTGATAAAATTATTCATGACAAGAAATGGAAGTACATAACAAACGACCTGGATGTAAGCGCGATAAAGGAGAGAACACACGTGCTATCGTATTAATATATAGATAAGTTGGTAATGTAGTAATTGCTAATGGTGTAAATTGTGGGAAATGTTATTATTTATGGGGACGGCTGAACGAGAACTTTTCTCCATAGGATTTTAAGGCTTCAATGTTGTGTTCAACCAGGAAACAGGCCAGTGAAATCAGTGTTCAACAGGCGGCAAGTTCTGAGAGAGAAGCCTTGTTTATGGAATCTGGTTAGATTTAGGCACATATAGCGTGGAAAATTGTATATTGTGGTTAAAGCTAATCTAGTATTATTGTGTAAGTCTGACAAAGGAAAACATACATTGGAATTCAGTCGAGCACTTGCCATGAACATATTAATGGAGAATAAATAAGCAACCAACGTCTCTTCTGTGGGGGGGGGGAGATTGCAGGGAGGAGAAAAGGGCATCACCTAAGTTTCGAAGCCGGCTTTGATCTCCATCAAAGCTGGATTATGCCGCCGAGCAGTTCTTTTCCAGATGTGGAACAGTACTCTATTTTATGGCGTACCTAGCTCTTACACAGATAGAGGATTGCATCGGTAATGAGATACCTACTGAAGCGATAGTGATCCAACCATTTTCCAGTGATCTTGTACACAGATTTTGTGTATGTATTCCAATACAAATCAGGAGTGAAAGTCCCAGAAGATGAAAAATAATTGTTCGTATAAATAGAAGTAATTTTCCTATCCTGAGTTATTTTCACAACGCTTCGGTCGATATAACCTCTGGCCTTCTTCAGGTGCATAAGTCACCATGTTTTGATATTGCGAACTGGTTAGCTACATACTTTCAGGGTTTTGTATTTAAGTCCGAGTTACAAGTATAAATAAATAAATAAAACAATAGAATATATTTTTCTTTAAAATATAATATACGAAACTAAGATACTGCTGATAAACGATTGTTAAGACACGTTATTCTCGTAAATAGATATCTAATTCCCATTTCAGTGATGCAATTTTAAGTTTCATATAAGCGGCACTTTCATTTATGATCGTATTTTAAATCCATTCGGCGTTAAATTGTATCGATGTGAGGAACAGATACGACACTTTTATCTATTTCTTTACGAAACTTTTACAAATCATTAGCCTTCAATACTGTAGGAAGGGTGGTTTATTGTCACATATGTCACTGTACCTAATATTTGTGTACGGTTTTTATAATCTTAACCTAAAAGACAACGGCCCTGTTGGTGGAGCATTAGAATACGCCGAGTGCCCCCCACCCCTGCAGAGGGTACAAGTCCCTCAATGGGGGTTCTGGATATGACCTTAAACTATATCCAGTGGTGAGGTCCCAGCTTGTGGACTTTGGGGAGTGTGGAGCCACCCTTTAATTACCATTGCTCCCAGGTCCACTCTGACCCGGAGTGGCAGTACCTGTTATGGTTGAATAGAAACCGACTTGAAAACAACAAATATATTCTATTAAAAAAAAAATTCTTAAATCTTTGGATTCGGCATTAAATAACCCGAAAAGGGTTGATATGCCGTAAAACAAAAACAACCAATCAACCTAAAAGACAACACGCCATAAGTATTTTACTTTTTTTTTTAATTAAAAAGATTGTTATTTTTTAAATTTCTCTATTCATGCTAATCAAGTTTAATTCTTAAAAAGGAAATGATTTTTAATTTGTATTTGTTTATACTAATGGTGTGAGTTTTGGCGGATGGTTTAGTCTACTCTCTATGTATGTTGCATTTGCTGTATGTGTATCTGTATTTTTTAATGCATTCATGTCTTTTCCAATGAAAAACATTATATAAATAGTAAATAACATTGCAACCTATAACGAGAATTCTATGACAGGAAGTTAAAATTAAAAAAAAATAACGTCTGCTGTTAAAGAAATTCAACTAACAACATTTTGATAAAATAAAACACGCATCAAGTTCACTTGAAAGCCAAATCACAACGTAATAATAGGAAAATAGACAAATATTCTACTTGTTTAAAATTTACCACAAATATATTTTAGAGTTATACGATATCTTCAGTGATTTTTTAAAATTTCAAACCAGTAAAATATTTATTTCCCTATTACGGTGTGATATGGCTTTCAAACGAACTTGATGCGTATTTTATTTTATTTAAATTAAAACAACGTTTCTATATGAACTCCCACCCTTGACATTATTCTCGCGTTGCCTACGCACAGGTCAAACATTTCAAATAAAACCGCTAGATACAACGCGTTGCACTTTTTTCTCCAACTTTACAACATGGCAAGGAAGAAGAAAAGAAAAAGAAACCCAACAACGTGGGGTATATCTCTGAAATAAATTTCAAACAAGTAAAATATTTGAATAAAATAAAATACGCATCAAATGCGCTTGAAACGAAATCACAACGTAATATTAGGAAAATAAACAAATATTTTACTTGTTTCAAATGTATCCCAAATATATTTATCACAAATATATTTCAGAGGTATACTCCATCTTCAGTGTTGTGTTCTGTTTCCTTTTCCCCCTTTGGTATCCTGGTTTGAAAATAAAGCGGTTTCAGATTTCAGATAAAATAAGTTAAATCAAATATAAATTGAAATTTAAACAAACTAAACGAAAAAAAAATAATTAGTACAGTTGAAACGAAGCTATTATGTCGAATAAGTAATATCATCGAGTTAATTATTGAAATAGATTTAACTTAATGCGATATGCTAATGAGCGTAACTCAATCAATGTATATGTGGTTTGGAGAATGCTATATACATATATATATATATATATATATATATATACACACACACACACACATATATATATATATATATGTATAGTAAAAACTTGAAGAGGGTGATCAATACTATTGCAGAGCAAATATGTGTTTTATCTTTTTATTAACGTTTTATCTGCTTGGTTACATATGTTTCGGATGTTGGGCGATGTTTACGATCCAACATCCGCCAGACCTTTCAGAAAATCTACGGTCTGACGAGGATTTTGGATCGAAAACACATAGAACACAGGGCGTAGTGGATAAAACACTTGGTGAAATTTAGTTGTAAGTTACACTCTTCTGAAGGTCAAAGGTTCAATCCTCAGGTTTTTGGGGGGATTTTTTTTAATGATGACACTAAAATACGATGGTAAATTACTTAAAACGTTTTCACATATTGCTAGCGGAACGAAAGCATGCTATCAACGCGGATCAAATAAAGGCACCCGTTGAAATTTCCGTGCAAATTACCAATTTATGCATGAACGTTCTCACAAAGAAGATTGAACCTTCAGCATCCAGAAGAGTTTGTTACAAGTGAAATTAATTTAAAGTGATTTATCCACTATGCTACAGACCCTTGTGTGTGTATATATAATGTAGCCACGGGTAGTGTGTGAATGGTTTCGCTTGTTTATTCTTCCGTGAGTGAAACCAATGAAGTGAGCGAAAATGGCAGAAACAAAATTAAACTTGACAGTTTTTCTTGTGTAGAGATGAGTTTTTTCGTGTCCTATTTTTAAATCCTGAGCTTCATTTGATTAGCAACTCGTGTCCCTTTGATGTCCCTTTCGACATAATTGAATCAATGTCCCAAAGTATGCACAACCTTCTAAAACAATCAAATAGCCATCTTCATGGATCGAACGACAAGCATCGTTAGCATTTATATTCACAATGAATATCGCATCACATTTTTTATTCACTTCTTGCACTGTTTGTAGACGGTTTACTTATTAGAAATATTGTTGGTACTTTTTTTAACGTATCAATATTTTTCAGCACCAGTCCCTTAGACTCTGTCTTTGTAAAGTTTATTCGTGCATAACGGAAGTTAACTGTCTCATTTCGATAGCGAACTCTTTATTTACAAAAAGGCCGGAAAATCGAAATCACTCTGCCAGTATTATTCGATTCACTAGTATACCGCCTGGGTGATCCCCGGTCGTAAAACATGCGTAAACATGAAATTGTAATAGGTGTAGATTCTGTATTTATAATAAAACGAATGCGCTATTGATCATTAGATATTCACCCAATGTATAGCAGTAATTTCAAAATGTAAAAACAAAAATATATATTATGGGTATTCGAAACCAAATCATTAAGCGCTCCAGCCTTATTCGTTACCATCTCTGCTAACAAATATAAACAGTTAAAAATAAATCTACATTTACGTATAAATGTATATATGTGCATGCATAGCGGAGAACTTAAAGTCAACTTACGCCTGACAAATTACATTTTTGCCGCAGCTTTTTTAACCGCCTAAAAACCAAATCGAATTTTTTTACAGGTGAAAATCCCCGCTCAAGTAACAAGTGTGTAGACCAAATATTAAGAGTAATTTGATAGGGTCAACTCCACTGACAGATAAATTACTTATATGGACTACATTTTTTATAACACTCTTTCTCTTAATTTTTTTGTTTGTTTTACTGAGTCCCCACTGATTAAGGTCAAGGTCAATTAAGGGATAAATTTGATGGCGTAGGTAGAGGAGCGATTTAACGAGGCAGAACACTATGAAAGGATTGAACATAGAATGCGTAAAGTTTGGTTACTTCGAATGACGGTTTATGACATAAACTATTTATTCTAAACAAACTATCTATTACTTATCCTCGTTATAAAGTGGTAAATGTGTAATGGTAGACGAGCAATTGCCTCAAGCCAGGATCGAAACCTGATCATCCAAACGACAGTCGGAGACTCTAACCGTTGCACTATACGGCTGCTGCTATGCGGGCAATGGATTAATCTTTTGATATTGTCCAAATACCTAAGCTCAATTTATTTACACAAAGAGCATCGCTTCATATGCTAATGGTAATTTGTATATCACTTATTCTATTTAAAATCTATTAATCAGAATTTACAGCAATTTATTATTCGACAAGGAATACAAGTTAAAGAAAGTTTTCATTATTCCATGGAGTTTCAAAAGAATGGATTTTATAATCAGTGAAAAGCAGTAAGCAAAATATACCTAATAGGCAAACTATAATTTTGCTCGTTACGACACAATTGGATTACTACAAATTATGAGGGGAAATGATATGTGCACAAAAGTGTATAATGTAGGAATTATTTACTACTAGCGGGGGTACCCGGCGTTGCCCGAGTGTTTGTTTCCGGGACGGAGGGGGGAGTTTTAAAAAATGTTATGGTAGGTAAGTAGGAAGGATCAAACCCGGAGTCATGAGTAAAAGTAGGAAAATAAAGTGTGAAAAAAAAAAACAAAAAAAAACATCTGCAACGTTAACAGTTCGGCCACCAAGAAAAGTCCATTCCAGTTGTTTAGGAAAAAAAAACGACTACGGTAGGTCGGCGCGAACGTGAAAATATAATGTGAATTGTCCAGCACGCTAACCACTACGCCACAGAGCACTGCAGCTTAGTTTAGTGATTTTAAATAACTTCACATGAAAGAACTACGAAGCCAAACCGGTGTTCTCTTCTCAATTGTTCCTTTTGAACGATCCCCAAACGGTGTTACGTGGTGGCAGGGGGAGGAGGAATTTATTAGAGAGAAAATATTTTACCACTTCCATTAATCTTAACCGATTTTGGCCGTGACTTCTCAGCAGAAAAAGTATAGAAATCTAAGATTATCGAGGAATTTGAGAAATAATAAGCCTATAACACACCTCAGATATTGTTCTGCCGTTTGTGCCTATTATATTTGCATGAAATATCTTGATTTTTAATCCTATTAATGTCAAAATCAGACGGAAAAAATGAGTTCATTTTATTTATATAGAGAGAGATTATTCAAATATGATTTCCTTCATAATATGAAGTTTCCAATTTTGAAAAGAGTAATTCTTTAACACTCCATGGAATAAGGTAATCTAATTTCTTCAAATTGTATCCGTGATTAAATTGATGCAAATTTTAGTTTACATATTTGTATTTGAATTCCTTATATCAATAGTCAATCTTGAACATTGAGCTTTGATTTGGTTGTGATTGTTCTAACAAATATGTGTATTAATTCGCACATGCAGGGAACTTATTCATATATAATATATTGATGCTGGAATTCTGTAGATGTTTCGCGTAAATGGAGACGCTCTGATATTATTGTAGCCCTTTTGTTAAAACTGCCGAAGTATTTTTCAAAGCTAGCAGGGAAAGTATGCTTAAATATGATACCTTAATTTTTGCAGATGTAGTATATATTATCATAGTTAATGTCTATCGATTTTTTATATATTATAAAGTCGCAATTTCAAAAAATATATCTGACATCGGCCAGAAACGAAACTGCGACCAGAACTTATGAAAGAGAATACATATATATAACATAGGTTCCTGTAGCTATAACAGAAACTAAAACTTATGAAGACTTCTTGGTCGAATTATTTTTCGCTGACGTAAAATACGCTTAAATATGATATTTTAATTCATGCAGACTTCGTATTTATTATTATATAGCCAATTCGCTATTGGTTGTAATATTATCTTCTATCTATATAAATAAAATGAACTCATTTTTTCTCGTTTGATTTTGACATTAATAGGATTAAAAATCAAGATATTTCATGCAAATATAATATGCACAAACGGCAGAACAATATCTGAGGGGTGTTATAGGCTTATTATTTCTCAAATTCCTCGATAATCTTAGATTTCTATACTTTTTCTGCTGAGAAGTCACGGCCAAAATCGGTTATGATCAATGGAAGTAGTAAAATCTTTTCTCGCTAATAAATTCCTCCTCCCCCTGCCACCACTTAACACCGTTTGGGGATCGTTCACAAGGAACAGTTGAGAAGAGAACACCGGTTTGGCTTCGTAGTTCTTTCATGTGAAGTTATTTAAAATCATTAACTAAGCTGCAGTGCTCTGTGGCGTAGTGGTTAGCGTGCTGGACAATTCACATTTTATTTTCACGTTCGCGCCGACCTACCGTAGTCGTTTATTTTTTTTATTTTTTTTTTCCTAAACAACTGGAATGGACTTTTCTTGGTGGCCGAACTGTTAACGTTGCAGATGTTTTTTTTTGTTTTTTTTTCACACTTTATGTTCCTACTTTTACTCATGACTCCGGGTTTGATCCTTCCTACTTACCTACCATAACATTTTTTAAATCCCCCCCGTCCCGGAAACACACACTCGGGCAACGCCGGGTACCCCCGCTAGTATTCAATATAAATATATTGTAATGATTGTAAAAGTTTTGAAAAGATCTATGATGTTAGTGCCATCGGCTGGAATCGAAACCAAAGCTATAAGACAATTACTGCATTTAAACACGTACGTATTAGTTACGGCAATGAATTAGACAATTCTTTACGCTGAAATCTTGTAAGCATCTTGTCTAAATTTAAATGTGATATATATACGCCCTAAAATGACTATTATTTCGGGGAATGTGCAGTAGATTCCCGTCTGCGTTACTAGTTTAAATTAATAACACGTTCGTATGAAGCAGTAAGAACAAATGTCCGCAATTGTTTGGATAGGTCGAATATTATGTTTTTAATAAGCTACGAATAATACTTGAGCAGAAACATTACCTTCCCTCATTTGTCCGTGGGGATGAATTGCGCGCTGAATTGCTGAGCACAGGCATCACAGCCATAACTTTCTATGGTTTGCCACTGCTCGTATATTACTGTTGAAAATTTTACATACGGCATAATCACGCTGACACACCGGTTCCCGTAAGATAACCGGAGTTAAGCATAGTTTAGATTGGTCCATACTAAAATGGGTGACTACTTGTGAATTTCAGGTTATGTATGTGTTATTCGCTTATTTCCTTCTGGACTTCTTGCCATCGGAGTACACCAGTGCTACTTAGGAGTGATGTTGTCGGAGATTGCGCAACCCTAAGCTTGTAATTCCAAGCGAAGCTACCCTTACAGGGGTAGCTTTTCTTTCAGGACTGAACAGATGCGATGATATATCGACATTGATGGACAATATATATTTATAAATTCCTAACTGGTTAGAATATGAAAAGAAAAGACCTTTCGTTATGTTTAAGATTTTTTCTTTTCTTTTTTTATAAGGATTGATAATCTATATATTAATAAGATAGCGTGTGTTATTTTGTATGTCAAGCTTATATATATATATATATATATATATACATATATATAATTAGAGTTACTGTCGTTTAATTGTGATGACCATCCATTTCTTGTAATAAATGATTTTACCAATAATTCATAGGTTTTTATTTCTATTATAGCCGAAAAGAATACAAGGGGTGTGTATATATATATATATATATATATATATATATATATATATATATATATATATATATATATATATATATATATATATATATAAAGTAATAGGGTTCGTGTGTTTCTGTCTGTGTGTACAGCTCTCCATCATCAACGAAATATAAAGGAGGTAAGAGAGTAGATCTCTCCTGGTAGAGAAACATTAGAACCCATTTTAGGATGTTTCTGTTATAGGAGACATAAGAATATTTGCCTAATCTCTTTATATACTATTCTACAAACCACCCCCATATCGAATGACTTATGCTCATTTGCATATCACATTATATTAAATCTCTTTAACTAATTACCTCGACCTTATTACATATTGGAAATATTCTAATCATTTCAACTGTACTATTTACAAAATCTATTTAACATTTAATCTATCTATCTATATATCACATTATATTAAATCTCTTTAACTAATTACCTCGACCTATATATATATATATATATATATATATATATATATCTATAAAAACAGATGTGTGTGCCACAGACGATTTCTGATTGGTTAATCCAATAATCACATCTCCTAAAAAACAATCGTTTCTACGCTCTTAACTTTACCATCAAATATTATGGCTTTATTTATTGTCCATCTTGGAAGGGTTTAATTTTTTAATAACTTGTTATTTACAAATTAAAAAAATACGAAACTATTATACGAAACTAAACTACACGAAACGCGCACACACACACACGTTCACTACCGTCACGTTGTTATGGCAACCAAACCCTCTGACTAACACACACAGTAAATGTGATTTTCTTCATTTTCTCATTTCACTCGTGGTCTTAAATTAATTTCGGGTGTGTATTACTGTACACATAGATTCGAATAAGTTGCCAAAAAAACAAATATATAACAAATAAATGTTATCAAAGGCAAGATAAATTACTTTTCTACCTAACTGGATATATTTTTCGTGTTTTTATTCAATTTAACATGTTTATTCAGCTCGAAAAGCATACAGTGTTTACCGATGTATTGGAAAATTCAAGATGGCGGCCGATTCTCTCTTTAACACGGTAAGTTTGGAAAAAGGTCTAATAAATAAAAAACCGGTTAAAATACTGTTAAAAACTCGCTCAATATATGTTACCGTGACATAGGTTGACATATATTCGGCGGGTTTTTAATAGTATTTTGTATAGTTTTTTATTTATAACACCTTTTCCCAAACTTACCGTGTTAAAGAATGTGTGAGACGCCATCTTGAATTTTCCAACACATCGGTAAACACTGTATTCTTTTCGAGCTGAATAAACATGTTAAATTGAATAAAAACGCGAAAAATATATCCAGTTTTTATCGGTTTTTTACCTTCTCTGCAGAAGTACAAAAAAAACAAAAAAAAAACGGAAGGTACTTTTACAGAATGTTAAACTAACCCTAACCGATGTTTTATGTTTAGTTTAGGAAAAGTCAGAATAAACAAAAGTCATTATTGCATGAAATATACGTATTTAGTTGAAGTATTGTTTATGTCAATTCTTTCGAAGAAATTTAGCAAGAATACCTGTAAACCAGGAAATCGGTAAAATGTCATCATGGATGAATACTTGTCTATTATAATTTCTACCCTTGACAAAAACTTAGCCATAACAAAAGAGATTTATTGTTCAGATTGTTTTTGAGATTGATTTCTAAAAAGATATTTTATAAATAAAATCGACTTTAAAATTAAAGACTTAAATTACAATAATTGAATTTAAACATTCTTATTTCAATATTTGGCACATAACACCTGCAAAAATGATCACAATGTCAGGATTTCATTTTATTTCAGAATCGATGGCAAATTGTGTAGATTGATATCTCATTATATTAAATACTAATATTTAACATTAGTTTATCATTTAAGCCGATAAAAAGCCCCCCTTTTTTTTTTTTCGAGTCCTAAAAGGATTTGGAGTTTCCTAATCAACCTTTCGGGTGAAGTTGCACGCTCTCAAAATAACTAAAGTGTTGGCTTTAAAAAAATTGGTTCATTAAAACTAAACAGGTTTAGTTTTAATAAAAAAATTTTTTTTTTTTTAATCGCTTTGGTATGTAGATATGTCGTATGGTTATCCCTAATCGCTGAATAAAACCGCTAACGAGTTGAATGATTACGACATAAAATTAAACTCGGGTTCCTGAAACGGAAACTTCGTTTGTTTTTGTTTTTTTCTTATCAATATATTTACATTGTTATTTTGTTTTCATTTTCAATCATTCGAACAGTTTTCTTTTTCAAGTAATCCAAGTTACAAAATTCCCACTGTTTACTATGCTAAAATCACAATGACTAATGTATACCTATTAACCCTTATCCTTGAGTGGCCTCTGGGCCTTGATAAGTGATGACACCCATGTAAAAAAAAAATCACTCGAACAGTTTTCTTTTTATAATGTACAGTTTTAAAAGTTTAAAAACTATATAGTTTTTACTTCAGGAAAATTAATGGGTCAGTTTTTACGATGTGCCCTGTTAAAATACTGTTAAAAACTCGCTCAATATATGTTACCGTGACATAGGTTGACATATATTCGGCGGGTTTTTAATAGTATTTTGTATAGTTTTTTTATTTATAACACCTTTTCCCAAACTTACGGTGTTAAAGAGGGTGTGAGACGCCATCTTGAATTTTCCAACACATCGGTAAACAGTGTATGTTTTTCGAGCTGAATAAATATATTACATTGAATAAAAACACAAAAAATATATCCAGTTAGGTAGAAAAGTAACTTATCTTGCCTTTGATAACATTTATTTATATATTTGTTTTTGACTATTTTTTCGAATCTATGTGTACAGTAATACAAACCCACGATATGAATACTCACGTTGTTATATATATATATATATATATATATATATATATATATATATATATATATATATATATATATATGAATGAGATTATAGCAGTTAAAAACATTTTTAAAACACACACACACCTTTTTCAAAGTGATCAGAAATCGTATAAAAGTAAAAAGGGTAAATTTTTACTTACTTTCCAACTTAATCACCTTTAACGTGACTTTTACAGTTTTTTTTAAAATGGAATTCATTTACCGATACAAAAGAAATGATAAGTAAATAAATCCATAAATAAATATTATAAATGGTTTATTTTAATACTTGCCAGGATGCAGAGGAAAATGAATGAAGGGGGAGGGGAATAAAATAAAAACATTTTGGAAACAGTAAGTTTGAAAGAATTGCTTTGCACAGAAAGAAATTAATGAAAAAATAAAATTTAATTTCTTTTCTTTCTTGATTTTTTTTAGCTTTTTATGAAAAAGGAAGTCAAAATTAAGACTATAAAAAACAATTTTTATTAAGAGCGAACCTCAGTCGTCATGTCTGTAAAAAAAGACGTGGAATAATAAATGTTTTCTAATACAAATTGTTTTTACTTATGTGTTCATTTGTCTCTTTGAAGTTCGTTTGTTTAATATATCGGTTTGCAATATAATTTTGTCATTCTGTCAGATTAAAATTTTAAATCTATATATCTATAAAAGTGAAAGTGTGTGTGTGTGTGTGTCTGTGTACATTTCCCTACGAAATAACTCTGTCAATTTTTAGTCTACAGACTCGAAATTTGATATACAGGATACTGAGATTTGGAAAAATCTATGTGATCGGTTTTTAGCCAGAAATTTGGCGATTAAGGGGTCAAAGTTCAACGATTTGAGCTTTGAGAACTCTACCAAACTTCTCCGACAATTTTGGGTCTACACACTTTAAATTTTAGATATAGCTTCCGTGGACATGGATCTAACTTAATAACTTGATTTGAGCCCAAAACAATAAATTTTCAGGGGTCATAATAGGGGTCAAAGTTTAAAAAGTTACCCCCTTTTTTTTGCTCAGCATACACCTCCAAACACCCGGGCAACGCCGGGCACCCATGCTAGTATATATATATATATATATATATATATATGTGTGTGTGTTTTCATTTCAGTTTCAATTCAAACCGATGTGCCTAAGTCATAGTGATATACTTTTTTTATTTTTAAAATCACAATTTTATAATATGAAGATCGACTCTGATATACGACATCTGCATAAATTAAAAAGGTTTAGTCATGATCCGCCCACTGATGTCGGCTGTAGGAGAATTGTGTGCGCGCGCGCACACACACACACACACACACACACACACACACACACACGAAAGCTAATATTTATATAAAAAAAAACAAAAAAATCTATAGATCTTGCTTGCTTGTATTTTGTCTTCGATCAGGCACATTTTTATAAAACGTATGACAGGTGTGTGTATATATATATATATATATATATATATATATATATATATATATATACACGCACACACCTGTCATACGTTTTATAAAAATGTGCATTCGCCTGATGGTCGAAGACAAAATACAAGCAAGCAAGATCTATAGTTTTTATTTTTACCCTTCACCGGACTATCCATTAATGTGAAATCTTTTTATCATTTTTCTTTTACCTCCTATTCCCCTTACCTCACCCTTTCTTTTAACCAAGTAAGATATGTGACCTACTTGTAGTTTCATTAAATACTTTTACCTGCAAAATCCGATCCTTCATTTTGCTAATTCCTGCCCTCTGATGAGAAGGAGAGTATTTCTTCGAAACTCCGCGGATTAAGGACTATACACTTATCCTATGCTTCCTTTTTTAAAATTAAATGTTTTTAACTCTTTTTCAAGATGTCTTTGTACAGGCTTTATTAACCATTTGTTCATATATATATATATATATATATATATATATATATATATATATATATATATATATATATATAATGGGGGTGCGTATAGGCGTGGCTCAGAGGCTAAGAAACAAGGGTGAAAAATGTTATGTTTTGATGCTAACTGAAGACATCATAAATTTGGAATTCTAACGACTAGAGCTCGTTGGAAAAAATTATTTTCACGTCAAAATCGCACCGCATTTTTTTTTATTCGAACGACCACATCGTTTTAAAAGCGACTCGTAGCATGCTATAAATGTATTACATATTTGGAGGTCTATACACCATGGTCTGTTCTAAAAAGAGCAAAACAATCGTTTTCACATTACAAACGCACTAAATATTTCGAAATATTTTATTTAATTTTTCAGATCAGTTATCTTTTTATTGCTTTTTCCGTGCGTTGCTCGGCCGTTCCGCGCGTTACCCCATCACATTTTTTTTCTGTAATTTCTTTTCGTCATGCTTATTCATTCAAATTATTTCTCTATCCTCAACTGTTTCTTAATCTAACCATTTTCCGCCTGCATTATTATCCCTGTCCGCGTTTTCTTATTTCCTTTCTCCAACACCTTACTCTGCATCGGTTTATTTCGCTTAAAGTGTCCTTCTTGATTTGCTTTCGTCATTTCGTTTTTGCACATTTTTTTCTAATATTGGATATGTTGATTTCTTGTGCAAATAATTTAATTTTAGAAATCATTGTTTTATTTGAATAAATTTCGCTTTGTTTCTTTGATCCAATCTTTTCAATTACATTTTGACAACTTCTATTTTAAAACGAAAATAGTTTGAATTATTTTCGTATTTTTAAACAATAAATCTTTCAAAAATAGCACAACGCTGTGTTTCTTTTTAAATTTGCTACATTTCTTTGAATGAAAACAAGATGAGATTTTTTGTTACGTCTTTAAAGAAATCGCCCGATACAAGGCACGAATCTACTTGATGTAAGCACCTTAGAAGAACGAAAGATGGGTATCACAAAAACAGATGTTTATTAACATTAGTATTTAGTATGTAGCTATGAAAAAAACGTAGGTAGCAAGAGACTCCAACAATCTTGCAGTCTTAGGAAAGAAGCTACAGAATAAGCTATATTAAAATGAGGAATCCAAACAGTAAATAAAGATCCAAATTTTTGCCCTGGAAAACATGATTCCATTTCCGTTTTCTTTGTTTATTGTAGACTATCTACTAGTTGCCCAGTTGTTTACAAATCCCAAGAATGATAGAATCGTCTATCATGTTTGGTAAGTGACACAATGTTCAAAGAGCGGGATAGGAGATGCGCCGCTGTACAACTCCTGCTCTCTACCTATCAAAGATATGACAACAAACGACTGACAACACCTAAATACAAATCTGGACGATGCAACGCTTATGGGCGCAGCACATCAAAGTGTCCGGCCACGGTTATTGTGTTTGGTGTGGTTTCAAGTTAAGACCACACCATACCACCTCACATTTTCGAAGTTGGCATCAAAGCGTAACTAAATGTGCGTAAGAGTGTGGTAATCCCCTGGTGCAATCAAGTTGCCGCTGACAAACCCTGGGTGTGGCAGCATGGCTCGGCGTTGACCCACGTCCGTAGATATCCAGGCTTGGCATCAGAAGGCGTGCTATGATTTTGTACCCTTCTCTTAATAGTCCCTCCTCTCAAAACCTGACCCCGCTAGACTACTTAATTTGATCATAAGTCGAGAATATCACCGACATGACTATCCACAACATCAAATCAAGTCTTATCACCGCCATCCACCAAATATATGCCGAGCTCTCGCCGGTGCTTGTGGAAAAGGCATGCTCTCAGTTCCGGACCTGCATGGGGGCGGTGATTGAGGCTTAAGGCGGCTACATTGAATAGATATGAGTGATACCACATAATCAACTACCAAAACAACCAGTCAAACTGTGAAAATAGGAAGCAATGAATTTATTAGATAATTCTAGAATAATGGATGTCATATTTTTTTTTAAAATGACGAGTCTAGCCAGATTACATCTGTGAGACAAAATGTCAGTCCAACCTAATCAGATACGATTCTGCAATTTATCTATAACCTTCAAATGGTACATAGATTAGCAATTGCAAATATTGCAGTACTAGATATATAGTATGATTGTAGCTTGATGGGAATAAAGAACTGCCATACATATGAGGAAGCGCATATTCCAAATTAGTCTACACAAAATTCGGGTCCCAGATAGTAACGCGAAAAGAAGTTTTAAAACTCTTTAGTTAATTTTTTTTTACATAGGCGTCACCACTTATCCAGGCCGATAGGCCACTCAAGGATAACGGTTAGAGAGTGTACAGCAGTCAAAAGGACAATATAGTAATCGATAGTAATGGAAGTTCGGTAAATTTGTTAACTTAAGTGGAACGGCTCATCAGAAACGTGTTCACGTTGGACGTGAAGACAACCATATTATAGACAGCTGGAAAGCAGGAAAACGGAAGACAATTCCACAGGCGTGCAGTTCTAAGAAAGAAGCTTTAAGTGCGTCTACTTTCCGTAAAAATCAAATGGCACTATTTATTTTTAGCAAGTGTTCACACTTATTATATGAACATGAAATAAGCCCACATATAAACAAAAATAGACACGGGAAAGTTAGAAAAAGAATAGAAATATAAAACCGGATGAATTTTTATGGAAAGAAACTTTACTCGCTCTAACTTATGAAAATTTAAAAAGCTAGAGTTATTAGTTTCATAATTTATTACTTTTCAGAAACAAATCAGACACTTGACTTATTTAATATCCATAAATAATAGCACATGTAACTACTTTGCCAAGACTTAATGGACACCTTTTTAGAAAAAAAAAAGTGAAGGATTAAGGGTGTATATATATATATATATATATATATATATATATATATATATATATATATATATGTATATATATAGCATAATCACGTTAACACACTGGTTCTTGCTAGATCACCGAAGTTAAGCAACGTTGGGCCTGGCTAGTACCAGATGAGTGACCATATGGGGAAAGCTAGACGCTGTATGTACCGTGTCGAGTCCTAGAAATTTCCAGGTTGGTATCTTGGGGACGTATCAATTCACTATAAAAAGAGCATCTGTGTGGATATCTGAGCAACTTAGTTGAGGCAGAAGCTCATACGCCAAATCCGACTGGAGAGTCCATTTTATTTATATAATATATATTTTACTTAATTCAACTAATGGAAAACAAAGTTTGCTTAAGTCGCTACAAAAAATTTACCGTTTCAGTCTTAAGACATCGTCACGAGACAGTCATTTAATGAAAATGGAAAACGAATAAGAAATGGAAAAAAATAAAGAACAAAGAAAGGAAAAGTTTTGGAAGACCTTTTTCTTAAAATAAACGACCAAACATCCAGGATTTTTTTTTTTTTAGATGCTAGTTCAATCAATTATAATGAACGTGTTTTTCGTTATTTAAGTCATGTAAGAACGCCCACCGAAAGTAACAAATCAGCCAAGTAAAAGCAAGATACGTGGGGGTGGAATGGTAAGACCGCGAGGAGTTTTTCAACGGATTTCTGTCTGTTTCTATGGCAACATGTGCAATATGTCCTTCAATTCTTTATGCTAACTTTTGTTAAAGATATTTGTTAAATTTGTTAAGAATTCTGCTTGAATTAAAAATAAGAATTCAATTTTAAAATCGTATTACAGTTGTGTATAAGAAGCCAACATGCTAAGTATAATATAATAGTTTAATCTACTAAGTAAAGATTTTTATTCTGTACAAATAATAGTCAACACTCTAACAAAAATAATGATTAAATACATTTAATATATATATATTAAATGTAGATTAAATGTATTCAATTAAATGTAGATTAAATGTATTCAATTAGATGTAGATTAAATGTATTCAATTAGATGTAGATTAAATGTATTCAATTAGATGTAGATTAAATGTATTCAATTAGATGTAGATTAAATGTATTCAATTAGATGTAGATTAAATGTATTCAATTAGATGTAGATCAAATGTATTCAATTAGATGTAGATCAAATGTATTCAATTAGATGTAGATCAAATGTATTCAATTAGATGTAGATCAAATGTATTCAATTCGATGTAGATTAAATGTATTCAATTCGATGTAGATTAAATGTATTCAATTCGATGTAGATTAAATGTATTCAATTCGATGTGGATTAAATGTATTCAATTCGATGTGGATTAAATGTATTCAATTCGATGTGGATTAAATGTATTCAATTCGATGTGGATTAAATGTATTCAATTCGATGTGGATTAAATGTATTTAATTCGAGCCTCGACATCCAAGGTTCGAATTTCGCCCTCATTTCGGCTTACACATCCGAACTGCTGAGCCCAAATGATAGCCAAACTCTAGTCTTGGCTTTCAGATATATTGGCTTGCATGGATCGTGTGGGCTGCGACGTTGTTTTGATTATGGATAATAAATATCACATTCTGAAAATGTTTGTTTATATTTATTACCGTTTTATCTGTTTGGTTACATGTGTTTCGGGTGTTGGACTATGTTTACTATCCAACAGCCTCGTCAGACCTTACAGAAATGGTTGTTATTATTTGGGAGAAGTGTTTTAGAGAGAAAATAAAAGGGGGGAAGAGATAATAAGGGGGAGGGAGATGGGTATCAACAATATTTAAGTTTTGAATACATTAGATTGTAGTGTGTGGGGGTAGCAGATTCAGGTAGGTGTGGGTGGAGATATACGGAGGGGGAGAGAGGATGATAAAGGAAAAAGAGGGTAAGGAGAGGAGGGGGAGTTTCAATTTTTAGGTTTTCAAGTTCTTACTGCTTTTTGGTTGTTTAGCGAGGTATATGTATCTACTTAATATTCCTGGCTTAACAACCAAAAAGCAGTAAAAATTTTAAAACCTAAAAATTGAAACTCCTCCCCCTCCTCTCGTTACCCCCTTTCTTTTTTTCTTTACCATCTTCTCTCCCCCTCCGTATATCCATAGATCTCCACCCACACCTACCTGAATCTGCTACCCTCACACACTACAATCTAATGCATTTTAAGCTTCCAAACTTAAATATTGTCGATACCCGTCTACTTCTCCCTTATTATCTCTTACCCTCTGTTTTTTTCTCTAAAACACTTCTCCCAAATACTAACAACCATTTCTGTACGGTCTGACGAGGCTGTTGGATCGTAAACATGGTCCAACATCCGAAATATATGTAACCAAACAGATAAAACGGTAATAAAAAAAAATAAAATACATATTTGCTCTGCAATAGTATTGAGCACTCTCTTCAGGTTTTTACTAATTACCAGTTTTACTAATATATATATATTTGTCGGTTCGATCCATTTTTCTTGTACACTACTGAGCCGATATGGCCAGTGTTTTCTAGGAAATTTTATGACAATGTGTAGCGAACTAAGTATTATATTATCCGTTCGATGTATATTTACGGATGAATTGATTATTAGCTTATGAAAAATAGCACAAATTTTACCACATTCAACCATCAAGTAAATAAAAGAAATGAGAAAATAAGATAAAACGTATAAAGAACGATATAAGGAAATGCATTGTTGAAAATGTGAAAGTGGGTGATTGTCTGACTTGCAATTTGCTTTCTCTATTCCCCAATTTACTCTAAACGGATGTTTTTCATGATCACTTCACAATTATAACGTAGGCTGATTTTCGTTAATCGATTAGACCTGATGCTACATCATTTGCTAACATGTTAGAAGCCTCGAGATTTAGAAAAAAAAAAAAGAATCTCGTTTACAAAGAAAAGTTATTTAGTCTCCAGCGAAAGTTTACGACTGTGGAATAAAAAAAAAAGCAAAGATTTTTTTTCCTTGTCGACATATCTGCGTTTGACGTCCGAGAAGGCATAAAGCAAACAGCTTGCTTTCAGCCAACATCTTAACGTAACGATGTACGAATATTAGAAACAACCCCCCCCCAAAAAAAATTCAAAGAACAATATTGCAGATGCGCATTATTTAGAAGAAACAGGGTAATAAATGTAAATCTTTGCATCATAATAAAGAGTACATCCTGTACATCTCGTTTCTGTTTACATCCTATTTTCCCGGTGCTCCATATTTTATCTGCACCGGTGTCTAGGAATCAACACGCGCTGTGTCAAGTTTCACTCGCAAAGGAGATCCATACAAAGAATAAGAAATAACTCCGACTCGCTTGTAAGTTGTAGCAACGCCATTTATTTCCCTATTCTTCCTTTACCCGTGTGACGCCCCTATCATGATCGTCTTCTCCAGCATCCTTAAAGCCTCGCACGTGATCGCGAACGTTACCCACGTCTCTCACGAAATCTCAAACGTTATATAATCCCTTATGTGATCGTTCTCTTTCTCTGTTATATCCCTTTTTTCCCCCTGATGACTTCGCTTTGCATGCATTTTCAATGGCGCATCTGCACCGTTACATAAGTACCTTTTTTTAATGTGCCGATGTAAAAAAAACTTGTATAGGCACGGCCAACTCAATTAACCTATGCCTCGCCTAAATACTAATCCTGACAATAGTCGTAGAAACGTAGACTATTAAAGAAATTTTTGAAATTGCAATTAGGTTTTTTTTTTTTAAATTTCTTTAGTAGAGGATGTATTATTTGTTTATTTTGATTCTTCAGCCTACTGTTCGGGTTCTGGATATGACCTTAAACTATATCCGATGGTGAGGCCCCAGCTTGCGTGCTCTGGGGAGTGTGGAGCCACCCTTTAATTGCCATTGCTCCCATATCCACTCTGACCCGGAGTGGTAATACCTGTTAGGGTCCCAACTATGGGTTGAATAGAAACTGACTGGCAAAAAAACATGTTCTATTAAAAAAAATTTCTTCAAAATCACCGGATTCGGCATTAACTAATCCGAAAAGGGTTGAGATGCCGTAAAACAAAAACAACTAACCAACCAGTCAGCCTACTGTTCCAATCTTGAGTTATTTTCTGAACATTTTAGTAGACGTAACCTTTTATCGTATGTCTTCAGATGTATTTTGTCGAACTCTGGAATATGGACGCAATATCGAACGGAACTCATTAATTCAAACATTTAATTAATTCTCTATTTAATTCTTACGCAGGACGCACGACATGTGACACACATCAACAACAAATGTACTTTTATAACGTTGTGTTCTAACCAACACGTTGTGGCATCAGTCGCAAAGTAAACAAAACTAGAAAATAATTCACGACATTTATTTACTTATTGTTTCGGCCATGACGCTCTTCATATGATCGTCTGCTCGAGCGCCATCCACGCTTCTTCTTGGATCTTGAACATTATCTTCGTTTTTAACGTAATCTTATTTTAAAAGTATTTTCCCTACCATTTGCGCATGCATTTTCATACGCACGCTCGCTCTATATTACACTTGAATAGGAACGTACGATATTTCCAACAAAATAAAAGAATAAATCTTGTATGATTAGATTGGATCCAACTGAAAGTCTCCAATCATTTAGTTTTTTTTTTTATTAAATTCAAAAGTATACAGCAATATTCAGCATTAAGTTTTCAAATTTAATCTGAGAAAATGTTTTGAAAACACACGAGAAACTCTTATTTTGTTAAGATTTTCAAAAAAATCATTCGAAAGTAATTAAGTTTTTGTTTACTATTAGTTGTTTGAAAGATATACAATGCAATGAGTGATGTACTTACCACAAAATGAGTGTTTTATTTTTCATTGTTTTTTTTTTAAATTTAATTGTTAAATATCTGAAACAATTGTACAATAATTATTTATTATATTTTCTTAAAAACAAAGAACTATTTGGGTGAAAAAATATTTAAAAAAATCAGAACTTTCGTTCGAGACCTTACGGCATGTTATATAAACTTAGAAAATTACAAAATAGTTCAGTTCTTATTCTGAAAAAAGTGCCCTGAATTCCGTTCCTTATGATTCGAAAGATTCTATCCTGGCAGATCAGATGACCGCGCAATGTTCATAAATGTTTAAATAGAGATTCGTGTGGTGTCTCCTGCCGCAATCACATATGAACACTTGCAAATCATTACTACACACGAATGGCGTGTAAAGGTTGAATTTTTCTCTTGCTGACGCGTACAACAAACACCGATGCGCGCAATAAATTCACTCTGACAAATGAAGCCATGTGCATCATAAATATGATAGGTTTCAAATTAAATCTTGTCCGAAAATCATTTCGCGTCTCAACTTCCTTTTGGAATATCCTAACCTATCAAGAAGTTATTCACTCTCTTGATAAACGGGTCCTGGATATGACCTTAAACTATATCCAATGGTGAGGCCCCAGCTTGCGGGCTTTGGGGAGTGTGGAGCCACTCTTTAATTACCATTGTTCCCAGGTCCACTCTGACCCGGAGTGGTAGTACCTGTAAGGGTCCCAACTATGGGTTAAACAGAAACCGACTTGTAAACAACAAATATATTCTATTAAAAAAATTTTCTTAAATCTTTGGATTCGGCATTAAATAATCTGAAAACGGTTGATATGCCGTAAAACCAAAACAACCAACCTTAATAAACGACTTCTATATTATTTGAATTCTGTAGATTAATGTTCTAAATTGAATGCTATTTTAACCAGGTCGATGTAACCACTGAACGTTTTTAAGTATTTAGTTTTCTGTGGAACTTGGGAATCTTTATTTAATTCATGGAGGTAGTATGGTCGTGTTCCGCCAGCCATGACAAGGTAGACGTCTTAATTATTGCACAATTGTATTTTGAGTGTCGGCCACCCTGAGAATTAAATCTTTTCCCTCAAGAGTAACTAAATTTTACAATACATCGTATACACGACGCCATTGTTTCTTCCGAAAATTTCAAATGTGTATAATCATTAGGGCTAGGACAACAGTATATTCTTTTCATTGTTTTGACTAGTGAGGGTGTACCCGTTGATATCTTATATGCTTTTATATAGTGATATTGTTCTCGGTCTATTAACTGTAGCTGTGTCGAATATATACTCGACAAGCCCTAATATTCATTCCCTTTCTCCAAATTTCAGAATCAAGCTCCTTTGCTTTACAAAATCATAAAAAAATATTAGACCTTTCTAACAATAGATTTTGATAACAGATACCTATCTTCCAGTGAGTTTACCTTTAAATTCATTTGTTTCACATTCAACGACAACATGACTTAGAATACATACAAATAAAATACTACCAACTCTACTGTAAAGAAGGTGAGCTATCTTTAGCAGTCTAATAAATGTTTTACACATTCTATATTATATATCTAACAGGGAAATGACTGGTCAAGTGGTTAACGATACGGACTGGCGACGTAGGTTTTTCAAGTTAAAATCAAGTCCGTTCCACAAAAATCATATTTATTTAGGTTGTAAGTAACCTTCATATTGTCCCTCTTTTAAGTACACAAGGCTTTACTAGAAGGAATTGTGACTAGAAAAAATATCAAAGCCAATACAACCGTACTTATATCAACGTTTTATAATATTGTCATTAAACGCTGCATCCAACATACTTAAGACCACTATCAATAATTTCTCCTACTCTCAATCTGTGCCTAAATTTAAACGTGGATTCCATGAACAATGTTTCTTTCCAAGAACTGCTTGCCTGAGGAGCTCTGTTCCGTTGGCTTGTTTTCCAGCTGTCTAAAATATGGTCGTTGTTAAGTCGAACGTAAGTAAGTTCTTAAATAATCAAATTATATCAAATTTCCACAACTAACGATTACTACATTGTTGTCCCAACGACTATCGAACATTCATCAACACTTATCCTTGAGTTTTATCCGGGTCTTAATGGGTTACTTTTTTGTCAAATAAATTATCCTAAAACAAAGGTTGTCATTATATAATCGATATCCCATTTTCTATTTCTGGAGTAATCTAAGATGGCGATGCAACGGCAGGATATCCAATTATTAATAAAACTCCAAATAGTATCGCTGGTTATTATACGCATTATAAGCCTCGACAGCCGAAAGATATCAAGTGTTGGAGTATGTCTTTAGTGCATCACGGCTGCTTTATTAACTGATAATGGTTGGCGGACATAACAATCGCATTAGTAACAAAAAGCGGCAAACGCGATCACGACATTGTCTGCTTTCCCCAGGATATTTTATATTTTCAAAGTTCTTATTTCAAAAGTGCTATGGCTTTCTAGGAGAGACATATAATGATAGACTTTGTTAAAGCAAATAATGACTAGACATGAACATAAACGCAAAATAATTACGAAATACTGAACTCCAAAATTGTCTGGATAAGTTGAAAACAATTGGCTTCTTTTCTTTCTCCTAATTATAGCGAATTAACCAAGATACTAGGCGTCGTCCAGGAACATTGGTAAGAAAATAAAGTTTTAGTAGTGCCGAACATTTCTTTTTAAAAGTTCCATCTCCCGCGTTCTCTACTCCCCCTCTCCTTTCTATGCATATACGAGGAACGTCTCAAAAGTAATGGCTCTTACTTGTATTATTCTGCCTGAATGGATTAGAGGGGATTGAAACTTGCATTGTTAGGATTACTAACGTAATGCATTAATGACCTGAAAGTTTCATCTTCCTGTTTCGCATATTGACGATATAATACTAAGAAAGAAAAACTTTCATGGACGTGCGTCAAAAGCAGAGATGCGTCATTTAATCACTGGTAATAGTGCATTGAGAATGGTGGTGACTATGTAGAAAATATCGTTCTGTTACACAAATAGTCATCTGTTCCTTCTTTGAATAGATTAATTCGGTTATTAATACTTGTCGAATGCATTTTATCCCCACTATGACGTCACTTAGTGCAGCTGTCTTCGGCCATTTGCATATGGCTGGTGCTAACTAAGCGTAAGAATCTCTGAGAAAAATGGTTTCTTACACCATTATAGGCACACGCATACACACTGAATATAGAATAGAACATTGACTTAAGAATATGGTTTAAAATAAAATTTTACAGATACAAAATACTGAAAAATATTTACTTCGAACCTGAACAGGGAACTGGAGATCTATCATAGAACAAATTAGCGTTTTTTTCCAGAGAGACATAGACAATTTAGCGTTAACTTTGTTAGGCCCACGAGGGATATCGAAAATGAATTACGGTTAATATTGATGGATAACTCAATATATGATTCTAACACTTCTTTATCGATGGAATTTTTCCAAGTCTTACAGCAGCGATTAACACTGAAAATTTCAACATGAAGATGCTGCTTGAAAGTATGATGCTTATAAAATTATGTTTTCAGTTTTATTATCTTTACTGTTATATAAAAAAAACGGTGTGTGTGTGTGTGAGAGTTCGTTAGCTATGGACTCAAAAACGATTAGTCAGTTTTATGAAATTTCATACGAAAGGGACATTACATGCCTGGCGGTGTTTTTAGATGAAGGTTGTATCGGAATGTCTCCGATAAGTATCGTTTATTGAAATAATCCGATGAAAGGAATAGGCGATTTTGACCAAATTTAGAATCTTACAGTCCAACATCACGAGTGCATTTGAGTTTTATTGCCGCACAAGCTGAAAGGCTCGACATATAAAACCAACAGTTCTTTAATATGACAAGGATGCGTTCGAACTGAAGGTTTCTGTTTATAGCACAAATGAAGCATGATAGTTGACTTTTGCATTTAAAATTTTAATGCAAGTAATTATATATAAAAATTAATTTTATAAACTCTATATGTTCTCCATAGTGCAATGTAGACTAAAATATATTGTGAAATTAGTTACTGTGGGGTTGTTTGTGAAGCTTTCTCCCGGTGCACTGCGATGGGTCCCCGACTAGAACATGCAATCAATCAATTTAATTGAAAATTGACGATTTTACTGATTTCGATGACAATAAAAATATGGAAGTGTGAAACGTGTGCTGAATATCATTCAATCCCGGGTAACGTCAGGTCTTTTTGCTATTCTTTTATAAAAAGTGTTTGTTTTTTCTTTACTAAAACGGTTGGGTCATTCTATCACTTAGAAAGTACATAACTCTAAATGCAATCTTATACTTGTACGAGAGTAAGTTATATCCCAAAATCGAGTACAAAATCGAGTATAAAATTGACTTAGGAATCTAGTGGGGTGTGTGGCCTCTTCCTCTTCCCTCAACCGTTTTTTTCACAGATAAGTGTCCAGTCTTTCTGTACTCTATACTTATTTTCGCGGTAGCTGCTTGACTGAACTCTAATCCCTAATTTTTTGAAGACCATAATAGCAAGAATTTTTTCTCCCACAAGAGAAAAAAATGTTTGTTCTTCTCTCCGTGTGCCTAGCGTTGAGCACGATTTTTATTATATAGAACGTCTTTTTCCAGTTTTCCTATCTCTGGAGCTTGTTACTAGGAACTGCTCTCCTACTGATTACAACTGTTTTTACAAGTTTATTATTAAGTTTTTTTCTCATAAAACATCCAATAATTAATCAAATTCAGTTCGTACTATCGATCGATGTTAGTTCTCTCATAGTGTTCATTTTACGGCTGGCAATAATTCTGTCTCCGTAATCTATATTCTCGAGAGGTTCTTGACTTTGATAAGTGAACGCTCAATAGTGAAAACAAAAAAGAAAAAAAAACATTGATCAAAAACTTGCAAGGAGACCCGATCTTGTCAGATTGAATGAGGATCAATAAATGTTCCACTGTAATTTTATTGTCATCGAACTCGGTGAAATCGCCTATTTTCTTTTTCTATTTTCTTTTTCTATTTTCTTTTTCTATTTTCTTTTTTCTATTTTCTTTTTTCTATTTTCTTTTTTCTATTTTCTTTTTTCTATTTTCTTTTTTCTATTTTCTATTTTCTATTTTCTATTTTCTTTTTTCTTTTTTCTATTTTCTTTTTTCTATTTTCTTTTTTCTTTTTTCTTTTTTCTATTTTCTTTTTTCTATTTTCTTTTTTCTATTTTCTTTTTTCTATTTTTTTCTATTTTCTTTTTTCTATTTTTTTCTATTTTCTTTTTTCTTTTTTCTATTTTTTTTTCTTTTTTCTATTTTCTATTTTCTAAACAAAGTATATTACCCGTGCTGATTTTCCGCAGTTTGCAAAGTATCCATCTATTAACTTTTGTCTAAGGAGCCTGTCTATAACTGCCGCTATACTTGATTCTTAATTTATAAAATGGTCTATCAATCTGTATTCCATCTCTCATTATGTTTTTATTATCTTTCCCTCTTAATAAACAAACTTTCAAATTTAATATTGAAATAACCCATATAATATGTAGTGGTCTGCGTTTGTATGTTATGATGTCCAAAACTACTAAACAAAAACAATTTCTGAAAACCCAGCTGCTGTATCTGTCCGGTATTTTGCTTGTTACGTCTTTAATTAGTCTGTACTTCACGTTAACATTTTTTTTGAAAGCGAAAATGCTTCAAAAAGGCTACATTTACGACAATTGGATTTTAAAAAGGTCAATTTGGCAACTCTGGACAAAAAATATGAGTAACCGTCCTTTATAGTATCGTTTTCGAAGATCAACATAATAATTACATTATCATTGTTGTAATGATGTGAAAAGGGAACTCGTAATTTCGTCGTGCAGCGGTTCTCTACCAAGCCAGCAAAACTATTTATAAATAATAGGAAATGTCAGCATTTGTTTATAAACTATTTTAGACGTGTATGGGGAGATAAATAAACAGTAGATAGAAAAGAGAAAGGATATAGCGAACAGTAAAACTAATTTGGAATTTGTCTCTTTTTCTTGAGAATTTGACTGTCTTTGCAAACCCACTTCTAATCTAATCCGATTTTATAGGCGACCCAATTGGTAGCACTTATATTAATATGGTATTTGTAAAAGTGCAGTTATTTGGATCTCTCCTTGTTATAATCTTAACATATAAAGTAGTGTGACCCCACTTTGGGGCTGTGGAGTGTGGGGAAATGTAAGCATTGTTCTAAGTTCCAATTTAGCTTGGAGTTATAATACCCGTTGGAACTTCAAGCATTATCAGATAAGGCTGCCTGAAGATACAGGTTTCCTTACTCCAAATATTGATGTCATAGTTTTGGTCCCTTTTCATTTGCAAATTTTCACAAATTCTGCAAAGTTTCAAACAAAAACATTTTTTTTCTATAAGACAACGAAACCAAACACCATGAATAAATATTCATATAGATTTAAATATAACTGGAAACATTAAACCTTATTTAAAAATTACTTAATGCCGCATTAAATAACCAAAAAGTGTTGATATGCCGTAGGACAAAACACGAAAATAATCAACTAGAGTGGACCGTTGCCGGTATGTTTATCACAAGGATGGACACAGAATTTTAAAACGAGACAATATTTATGATAAAATAATATAATCTATTGAATCAATATTATCATTAATGAAATTTACTGTAATTGAATCATATATATTCAAAAGGTTTCTCTTCAAAGTGATGGCGTAGGTGGTGCACTCTCCTTTGAGTATGACAGTGAGCGATAATGAAGATGAACTGCTCACGTGTTCTTGTAATCTATATTGATATTCGAAGGTGTGAGAACAAATAATGTAGCTTAGCAATCGCCAGAATTCGGTCTGGCCAGCCAAACAAAGTGCAGCCTCCGTTGCCAGTCATTAAATGATATCCGCTCGGTTTAATTATCTCTGCGAGACGGCATCGTCGCTCTGCTCTCAATAATTGTGTATGTCAATATGGGAGAGTACGTGATGAGACATTCAAGTAGCTCCTTCCCAGCCAAACGTGGCTCGATGACAGACCAGTGTCTACAGTGCAAGCTCTTGGTCTCGCGGCCGGGCTTAAGAACAAGGTAGTGAATTGGTATTGTGGTGTTTATTGTGGTCATCTTAGCTGCGTAACAGCTGATAGTCGGTGTCCAGATGGTTATGTTTGTTGAGGATTTAGTAATGATGGTATTGGTTCCAATGAAATATAAGAACACGTTCGAAATTAAATGAGATGAATGTGCGTGGGCAGTTAGTCAATATAATATATACGGGGAATATTCTTGCTTCAATATTAGAATATCTTGGGAAATAAAATCAAATACCTAGATTCTACCTGCAGGTCAATTAACTTTGCCGTTATACGTTTCGTTATATCTGCAAAATATGAAAAAAAAAAAAGTGACTCGTTTGGTCACACATTTCGCTCGGCTTTTTTTTTTTTTTTTTTTTTTTTTTAGAACTGTCCATCTGTGGAACCCTTTTCCGCTTGTCTGCTTTCCAGCTGACTAAAATATAGTCCTTTTTAAGTCCAACGTAAACAAGTTATTGAAACGTCCTAGTAAATAAGTTATTTTTTCCAAATTTCCAGCACTAACGATTACTAGGCTACTGCCCCAATGACTACAATACACAACTTAACACTTATCCTCGAGTGATTTCCGGGCCTTGATATGTAGTAACCATTTTTTAAAAAAATAGATTTTAAATTAAAATAGATTATCAAAGCCAGTTAAATATAAAGCGATAACAACAACACCCGCAAGTAGTCTTTTTCTGCACTCAATATTCACCTGCTCTTTCTTTCTAGCTGTCAATTAAATAATGCTAATACTTGTATTCGTATTTATTTATTGTATAAATGGCAACGATCTGATTGTCCAGCTAAAACTTTGAAAATACATAACAAACACCTACAAAGTTTGTATTACTTTAATTAACGTAGCTGTATATGCATATTGTCTAAAACAAATAATTATTTGAGGGTTATACAGGGTGACCAAAGAAAAAACAAAAGCTAAATGGAGGCCATCTAGAACATATGCTGTAGAACAGAGGAAAAAAAGCCAAAGACCCTAGTGTTTTGATGTGATGTTTTGAATATAATAGACTAGTTATGGCCAAAGTTTAATTTCATTCGGATAAAACACTAAGAAACGTGCCCTAATTAGAGTTGGGGCCCGTTTTTTTGGGGGGGTCACGCTGGATTACCATTTATATCATTCAATGTTATAAAAGCCAACTCGTTATAATGTTATAATGTAGGATGTTTTCCATCTACTAAGTAAAAGGAAGTAACCGATTTCAGAGTTATTTCCCTTACGCCGACTTCAGTATTGTGTATATGTCCAGAAAGAAGAATTGACTAGGCAAAGAAGAAAGTGAGGGAAAACGGGGAGAAGATAACAAAGATAAAATTAAAGTTACACGTTTGCTCTGTCGGTTATGGCTGCTTGTTGTTTATAATAAAATATTGTTTTATCCTTAACTGTTTCTAAAAAGAAAGAGTAAGAGGAGGACTAAGATGGAGGAAGGGAGAGAGAAAGTGTGTGATGAGGGGAAGATTGTGAGACTTTACATGAAAAAAGGACATGGACGGGTCAAAGAACGTACAATTCTAGCAAGGTGAAGTAGTAGACATCAACTGAAAAGATGGAATATTTGGTGAATTTCAAACTCCAATTAATTAGATGAAATGAAATTCAAAATTACAACTCCATCTCAAAACTGGGGAATATTTTAACATGTATTTTGTTGCATTAAAGTATATAGTCCAATAAATAAGAGAAAAGCATTGATTGTAATAAACTTCCTGGTATAATAATATATTACTCGATGACCTGCACGTGCTAGGGCGTGTTTCTGTGGTGTTTGAACCCTTTATGTTCAGGAGACCAGACCCTCCCCACACACAAAAAAAAATTCAAACGAATCAAGAAACCATTGATGCTGTAAATAATGTGTGGAAATAGAAAAGATTCAGTGGAACTATTAATTTATATATTTTAAAAATTAAATTGTCAGTTTAAGATCTTACAACGCAAATAGGTATCATTTGCTGAACCATTGTCGAATTAACTTCTGAGCCGGGAGTTATCTACGCTCCAAAATCAACGATGTAAACGCTGTTTTTGAAATGGCGTTTTTCCTATTGACTGAGGAACGACTAATGTCCTGTGCGGTCCTAGAAGACTCGTTTTTCCAGACTAAACAATTAAAATGGCGGTAGTCCTGATCGATTTATCATTGATAAACATGAGTTTGTTATTACTTTAGTACATTAAAATACAAGAGCCGAATTGTCTAAACACGTGAAAAGCATATCGGATTGATCGTATATTGATTATACATCAATAGCCTGGGAAGAGTTATGAACCCTGAAGTTTTACACAGTAATAGATTACATAGCAACGTTTCCAATAAATTCTAAACAATGGATCGCTTACAATATATGCATACAGCACGTCATTAGTCTAGTGTTTATTGTCCTTATGTAGGGGTCACTTATGTGTGTTGTAAGGAGTATCTGTTTGCCTTAGCATGTTCATCGTTCATTACAATTCGTTCCATATTAATGGCATTTTTAAAAATCTCATCCACGATTTCTTTAATGCATTCGATTTCTAGTGTGTCTAATATATAAAATAGACTATGTAGAGTTTTATTATACTTTAATCAGATTTATTTATTGTATTATTTAGACTCGGATACTGTGTGGAAATCTATGAACTCCTAATTCTATCCCATCCTATTTTATAATAGTCTTGTCCATATCTTCTAAATGAGAAACCTTTTACATTGAGAATGCTGTTTCAGTAGTTAATAAACGAAAAGTCGTTGATAAGAAGTAAAACGGGCACAAAGCTATAGTCGACTTTATTTTGACATGGGTTGGTTATTTTCTAAATCTGCTCGCTCACTACTTTAGAAAAGTCTATTTTAGTTTTAATGAGCAGCGGCATTGCTTTTTTCCATTTGTGAAGAATTTAATGCGTTCGTCAACTCGTTATTGGACCAGTGAACTCCAAACCACTCAGTTTCTGCATTTCCTTTACTCTTTTGTGATTTTTTTTTTTGTTTTGTTGTTTTTTTTTTTTTCGCCACGCATTCGCCGTGCATTTCCGGGGGAATTCACGCATTCTTTTCTACTTTCCCAACGTGACGAAAAGCTTTTAAATGCGTAATTCTGTGAATTTCTATTGCAAAAATCATGCATAGCTGCACACAATAGTAGTCTTAATATTAGCCGGTATGATTACTATTATTATGATAGACTTCTGGGGTGTAATTCTAGTAAACTTGGAGATGAGAACAGTAGTCTAAATAATGAAAACTGTCGATCACTATGTCAACATAAGTAACAGTTAATGGAAGAACTTCGAAATTTGCACAAAATTTAGAACGGAGCACTTTTATTACGTTCACGGGGGTAGTGTGTTCTCATTCCGTTAACCACGACCAGGGAGGATTCTTAGGTGATTTACGATTATACTATTTGTATTGCCCACACGTGCATGTATATCTGTGTACCTATATGGTTGTATGTATATCTGTCGGCGTGTTTTATTTATTTATATATAATGTACGTATGTGTGTGCATATGTTATTTATATAGATTTACGGTTTGTGGAAGGTCTCTCTCTATCTACCTATATATATATATATATATATATATATATATATATATATATATATATATATATACACATGTGTACGTATTCCATCGCATCTTATTTATCTAGTTTATATAAGGTTTACGTATGTATGTATTTGTGTGTGTGCCTATGATCAAGTTCAGAAGAAACTAGCTTGATTGAACCTACAGAAAATAAATTCACCAACCGAATAGAAAAATAAGTCAAATCACTTTTTTTTTAGTAATATAGCGAGCAAAGGTAGTACATTTGTTTTTCGTTATAAAACTAAAATTCATTTGGTATTTTTTTTTAAATTTCCTATAAATCTACGACTTGCTTAATAACTCTTGTTTGAAACTATTTCATTTTTGGTTTTCTTACCATTTTCGGACGGCGAAATTAGTTAGATTTAATCAGAATCCTGATGGGGCATTCAAAAATGTTGGAACATTGATCGATCAGCGTAGATCCCTTACTATGCTTGCATAATGTTATTCATATTAAAGCTCTGCACGCATATTGAGCACTTTTGAAATTTATTGGGTTGAGTTTAGGTTAATTACATACCAGAACTTACTTCAACGAATTAATAAATTATATTTTAATATATATATATATATATATATATATATATATATATATATATTGATAGAATTACATATTGAGAATCGATTTATAAAAATATCTCTTTATCAAATTTTATGAGAATGAATGAACTAACTAATTATATATATATATATATATATATATATATATATGTATATATATACTAGAAAAAGGGCCCGTCGTTGACTGGGGTCAAAAACAGTCTACAGAAAATGGACTCCGATTTATGAAAGTATGATAGGTTATTAAAAGGAAGGGTTGTAAAGAGATAGCGTCGAATTTGGGAGTATCAAAAACCAAAGCAAAATATGATGAAAGTAAAAATAAAATAGATTAACCCCATACCTGTTCACACTGAAACACTTATATTAAAAAACCTTGATAAACTTTGAGACATATTTCGATTCTATGGAGGCAAGACGCGAACGCAGACCCCACAATTTTATTATATCATCCCTATTTAAGTTAAAACATACTTATCAAAGTATTATGTTCAGCTATATCAAAAACACTTGTAAACGTATTTTTTTAAATTTTTTTCCATACTTTGTCGACCAGGCACGAACGCAGACCCCACAATTTTAATGATCCACCGTTCTGCCAGATCAAACATACCAATTCCTCTGCCTCGATACATCTTTTATCATTATGTAATCAGTTGACTATAATAGTCAACCATATAGGAGCCTATTCGTAATCACACACAGACATTCAGCTTTATATTATCTATACATATATATATATATATATATTATATATATATATTCTTCATATGCAAGTAATGCACGTAGAAAAGCTAAAAATGAGACTGACTCATAATAGATTTAAATTATTTAATTATAAGCTAAAATACTATTAATACATTTTACAATAAAACACGAAAAAAAAAATTAAATTTTTCTTTTACAAACATTTATTACAAGCTGAAACATAATTAATACATTTCTGTTTAATTACCGTATTTTAAACAAAAAAGGTTAATAAATGAGTCCGTTTCACTTAACAGAAAAAAAAATTACACAATTGAGGCGACAATACATTGTAATCTTGTTATTAATAATCATATATGTAATCAGTTTTTTTTTAAATAGTCAACCATATAGGAGCCTATTCGATACCAGACACACACAGACATTCAGCTTTATATGATATATATAATGTGTGATACTTTCATGTGCTTAAATGATGAGGAAGTTGAACTTTCTTCTGTCTTTGCAACATATTGCGCAGTATTTATTTTTGTGTTATGTGAGTATGTTTCGCCTTGGTGCATTGAAATGCAATCGCTGTTTTCGAAGGAGTTTAATTGCATTAGCAAAATTGATGTTTGTGGTTCTTATTCTCAGTGTATTCTTTGTTTTTTCTTCCTTGTTATTCATTCCTGCTAGTGGAATTCTTTGATTCGGTTTTGTCTTTTTCTTCATCCCTACCCATTTTTCTCGCAACAACAATAATATAAAAAAATATTTAAAATTTCAAGTCGTAGTAGTAGTTGCAATAGTAATAATCGGAGCACTGTTCATACATTTTAAATGTTTGAAAAAGCTCAATCCATTTGCGTTCACTTCAGGAAAATATTTTCAGTTTTTATTTGTTTTGTGTTCAAGCATAATTTTGTTTTGAAGATTCTAAATCAATAAAATTATATTTGCAATGTCGCTGGATTTTATGTTTGTGTGTGTACGCGCGTGTGCCCCTTCTCTATTGGCTATGTCACGGGTGTCTCGGATTTAGTTCGTCAATCTCAAGAGTTGATCGGATTTCGGGTGGATTTCTTGAAGGACTCCATCCCGAAGACTTCATGTCTAGATGATTTGGTTATTTTCGAAACACGCTGCTCAAAATCTGGAATTACAAAAGCTCTGTTCTTGACATGACTGTTAGCACGACATTCTCCGACATACAGATGAAAAGCATTTGAAACGATTTAAAAATAGTTCCGTTTTTTTTTAATTCATGCTTCACTTAAGACCTATTTGTATATATCCAGTTTAAGACCTCTTAGATGCACACGAATTGCAATATTAGCAGACGATTCGGCGTTACTCGGGATCCAGAAAAAATAGATCAGTTCAAAAGTAGTTAGGATCTTAATTTCTCTGTCATATAAAATTTTAAAACTTACATTTATAAGGAGCAAACTTTTGCTTAAACAAAGACAAAAATAATTATAAGCTTTTTGGAAAGTGGTAAGTTTTTTATCGATAAAATAAAACTCGTTATATGAAGTTATTTATCGTTATTCTTTTTTCTCGATTTTTTATGCGACTTCTCTGCAGTTTCATCTAATTGTTTCTATGCAAATAAGCTTCTTTTAATGCAGTAAAGACAAGAGGAGACGTTCGCTGAGAGTTTTATTTTACAGAAAATCAACTTTACGAAAGCTAACGTTTTCATCGTTAATTATTTAGTTCGTTGTATTGTTTACTTAATTAAAATGAGTGACATTCAACCAAAAACATCATGGTAATATTTCGCTATTTTTACAGCATTATTAGCGACGTGTATCGTACGCGTTTCCACAGACATACCTCCAATATTTGCAAACTTTTATAGTATTGCTTCACGTGTTATATAGAACACTTCCGGGTGATACCAATTGACCTGAAGGATTATTATGATCGTTGTTGATGTTAGCAAAAAAATGTATAGATAATACGTACCTAGGTGAATTAGATATTTTTACAGGTATTAAAATATGTGTCAGACATGTATTGGGAATGCTAACGTGTACTGTTTAAATATAAACAATGGAAATAATTTAGTGATACCATGAGGTGATCTTAATCGTACGTGTACCAATGACGTAATGAGATACTTTAGAAGAGACACGAACAGTTAACGGAGTTACAGGAGAGTTGAACAACAGCACAGAAGATAGCACCTCCGCGTTTGGAAGCTGTGAGAAATGTGACCTTACCATAATGTAGAAACCTAAGAAAAAACAAAAAAAAAACAGCCGTTGCAATCTTTGAAACATAAATGAAGTGATATCTATAATATAAAGCTGAACGTCTGTGTGTCTGGTCACGAATAAGCTCTTGCATGGTTGACTATTTAAAAAAAAAAAACTGATTCCTTAAAATGATAGATGTATCGAGACACAAGAATTCGTATGTTTGATCTTGCAGAACGATGGTTCCTAAAAATTGTGGTGTCTGCGTTCGCGCCTGGCCCCCAAAGTATGGAAATAAAAAATGAAAAAAGATAAACGTTTACAAGTGTGCTTGATATAGATGTACATAATAATACTTTGATAAGTATGTTTTAACTTAAATAGGGAAGGTATAATAAAATTGTGGGGTCTGCGTTCGCGCCTGGCTTCCATAGAATGGAAATAGGCACAAACTTTAATAAAGACTTTTCATATTCATGTGTGGTAATTATGTTTCAGTTTGAATAAATATGGTATAATAAAATTATGGGGTGTTCGTTCGCGCCTGACCGCATTGAATGGAAATATGTCACAAAGTTTAACAAGGTTTTTTTTAATATAGATCCATAGAATATTGTGATAAGTGTTTCAGTGTGAACAGGTATGGTATAATAAATTATGGGGTTTACCTATTTTATTTTTACTTTCATCATATTTTGCTTTGGTTTTGATACCCCCAAATTCGAAGCTATCTCTTTACAACCCTTCCTTTTCATAACCTATCATACTTTCATAAATCAGTCCATTATCTGTAGGCTGTTTTTGAACCCAGCCAACGACGGGTACTTTTGCTAGTAAAATATATAACTTATTGTTTTTGGTTTACTTCGACGGTAGATGAACTTTTGAGAAGAGACAAATACACAACGGAGAGAGGTATTTTCTTCGCCTGTGCGCTACACACTGATTTTAATGGACTATTGTATTGCATGTTTTACACACATTGCACAAGAGAGACGATTCTCACAAATATTGACCATCGTAGTATACACCACATATAGACCCGACTATATTACACACAGAGAGACTGTTCTAAAACCTACCTGTAACATCAGTCGTCATATCGACCCATACCTTTGTTTTGTCTGCGCCATTTGATCTGCCTCTTGCTTCAACTTTGTTAGCTCTTTTTCATTCCAACCTGGAAGTGATTCTATTTAGCAGGTGATGGTGACATTTGCGTCATGTGACGTTTGTTATAATCCGCACTAGCTAACTTAATCGGCATTGGCGTAGAGCTCCTAAAATGAAGCACTAGTTTTCGGAAATTTGCCAGTGAAGTAGGAAAGTTTTTAAAAGAGCTGATAGCAATTCAGCAATGGTTAAATAACGTATGAAGAAAAAAAAAATTGAAAACGAACTAATGAACCTTCATTGTTTTTATTCCATTTTTAGTCTATTTTTTCTGTGTCTTTATTTTATTATTTTTTACTTTGGAATCACCACTTATCGAGACCCGATTACCACTAGAGGATAAATGATTTATTTTGGAATTTTTACGTTGCGCAACACTGATTGTGCGGGACATCTGTATACATTCTTATATTCAGATTAACAATTACTATTTGGGGGGTGTAAATTTCCAGAATTTTACGGAGAATTTTAGTAATACGAGTGATGAACATCGCGTGAGGTGTCATTAGGGTGTTTCAATGGAGGAGAAACATTTAAAAAGAAAATGAAACCCTGAGATATTGTCAAATTATTGTTGAAATATAAAAAGAACGGTTCACATTCAAAACAAGAGGGTTAAAAATGCAAATGTTGTGTACACTTAAAATTCTATATTTTTCATTCATAACCAACAATAACAAAGTGATTTATTGTATAGAAAGACAGTGCAATGAAACAGGTCTTATCTGGCATGTATGTTTTTAAACCTAAAATTCGTTGTATAGTACAGGGTGACTCCAAAAAAGACGGGGCCAAATCTAATTTAGGCCCAGTTTATTAGTGTTTTGTCCGAATGAAATGAAAGTTTGGTCATAACTAGTTTATTATATTCAAAACATCACATCAAAACACTAGGGTCTTTGGCCTTTTTTCTCCGTTCTACATCATATGTTCTAGATGTCCTCCATTTAGCTTTTTTTGGGGGAGGGGGGTCACCCTGTATTATCAAAACCATGTATTATTCCGGTTATATTTAACAATATTTACATATTTATATGTAAAAGACCATCGTACTAATTGATAGCAACCATAGATACGAGGAATCTACTAATAGTATTTTCAGATTCTGTCTTGCCTTAAGTGGTTGTATCCATCAGCGTCAATCTGGGAGGTAGCATACTAACGTGGATTGCAACATGAAATAAGTAGTTTATCCTGAAACTTGTCAGTTCCATAACTATTCTGGATGATGAAAACCTTTATCACTTCTAGCTGATGGTAAAAAAGAAATAAAATGGTAATAAAAATTCAGGAAAAATGATTTTTAAAAAATTCCAAGTTTTCTATGATTAGGATAGATTCCACTGATATTTTAAGAAAAACAATTTAAATGATTTTTCATTTAATAAACAATTATAAAAGTTTTATAAAATTTTCGAATTTAACATTATGAGATAATGCGTTAAAACGTGGCAAAATGTTATCGTTGAATGTATTATGAAGAGTGTTTTTAAATGGGCAGAAAACAATTGTTCGGATTAAATTTAATGAAACCTAATCTAACATAACTAACTTAATCGCCATTGGCTTGGGGTCCTAATATGTGACACTAGTTTTATTGTTTATCGAAAATATACCAGTAATATATGGGAGTGTTTAATTAGGCTGATAGCAATGTGGGATAACCGGTGTGGTGAAATAACATATAAATGGGCATTGATGACAGCAGTTAACTTGTGCCTCCATAGTGTACTTTTGTTTCACTCTCGAAATTATTAAAGATATATAATCCACGCAATACATTATAGTTATTTTGTATTTAAGTAATGTGTAAAGGAAGACATCGAAGACAATATGCTATGCAGTTGTTATTCAATTTGCAGTTTACTTTTGCCTGTTTCGTCTTTAAAAAAAAAGGGTTTTATTCTCGAAATGATCAAATTTGTAATAATTATGAATATACATAAATATATGCATATATATATATAATTGTAAAAATAAATAGTAATATAAAATTATCAACCGCGATATTAAACAGTATAAATATTATTTACTCGTTTATATGAGTAAGCTTTTAGTATCGATTAGATATATTAAGAACCATAATTTAAATGCACATTAGATTGTTCGTTTTTGTTCATAAGTAACATCACCATCACTATTATCCTTAATTGCTATCAGCCTTTTCAACATATATCCTGCCGACTATAGAATGTGCTTTTTGATCTAATTTATTTAAATATAACTTCATCATAGTATGGCGGCAACATAGATAATGCTCGGTGTTTATTTAAATGCAATACATATGAAATCTGAAAAAAAAAACAAGTTATTGTAGTGTAGACGTGATAAAAATCAAATTATGACTTCTACAATAGTTCAAATATTATATTCGATTTAAAGAACAGAGGTCGAAAAATTTAAACCCTATCAATAAGAATAATAGAAATTAGGTTTTGTAATCTATTTTCTAGACGACTTTTTCTATAGGACTTTTTCTGGGCTTCTCTTTATGTAGAAGTCATCACTTATCCTCGCGGTCCTAGATATGACCTTTAAACTATATCGAGTGGTGAGGTCCCAGCTTGCGGGTTTTTGGGAGTGTGGAGCCACCCTTTAATTGCCATTGCTCCCAGGTTCACTCTGACCTGGAGTGGTAGTACCTGTTATGGTCCCAAATATGGGTTAAATAGAAACCGATTTGAAAACAAATATATTTTATTAAAGAATTTTTCAAAATCTTTGGATTCGGCATTAAATAACGTGAAAAGGGTTGATATGTCGTAAAACAACCAACCAACTTATCCTCGAATGGTCTGCGAATATTGATAAAGGATAATAAGTGCAAGATAGTCGGTGAGAAAACACTTCAATCATTGGTAGTGGTTGTAATTTCATAGAATTTGATTATTTAGCAGTAATTTGTTTACTTGGGAATTTACATTGTAGAATTAGCAGGGAGAACTGGCTTTGTCCGGATTCCTGGAAAAGAAAATCGAAAAGTTCAATAAAATAGGTACCGCTTTTATTCTAATTTCTCTTTGTAGCTGCTAGTTTTTAACACCTCTCCCTTCAATTGCATCTCTTTAAACCTCCTAGACCCAAATGCACGATGCAAAACTTATGTTCTTCAAATTTTGAAAGACGTTGCAAAACTTGTTTTTAATAGCGTGCAAGCGACTCTATCTGTCGGTCTGTCCGTAACACTTTTGTGCTTGGCCTTTTTTGTTAAGATCAAAGATCTGTCGTTAATATATACTGTTCTTAGCTTTTTAAGCTTTTCTTGGCCTTTTGGCCAAGATCAAAGTGTAGTATCTGTTCCGGCAGATGCGGCACTTTGATAATTTGTACCAGTCAATGGAGGGGAAACCCTCTATACTGGGACAATTATTATTTTTGGTAACCAGAGTGACCCCTTTTAGGGGAGCTGGTTTTTACCTCACATTAAAAACGGCCTTGTGCCTAATTTGCTCAGTGGGGGAGCAAATAAATACCATCTCTTCCGGCAGATACTGCATGCAAAGACCATGTATGGTCAATGTAGGGGCAACCCTTCATACCAATTGTCGCTATCCAGCTCCCCTACTCCCCGGGGAGTTGGTCCCCATTTCCCCTTCACTCCTCACATTAAAAATCGGCCTTGTGCCTAATTTGCTCGGTGGGGGAGCAAATAAATACCCTTTTCTTGGCCTTTTGGTTGTTGCAATACTTATGTTCTTCAAATCGTAAAAGAAAAATAACAAAATCCTCCTCGTTTCCCATCTTTCTTTCCCTCCCACTTCCCTACTGATTTCTTGACTTAAAACTCACCAAACATTAATATAACCCATTTCTCAAAAACCAATCATGATCTGCAAAGCCGATAGGGAAAACAACAATTCACTATAAGACAACGGTCCTGGATATGACCTAAAACTATATCTGATGGTGCGGTCCCATCTTGCGGGACTTGGGGTGTGTGGAGCCCCCCTTTATTTGCCATTGATTCCAGGGCCACTCTGACCCGGAGAGGTAGTACCTTTTAGGGTCCCAACTATGGGTTAAATAAAATCCGACTTAAAAAAACAAATATACTCCATTAAAAATCGTTCCTCAGAATAACTAGATTCGGCATTAAATAGCCTGAAAATGTTGATATGTCGTAAAACGACCAACCAACCACTATAAGACAACCACAGTAAGCACTAAGGTAATTGGAACAATGGAAAATATAAAGAACTTCAAGCGTTGAAATTTTTTTACAAGATTACTGGATTAAGCATAAATAAATCAAAAGGGATTGATGTACTGTGAAGAATATAAAACTCAACATGGCAGTCAGGGATCCTTCCTAAGCCAGCTTGGCAGACTGACGTTATGGCATAGTAGCGTTTATAGGTTTGTGTGTATATATATATATATATATATATATATATATATATATATAATACTTGTTTATTGTTATATAAACATGCTCACATCCCGCTGCTACAAATAGCCACTTGTTTCAATCAAACAAGTGGCTATTTGTAGCAGCGGGATGTGAGCATGTTTATATAACAATAAACAAGTATTACCAGCTCTTTTTATTGAGCACTATCTAACAACCTCGTTGAATTCATTAGTCCATTACTTTTGAATATAAAAAAACCCGAGTATATATATATATATATATATATATATATATATATATATATAATGAGAGAGAGAGCGAGATCTGTTTGGTTAATCTCTTGTAGTCCATTCACTCAGATTTTGGCGCCTGCATTTAATCAGGTTAGTGAGTTGACAATTAGACAATCTTTATATAGCCACAGTTGACCAACTGCTGAGCTGTCTGAATTCTGTCAACGTCCTGAATGGTGCCATGTCTTTCGACGATCGATGAATATCTAAATATTGATCCATTTAGGATTTATTTGCATTTCACAGAGAAAATTATGAAAGTCGATCCAGACTATGCGAGGATCCACTTGATATATGGAGTTGAGTGATTTTTGTCATACTGTTTCAAGTTTTAAAACTAGCCAACGATCAGCGTTAGATGGATAGATTTCAACAAAGAATAGAGCAATTCTTATCCCTCTATCAGAAACCACATTCATTTAATTTAAGAACTAGAGTACAAAATAAGAGAAACTCAAGGTCCACTTTCTACCCTCTATAAAACTTATCATCAACCTGGTATTCCAGTTCATAAACTGTATTGGTAACCGCAACCTGATTTCGTTTTTATTAGTTCAAGTACAATCGAAAGGCTTAACTGAACTTTTGATTCTGCTTGGTAAACCGACAATTCGCGCTAATAAGCACTAAAACGATCCACTTCGCCTAGCTCAAGAGAAAAGCTGAAAGTAGATCAAAATTAAATTTGACTCTGCTTTGTGGAAACGAGGTTCAAGAATAGATCAGAAATCTCAACGAAGACGAAATGAGGAAAGACTTAAAGGTTTTTATGTCTTTCAGTTTCTGCACATCTAAAGCGGAATAAGTCAAGAAAATGTGAAAAGAATTGACGTGAAATCTGCTGACGAACAGCCAAGGTCGCTATTTCGATTAAAATCCCAACGCAGTGAGATTTCGTCAAAAATAGTAGCGTAATAATAACCGTTGGGTATACGCGCACCTTAAGTAGACCGCGATAAGTAAAAAGAGATCGAAAGATAAAGGGGCGGATCAATTAGAATTTAATTTAAAGTAGATAAAGGCAAAAATATACAAAAGTAAAGCATGGAGGTTAAAGATGACTTGCTCTTTTAATAATAAATAACAAACGAATAAAGACTGAACGCGTCAGAGAATTGACCTGGTATGTTTGTTTCTTTTATAGTATTTTGATAGGTTTAAAAGATCCTTGTAGGGGGCGTGTATATAGGCTTCATAATGTTTGCGAATGTTTACTTTTTTCCCCTGTATACAATTTTTTTTTATTAGATGTGTGAAAGCTATAGCAGAACATATACAGGGTGACCGAAAAAATCGGGCCCCAACTCTAATTAGGCATCGTTTCTTAGTGTTTTATCCGAATAAAATGAAACGTTGGTCATAACTAGTTTATTATATTCAAAACATCACATAAACTCACTAGGGGGTTCGCCTTTTTTTCTCCGTTGACTGTAAAATGCTCCCAAAAACAATTGAATGACCTGTTTTTTTTGGGGGGATAACCCTGTATAAATAACAATTTTGCTATATTCCAAAGTCCAATGTTTACGTCTTTCTTAATCAGTTGACTGTAAAATGCTCACAAAAACAATTGAATGTCCTGTTTTTTTTTGGGGGGGGGAGTCACTCTGTAAAAATAACAATTTTGCTATATTCCAAAGTCCAATGTTTATTAACTCACGCTGGCCTGCATCAAGTGAACGGATATCTTTTCTCATAACAAGATGGTTGCTCATTCGATATGGATCGATGATAGTTATTTTCGCTCTCACTGAATTGTACATATTACATTGCTATGCATTTCTCTCCCTGAGAACTCCGTTTTTCGGACGAGGAAATATCGAATGTCCACATACAAATAGTGATAGTTCTACTTAAACAAAACATATTTGTAACTGTACGGAATTATTGTATTAGGTTCGAATAAATTATTAGTAAGAGGAATAAAGAATGGATTAAATAATATAGCCAAATTGTTTCATATATATTAGACAATATTGATAAACGAGGAGATATATTTATCACTCATTATTTTATTCGTATTTTGTTATGCACGTCTTACGTGCGTTTTGTTGAATGGCTGAAGCCAACTAATCAAAGACAAAAATATATTCTTCAGAAAATGGTTTAACAGATTTGTTTGCCCTTGTACATGGAATCTAAAAGGATGGAGGAAAAATGTTGACAAAGGTAAACATGCGAAGAGACAAGAACTAAAAACAGTAAATTATTGCAGTGTTAAGAGATACCCCAATGAAAAGCAATTCAAGTCAACGCATGCAAATCAATCCTTTGCGGCTATGTTTTTTTTTATTGAAGAGTTGCATATACCAATAATTCTTTATAAATCAAGTGTATTTTCAAACACTCGGACATACGTTTTGAACTTAGGTTCTTATCAGTGTAGGACGTAATTACAAATCGAACCCAATCACAGTCATTCTTGACTTCCTGGACCAGCGGTCCTGGATATGACCTTAAACTATATCTGACGGTGAGACCCCAGCTTGCGGGCTTTGGGAAGTATGGACCCACACTTTAATTGTCATGCTTCCAGGTCCACTCTGACCCGGAGTGGTAGTACCTGTTAGGGTCCCAACTATGGGTTAAATAGAAACCGACTTGAAAACAACAAATATATTCTATGAAAAAAAATTCTTCAAAAATCACCGGATTCGGCATTAAATAACTCGGAAAGGGTTGATATGTCGTAAAACAAAAACAAACAATCCTGGACAGCATTTAACCCTCATATCTCCCTCTCTCTATATAATATATATGATTCGCGTTTTTATATAGATGTCGTTACAAAAAATCCGTACAATTTTCGTGGAGTACTTAATGTACAGACCTTTATTTAGCACATACCACGATTAAGATTGAATAAGAAAATTAAGTTGTAGATTCGTTATTTAAGTGACTCTATTGTTGCAAGTTTTCAGTACACTAAAAAGAATTGATTTCCTGTGTCGACTGTTAAATGATTTCTAATGGGAACTACTTTACGTCATTTATCTTTTAAGTTATCACACTCTTACCTGCTACTAATCCTTGCTCAAAAGTACATTCCTTCCCCCCCCACTTAAAACATACGATATGCAAACAAGACCATAATGGTTTTACATGTATATATAGTCACTTTTTTTCTTTTATTATTCGCCCGAAACAAGTATATTATCACTTGGACGTAATACAATATCTACAGGGCACTATGTGAGTCGATTAGCGTATGTCTGTTTACATTGCCTTTACTATTCTGCTTACTCTTACAGCCAAGGAAGCAAGAATATAGGAAGTGAATTCCAAAGTTTAGAGTAGAATGCACAGCGATATCTAGAGACCTTTATCGTGAAGAGGTGGGATTTTGCTGCTAGACGGCTTTGCCGCACGTGCTACAATAGCAATTGACTTGTCAGAGCGCATTCCATTCAAATACATAAAAACCGGGCATTTTTTTTTACAAACGAATCACAACTTATAAAGGTCCAGCGGCAACTAGAGGATAAGGGATGAACATTAAGGATGCAAAATCGCAATGATATAACAGAGGTTGGAAATTGGTTGATAGTGTGGGTCCTTTAGGATTTTATTTCTTAGTTTTTTTTCTAATAGAGTAGGACAAGAGATATATGCACAAACCAAGATGTACCAACAATACTGAGTGAATGGAAACTGTGGAGAGATACAGCATACTCTCAGGTATGAGTTATTTTCAAATATAATAGAAAGAAGACACCTTTGTTGCTGAAGTCTTACGACAGAAAAACTTAAGTCAGAAATCGAGGAGAAAACAAATAAACCTTGCAGTAAATAAATTTAGGATTCGATACGAAACATATTCAACAATAAACAAGGAAAACCATGAATAGAGTAAGTTTTTAAAGCAACAAGTCTGAATATGGAACAATGCGTATTTTTTTTCAGAAATGCTTGTAAAGGTTGACTATTAAACAACAATAATGGAATATTTGATTTTATTTCAGGCGAACAAAATCAAAATATATAACGTTTTTATCACTATCTTAACCTCATATATATATATATATATATATATATATATATACTGTATGTGGATGACTATAATGCTCCTCACCTTGAGTTGAGCATATTGAGAAGTGAAACACGAATTACCATTAGCATATAAGCGACGTTCTTTGTGTAAGCAAATCGAGCGGAGGTATTTCGGACGATATCAAAAACATCGTTAAACTCACTACTCGTTCAAGCACCCGCCAATAGCGTAATGATTAGGAACCTTGACTGCCGTACAACCGGTCGGGTTTCAATCCTGGCTTGAGGTAGCTGCCTGTCTAGCCGCACTGATGAGCTGTGAAACAGCGAAACAGTACTGTATGTCGATGAATATATATATATATATATATATATATATATATTCAATTTTCACCCCAAACAAGGCACAGTGCCACTTTGAAGCAGGGGGCTACTATCAGGGACTTAATTAGCAGGGTCATTACGAAGACAGATTAGTAGAAAGATGGTTGTTCACATTACACTTGAACTTCTGCATATCAGAACAGTTGGGAAAGCAGAACCTCGGAAGGGAGTTCCAAAGACCTGCAGTTCTGGGGAAGAAACTATTGAAGTAAAAGGCCTTCTTGCACCTAGGGATCTTCACTGTAAATGGATGAGACTTAGTAGCTTGTCGGGTTTGTCGGGGGTAGTTACGTCGGGGAGGTACAAGTGTTTGCAGTTCGTCAGAGCATTCACCATTGAAGTATTTGTAGAACAGGCAGAGGGATGCAACATCTCGTCGATGGGACAGAGGCTGAAGTCTAGATGACAGATCAGCACCTATTAGGTTGGTGTCTCTTTTGAACCCTGTCCTGGAGCGAGAGACAAGCAGCAGATGCACCAGCCTAGATGTGACAACAGTACTCCATACATGGGCGAATGGTGCCCTTATATACGTACCGGATACTGTCAGGCGTAAATAGTTTTCTAGCACGGTAGAGGAAGCCAATCTTCCTTGCAGCAATGCTCTCAATGTATCTATTCCAGTTCATATTCCATGTAAACGTTAGGCCGAGGAGTTTAAACGAAGTACTTTAAGGCAACGTGTTCTTGGTCATTGCTATTTGTGGTAGAGAAGGTGTCTTGTAGTTATTGAAGGAAACAAGCTTAGTCTTTGCAGCGTTGAATGGAGCCATCCATATTTGTTCCAATTCCACTACAGATTGGAGGTCATCCTCGAGAGTTTCTGCCATTTCCTTGGATATGTGTTCATTTGTTTTCCCATCATATCTGTTATAGAGAGTGGTGTCATCGGCAAATATACCCATCTCCGAAACAATTTGATCATGGAAGTCATTTATGAATATCACGTATAATAGAGCTCCAGGGATAGACCCCTGAGGTACTCCCGCATTTATGCCATATTGTTTGGATGTACGACCGTCGAGGACAACTTGGATTTTTCTCTTACTTAAGAAGGATTTAATTACATTAATAATTCTTCCAGTGATTCTATATGATCTTATTTTCCTAAGAAGCCCATCGTGCCATACGATGTCAAAAGCCTAAGATATATCCAGGGCTACTGCTCTATCCTCCCCTGTTTTGTCCAATGAACGGTATATACGTTCAAAAACTACAGTTAAGCTATCTGCTGTTGAACGGGCTTCCATATCGTTTGTCAGTCAGGAGTTTAGCAGCTGTTAGGTGCTTGACTAGGGCTTGATTAACTAATGACTCAAATATTTTTGCGAAAAGCGGGAGGAGGCTTATGGGGCGATAATTTAGTGGGTCAATTCTTTCACCAGAATTCTTGAAGACTAGTACCACAGAAGTTTGTTTTTCAGCAGACGGGAAAGCAAGATTCGTTAAGGCATTTATTGTGAAGTTTGGAGAGAACTGGAGTAACCTCGGCAGAGCATTTTTTTAATAGCACAGCCGGGATGAGATCTGGTCCACATGCTTTTGAGGTGTCTAGGTTTTTTTATAAATGCATGTACCTAAGAAGGGGTGATTTTCAAATCGTCTAGTGTGGCGTCTGTTCGCAGAGGAAAATCAGGGAGGGAGTGGTGTACCGGGTTCAGCGTGGAGTTTGAGGCAAACCTACTGGCAAGCAGATTAGCCTTGTCAGTTGCCGTGCAAGCAACCTCATGATTGTTTGATAGTGGGGGAATAGTTGACTGTCCATTATTTACTACGCTGTTGTAGATTTTCCAAAAATTCCGGGTTCCTAATTTCTGTGCTTCGATGCGTTTTCTGGTGGTTTAAGAGTAATCTGTCTTAGCTATCTCTATCACTCTCTTACAATTATTCCTAGCGTCGATACTTCTGTTTACTTGAGCTGGACTTATGTCGGTTGAATCTGCGGTACGCATGCTGCCTTTGACAAATGGCAGCTGCACAAGCAGAAGTAAACCATTGGGGAGAGTGGGGCTTGCTACAGAATTTCCGTGCGGGAACATGTGCTTCAATTGCAGTTTTGAACCATTCAGTGGTCTCATTTGCACACTGTTCCGCTGGAAGAGTAAAGATATTTTGCCATGGGGCATCTCTGAGTTCCCTGATTTCTTCCGAATAAGCCGTTTTGTAATACTTCGTTATTTTTAGTAGTGAGCCTTCAGTTTTAGGGCGAGAATTTAGGCTTATTTCTACCATTATCACAGCGTGATCAGCATTCCCGAGTGAGCTGTAGGCATTTGTTGTACAGTCATCGGGAAACGTTGTCAGAAAGAGATCTAGAATGAGGCATGTTGATTTTGCTGGTCTGGGGAACGTGTCGAAATGTAACCAAGTCCGAGTCCTTACAGTAGAGTGTGAGATAACCAAGCATGTTAAAGTGGTTAGAAGGAATGGAGGAGTGAAGGTTAGTTTCACTTAATGCTAAGATATCCGGGGTGTTTACAAGGAGAAATGACTCAACATCATCTAAGTTAGTTCTAAGCCCGCGGATATTAGTAAATGCAAGCCTCAAGGGAGGAGGCAAGTTGGTTTTCTTTGAGTTTGGTCCTGGTTTAAACGTAACTTTTGCTTGAGCTGTCATTTCATTTTATTTTATTTAAAAGTTTCAGTTAGGATGAGTGAGTGAGGGGGGTGCTGGACAATTAGTTGTGCAGAATACCAGATATGCAATACAAGTAGAGCATCAGCTGTCCTCACCCACAGGATTGTGGCCTCAGAAAAGCCAACCGAGGATGAGTGCAGGGTCCCCATCACACACACACACACACACACACACACACACACACACACACACACACACACACACACACACACATATATATATATATATATATTCGTAATCCACATATTGTTTCTTTGTATCACAACGTACTAGGGCGGCTAGACTAGCGTCTATCTCTAGCTAACACATATATATATATATATATATATATATATATATATATATATATAATATATATATATATATATAGTTAAATATTATCCACGGACACAAGTTTTATCGTCTACGACTCATCAGCGGCTACACTTCTCCATTCTTTCTCTATCTTTATCTCTGTCTCTCTATCTAATATATATATATATATATATATATATATATATATATATAATGAGAGAGAGAGAGAGATGAAGTTTGCAATACATTGTTTAATATTTAAAAGTGAAAAAGTAAAATCAATTAGGAACTCAATACCACGAAGGAAGTTCGGAGTTTGTGTTGTATAATTCGATTTGAAAAATACGGTTCAAGTCGAAACTTATTTTTGTTTTTTTCGTATCATGTCAACGTTAGTAAACATTAAAAAAAGATGATATTGTTTTAAATATCAAGTTGTTTTCAGATTTGTTTAACCCTGAGTACGTGCACATGCCTTATGGCTGTGTAAATTCCCTGTCCGAAAAGCCAGATTTTTAACCACTTATCAGGCCAGAAATACAATAGAATCATCTATCATATAATTCTCACATGTGTGTTTAAATCTATGTCTGTATGTTTGTACATCTCACGAAAACTTTCGACGGAGGCGATTGATTTTTACGACATTCGTATCGTTTTGAAGCTCGATCATTCGGACAACAAATATCGAAAAATCGGTTTAAAACATTTTCTTCGCCCTCAAGTGGTCTCTTTTCTACAGAGAGGGGTCACTTTTTTCGCCAATATTTTCGAAAGTCCTCGCCGCTTTTCGAGTGACTAGCCTTAATTAAAACCAACGTCATCTCAGGTTTAGTGATGGCCGAAACAGCTAACGCGTATCGTTTTGTTTTCACTCTGTTTTCATCCTTTGCCGTACGGGTGCGAGCCTGCCTGCCTACTACCACTTTTTTGTTGTTGTTGTTTGCTCAACACACACCTCCAAACATCCGGGCAACGCTGGGCACCCAAGCTATTTTTTTATGATTGGAACAGAATGGTGTTACTATACATAATGTATGTGCAAAAAAACAAAATTTAAATTTGAGGTTAAAAATATCACGTTAGGATCAAACTTACACTGTACATGCCAACGTGGCATGAGGATACTTTTTTTCTTTTAACATTAAAAATCACATGGTAATCGCAGCCTAAATGATATTTACTCGGTATGGCTAACTAACAAAGCATTTAACGAAGAATGGTATATTTTCTCTAACTGATATTATATCCGGTATCATTACAAAGCTGAATACGCCAGCAGAACAGATGACTTCTTGTCCTCGAATCCAGTAAGATCGAAAAAAATGTTCTAAAGGTCGTAATAATTCATTTTTAATGTAAGAATTAAATTTGTCGCCCTAAAAAAATCACTTTAGTTTTATTTTAAAGGTTTTGCTGAAATGATCTATTCCGGTTACTTATGTAGTTGACCTAACATCTATTCAACTGCCTTCAGTCGCAATCAACGCAGATACGGTTCCGGAATTGGGAGCAAGCTTTTTCCACAAGCGCCGGTGGGAGCTCAGCGAATATTCGGAGAGTGGATAGCGGCGATCAGGCGGGATTTTATTTTGTGGGAGGTCATGTTGGTGATGTTATCGACGTATGACCAAACGAAGTAGTCCAGCGGGTTCAGGTCTAGGAAGGATAGGGGCCAGTGAGAGAAGGGTACAAAGTCGTAGCACTCCTGAAGCGAAGCTTGGGTCCTTTTGAACTTATGGGCCGGGGCTGACTCCTGCTGCCACACCCAGGGTATACAAGCGACCACCTAATTGCACCAGGGGATCACCACACTCTTCAGCACATCCAGGTATACTTTGCTGTTGACTTTCAAGTCAACTTCGAAGATGTGAGGTGAAATTATATCACCCTCACTTAAAACCACACCAAAGATAACCGTGGCCAAACACTTCTTTGAGCTGTGCCCTAAAGCGTTGAACTGTCCGGATTTGCATTTTAGGGGTGCTGGCAATGTCGTCATAACTTGTATCCGTAGAGAGCGTAAATTGTACAGCAGCTTATCTGCGACCTCGCTCAGTCAACATTGTGTAACTTAGACATGATAGAAGACTCTTATCGCCAACTAGTAGGCCTGCAACATGAAAGGAAGACTGGTTTTCATCAAACGGAAATGGAATCATATCGTATATTCTATGACGACAATTTTATCGTTCCACCATGTATCATAGCATTAAAAAGGTATATTTGGGAGAGGAAAAGTATGTTCTCAAGCTTTTTAATAACTCGGTTTTTAAGAGGCAAAAGAAAAATTAATGGAATTTTGAATATTTGTGTATCTCATCTATAATGTAAATCTTACTTCTCTGTTTAAATATATGTATGTATGTATAAAACTTTCGAAAGAGGTGAGGACTTTTTACAAGATCGGTATCGTTTTGAAGCTCGTCCTTTCAGACGACAAATATCGAAAAATTGTGAAAAACATTACTTCCTTCACCCTCAACTGGACACTTTTCTGCAAGGACGGGGTCGCTTTTTTTGCCGATATTTTCGAAAGTCATCCACTTAAGTCGACTAGCCTTCCGATTTGACGATGAATACAACGGCAAAAACGTAACGTCCCCCTCCCACACACACTTTTTCTCCTTCGCGGTACGAAGCCTGCCTTCTTACTGGCATTTTTTTTTTATTTGCTAAACACACACACTTTCAAACACCTGAGCAACGCCGCGGACCCAAGCTAGTGTAGACAGACTTTTAACCCCAGTAAGGTAACCATAAAGGCGTTTGAAAAAGTATGGTATAGTACACGGTTCCTCCCCAAAAAATAAAAGCTAAATGGAGGCCATCTAGAACATATGCTGTAGAACGGAGAAAAAAAGACCAAAGACCCTACTGTTTTGATGTGATGTTTTGAATATAATAAACTAGTTATGACCAAAGTTTCTTTTCATTCGGATAAAACACTAAGAAACGTGGCCTAATCATAGTAGCGGCCAGTTTGGGGGGGCGCCCTGTAGTAATACCCATGCCTAGTTTGCGCGCATCTGACAGCCTACACACACACTTTATATATATATATATATATATTATATATAATTTACGCTCATGATTTCACTAAAATTAAAAAGAAATGATTGATTTTCAGCAATAATTTACAGTCTATCTCATCTAGTAATTGAATGCGATAGACATAATGGGAAAACCATATCTTGTCATTCATATTCAACCACGTAATTTCTCGCTTCTATTTTGGTGGAGTGTTTGTCATAATTGAAGGAAATGAAAGATAAGCGGAAAATAACGACTTGGCAAATTAATTATGATATTACAAAAACACGGCAAATGTATTTGTACTTCCGCTTGGCGTGTCTCTATACGTGCTCCTTTGATTTTTATGTCGTTGCTGCTCACGTCTTTGAGCGTCTTAGTTGTTCTGCTCATTATCCACGTGTGCCTCGAGCGTTTATCTCGGATTTCATTCTACTGAGTTGGTAGACGGCGTTGCCGTTAATTTCACGGCAACGAACAACAGAATGTACGTGTTATTTAGATTAAAAAGGGGGCTGTTTTCATCTCAACTGTAATTCGCTAATCGACCTTCTTCAGATGTTTCTTGTAAAACTAGGGAATCCTTCTGTATTTCGAAGAAAAATCATTCCTTTAGCATACGGGAGTGGCATGCTCTCGTTTTGTCTGTGATTAGCGGGTAGAAATTCTAAATAATTCCCAATTGTAATTTGAGTGTCCTCCTTACTGATAATTGAAAATTCAACTTGCAGAAGAGTGTATTTTCCCAATAAGTTATGCGGACGATTCTAGTGTTCATTTTGGGAACCTTATGCCGTTTTTTCGTTCCTTAGAACTACAATCTTATTAAACATCACTATTTATTCCTATGCATTATATATATATATATATATATATATGTATTGTGTGTGAGGGAGTGACAGAACGGGAGCATGCTTTCCACGTTGATTAAATAAAACTTGTGGAGCTTCTCTGAGTTCAACAAAACATACCTGAATAAGGCCGGAGGTTACATAGACCGAAATCCCAAAGGAATAGCACTGTCGATTACAACAGTAATCCAAATATTCTAAATAAAACGGAGTATCGTCATCTAAAAGATTCAAAAACATAACTGTTGACTTCCGCATCTTCATCTACCTAGGTGTCAGCCCGGATACAGAGAAATAATTTTAGTTAATTCGTATAAGTTTTATTTTATTTATTTTTTGTTGCGTGTAAAGATTGACATTTTAATAAAAATAATGGCATATTTAATTGTTGTACGAGGTACCTTAAAATAAAGTTGCAGACTTTTCGTATGGGCACTTTTATTGATAGTGCACATGTGAAACTCTTGCCCATTTCGCAGTAATCTCCTCCGACTGCAATGCACTTGTTGTACTGTTCGGATAACTTCTGGAAGATCCCTATAAATCAGACCTGGCTGCCGTTCTGAATAAATTGAGTAAATAGAGGTTGCGATGGGTCATTGACACGCTCACACAAGAACTGCTGTGAGGCCTTAAAGAAGTTCTTAAAACGGTACAGTAAGTGAATTGCAGCCGGGGGAGATTACTTCAAAGGGGACTCGAGTTTCATGAGTGTACTATCAATAAAACTGCCCATGCGAAAAATAGTCTAGAAATATCGAAAATAACTTGTGTATGTATGTATGTATGTATATATATATATATATATATATATATATACATATATATATATATATATATATATTATTGAAATACACCGTTCAATAAGTGACTAAATATTCAAAATTGCGTGCTATTCGCAGCACAAAAAAAGATCTCCTCGGTATGGTTTACTAACACTGGCTTTTACTTCAATTTTTCGACCAATAGTTCAGTTGTCTGAATGAGAGTATATGTTCTCTTTATTTATTTTTAGTATATGGCATAGACACGTTATGCAGTGATGAGCCTGGTCAATAACAGATGGTTGGCCATTTGGAAATACCAGGCGCTGCATGTAGCAGGATGCCGGCACAGTTGGTTCCTTAATTTCTCAAGAGATGAAGTTTTCAGATTATGAATGTACATTTTCAGTCATAAGAATGCAGTTTGCAATCCCGTTGGATCTATTCGAGCGAAATAAAACGTAGGATGGAACACCCAATAATAATAATAATAATAATAATAATAATAATAATCGTCGTCGTCGCAAAAGTAAAGCATCCTATATTTTAAACTGCCAAATAAAATGCCCAAGCGTTCCGAAGACGAGATTAGAATTATTAAAACGAGCGACGTCTTCTGCGCTAGAATTTATTTTTTTACATAGTTTTCAATGCATTTTTCCCGCTTTTTTATGCATCGGTTGTAAAAGTTCGCTACACGCTTTGTCACCCCATCTCTGCCCCCACTCTGAAATCGACCATTACATCTCCTAATTGTACATATACCTATTGCACCGGATTCGTACGCGTTTAAGCGACGCCGGTGAATGTTATCGGTTGAATTTTATTTGCATGGAAGAATTCAATGCCACATCTCTGTATCTAGCCCACACCAATGACGAGGGCTGCTTTGTTAAAATATCAATCCGTCAATATCTGCAACAAATAAAACATTCAGGAAACTGATGCAAAAGTTCAGTCATCATTGACAATTTGTGATCTGTTTTTATATCTATTCAAGGAGAAAAAATTAGAAGCCTTTTTCGGAACGTCACTCGTATATTTATATTCTACTAACAGGACACCCGGTCGTAAAATACGCATAAATATCATATTTTAATTTATTCAGATTTCTTATAGCGCTAATTCTCTATTAATTATTGTCCAATATATAATAAATGTTTTCTAAAGTTCTAAAAAAAATATCTATGACGTGGATACCATCAGCTTGAATCGAAACCAGAGCGTTTAGTGTTCTAGCTATGGTCGTTATCCAACTAGCCAGCGTTGTCACCGTGTCAGTTACCGATACATGGACATGAACGGTTAAGGAGTAGGGACTGAAAGCTATAAATGTTTAATTTTGCAAGGGGAATGTTTTGTTCGACGAACCCCCCCCCCCTGTGTACACTGCTACTACTATTATTATTACTACTACTAAGCAGGATTCTTGGCGTCTAAGAAACAAATCGAAAGTGTTCTACAGTTCAAAAACTAATATATATATATATATATATATATATATATATATACTCATCCACATACAGTACTGTTTCGCTGTTTCACAGCTCATCAGTGCGGCTAGACAGGCAACTACCTCAAGCCAGGATTGAAACCAAGGCTCCTAACCATTACGCTACTGGCGGCTGCTTGAATGATTAGTGAGTTTAACGATGTTTTGATATCGTCCGAAATACCTCCGCTCGATTTGTTTACACAAAGAGCGTCGCTTATATGCTAATGTTAATTCGTGTTTCACTTCTCAATATGCTTCAACTCGAGGTGAAGAGCATTATAGTGATCCACATACAGTACTGTTTCGCTGTTTCACAGCTTATCAGTGCGGCTTGACAGGCAACTACCTCAAGCCAGGATTGAAACCAACATATATATATATATATATATATATATATATATATATAAAATTAACTATATAGACTAAAATATTCAGGGAGAGTTTCTGTAGAGACTTTTCACGCGCGCGCGCACACACGCACACATATATATATATATATTATGGTGTTAAATGGTAATAAAACAAAAGGAACACAGGAATTTTAGAAACATGTATTCACATATATTACAGGCAAGGCGGGCTGAGTAATACCATTCCTCAACTGTTAAGCACTTGCACACGACCTCCTTGGCCGCATACCAAACTCTGACTCCGGGCACCGGTACTCGTTACCAGATGTGGAGAGGCGTCTCCAACAAATATATATATACATATATATAATATGCGTGTGTGTGCTAGAACGTTTTCTATCTTACATTTGTCACAATTATGAAAATGTAGAAACTACACATAAATAGAATTCTGCGTAATAGTAAAATGAAACCATTCATCTAATAAAAACCATGAAAATTAATAAGTGATTACTTATTTTTGAAAGGAATACGCAAATTAGTTAACCTTCATGTAACCGTTCGCTTATCTATGAGTGAATATATTAAAAAGCTCGTTTTAATAATTTTTAAAAAGAAATAGTAAGCTTTTAATATCAATGGCTGAATGAGAAATAAAACTTAATTTTATAGGTATATAGGCGCTTTGTGATATTGATCTTTTATTTATAGGTATATAAATATAGGTATATATAAATCCTAATATCATAGGTGTATAGAAGATTTATGATACTTATACACTTAATATAGTAAATAGCGGGAAATTCCACACGACTTTTTCTTTTTTGTTAAAACTGCAAAAGTATTTATCCAAGTTAGCCCGAACGCCCGGCAAAGCCCAATCGTAAAGTATGCTTAAATATGATTTTATTTTTTGCAAATTTCGTATGTATTATTTTAGAGCTAATGTTCTATCGATTTTTATATATTATAAAGTTGCGATTTCAAAAATGAAATATATCCATATGACTTGGCTGCCTTAGCTTGAATCGAACCCGAAATAACAACTTATGAATATATATATATATATATATATATATATATATATATATATATACACTCCTATAAATTCGTTTTTAATTTGTGTGTATTGATATTTATATTAAGACCCCTATTTTCGATTTATTTAAAAGAAAATACAACTTTGTTATACATAGATTGTGGAATTGCATTCACTAGCAAAAGATCTAGCTAATTTACATATTCTTTTAAACATTCATTTTAATTAATTCCCTATTAGTTTTTTTTTCAGTTTTCTTATGGGACGATCATCTTTAGTTAACTATTACGTGTAATTAGATTAATGCAGATATTCTACATGATTTATACTTGCATAATATTTGCGTAAAACGTTTACAGTAAACACAAATTGTTGTCATATATATTTATGTATACATATATACTTTTGTTTAATCTATAAAAGTGAACGTGTCTGTGTGTCTGTGTGTCTGCACAATTTTCAGTTTACAGACTCGAAATTTTATATACAGGTACTGACATTTGGGAAAATCTTTGTAATCAATGTTCGGCAAGAAATTTGGCTGTTAAGGGGTCAAAGTTCAACGATTTGACCTATGAGAACTCTACCAAACTCCAACAATTTTGGGTCTAAACAGTGGAAATTTTATATATAGGATCCATGGACATGGATCAAACTTAATGACTTGATTTGGACCCAAAACAAATGTTCAGGGGTCAAAGTTTAAAAAAATTGACCGCTTTTTTATGCTCAACATACACATCCAAACACTCGGGCAACGTTGGGGTAAAATGCTAGTATATATATATATATATATATATATATATATATATATATATATATATATAAACTTCAGTTCCTTCAGCCATAAACGAAACGAAAACGTATGAAGAATTCTTGGTAAAATCATTTGACAAGAAATGGAAGTACATAATGAAACGTCCCGGATATAAGCGTGGTGCAAAAATAACACACTCTATCCTATTAATACATATATTTAAACTAATCATTATATTAAGTGAACTCGTAGACTGGGGATACCAGTGATGAAATATAAAAGACTACAAAACTAGTTATAAAAAAATATCCGTAAAAATATGTTTGGTCTCAGTGGGGATCACTGTGTGTCGAATTTGTGTTTCCGTTTTTTTGAACAATACTAAACCGACTTTGTTTTTTTTTTTTTCGAACTAAACATGAGACTATTAAGTTTAAAATACCAAATATACAAATTTTAGTTAGGTGGGTTTCACCTATATAGGTCGTCCGCTGAACCCCCGAATATATATATATATTTTTTAAGGTATGTGTATGTTTTGAATAAAGTGGTTGAAAAGCCCTAAACCAGAAAAAAAACGCCAATTTTTGTTTCTAGTGCTTCCACATTGGTTGTTTGAAGATACTGACTTATTAACCTAATATCAAACATTGATATTGTGATTTGTTTTATTTATCCTTTACAAAACAAAATCCTGTTCGGCAAAGTCAAAACCGAAAACATCAATTCTCCTTACAAAGTAACTAAACCAATCCAAACAAATCTGTAAGCACAAAAACATTTTCGAAAATCACTGGATTCAGGATTATATAATTCGAAAAGGGTTGATGTGCCTTGAATAAAACAACCAAACCAAACAAATCTTGAAGCACAAAAACATTTTCGAAAATCACTGGATTCAGGATTATATAATTCGAAAAGGGTTGATGTGTCTTGAATAAAACAACCAAACCAAACTCTAACAAATAAATATTCGGTGATATAAATATCTTGAAGCATAGTAATATTTTTTTCAATATTACTAGATTCAGCATTAAATAATTTGAAAGGGTTGATATGCCGTAAAGTAAAATCACCAAGCTATAAAACCTTTTTTCCCCAAATTTCCGCATTAAATAATTCAATAAAAGAGGCGATATGTCGCAAAAAAACACTAAGATCTCAAGAACTTGGAACATAACAACTTTATCCAAAATTAGTTAGGGTTAAATAATCTGAAACTGGTCGATGTGCGTAAAAGAAAACAACCAAGCCATAATCTAACGCATTTGTTTTCTGTTCGATTTGTTTCCAGCAATTCTTTTCCTTCCCCTCTTCTCCCCCTCCCTCCTCCTTATTTACTTGCCCTCTATTTCCCGAATCTCTTGTTCTTAGTGGAGTAGCAGAAAACAAAGCATAGCTTACATACAACTGCTAATCGATGGCCGAAAGTTTTCGGCTTCCTTTGCCAAGATACGCGTTGCCGCGATCGATGGGTCTTGCCTGTCTCGCCGGGGTAAAATAGTCTTGCACTATTCGTCCGGACAAACAGTAATATTCTTATGACTTTAGCTGAAATTCTATTTCGGTCACGAATAAATTGTTTATCGCATACAGTGTTTAAAGCGTATGTGTCTACCTAGAAAGAGACACACGTAGTTTTAAATCGCTGCTTGGTTTAAACTAGTATATTAAAATGAGACGTGACTTGCCTACTATTAAAAATTAAAATATATTAGACATAGGAACGTGAAATTTGATAAAGTATATCCTGTACGTCTACGGCTATATTTTGATGGTCTCGTCGGAGAAAAATCACCTTGCACTATTCGTTCGTTTGAAACTCGGATAATCAGTAATATTCAGCACAATTGCACTTTAACTGACCTGATGTGCTTTTTTTTTATTTGTTTTATTTTCGAAAAAGTGATTCTAGCGAACAGGGAAAACAATACAAAAGTAATTCTTCTCTGAAATGATTTTATTTGACCTTTCTAAACTTTTCAGATCAGGATTGGTTATTCATATTATATTGATTCATGTGACTACTATTCTCATCTTTCGTGCAGTTATCACATCGTTTCGACCGATGTAACCTCCGATCTTCAAGTGTATCTTGTCGGACTCGCTCTTTTTCCGTCAGCCCTGACTGGATAGAGATCCTAAATAATTCCCAATTATATTTTTCAAACCTCGGTGTAGGCGAGCGAAAAATACAATGGCGAATTACTTAGGACCTCTTTTCTGTCATGGCTGACAGAACAAGAGCATGCTTCTTCCGTGAAGTAAATAAATGGGCTCCGTTCGAAATTCCATTTAAATTCCCAAGTTCGACAAACATCCCCCTGTTAGACAAGATACCCCTGTCGAAGGTTACATCGGTTGAAACGTTGTGAAAATCACAATTGAAAAGAGGGGGAAACCACCATTCATTATATGCAGGTCAGGAAGAGTAGAGATCTACAAAAATGAATTTGATCATTAGTTTTGTCAACAGCGGAAACTAATGTCAAAATCGATACAATATGCAATAAGTTGCCAGGGGTACATCGTATCAAAAAAGGGGGGGGGCATTACCGACGGTTATGGCTGGAGATGTGGAACTGTTAAATGTCGATAGCAACCGGACTGGAACCTTTTTCGCAAAACCATGGCTGAAAATCGCGTGCATTATCAAACTGATATACCTGTGGGCGTTCGAGATCGCATCGAAAAACAAAAAAAACTATCGCGCGATTGTGGGTTGGGATCGGCGCACACTATAGTCGATAGGAGGAATTTCCTGCGAGACATTTGCCGGGATTATTAGCGTCGACAAATTACTCACACCGGTCTGCGTCTAGCTCACATCGCCGAAAGTTATCCGGGTAATGTAGAGCTTCCTTACATGTTCGCTACTTCATCTGCGTCCATTTTGCCGTCGTCTGATGCCGTCCAAAAGTCTAAAGGAAAAATATCTTCCTAAGGAATTTTTCCTGGCATTGGAAAAGATTCCGATTATTCCCACTTATGTTATGTACTGAAAAAAAAAAAACTTTTGCTAACACTTATTTGAAAAAGTGCTTAAAAATTATTTTACAAAAAATTTTTTCACACAGTTTATAAATTTTGTTTTAAAAATGCGGTAGGTTTTTCTCTTTTGTTTCGGTTGATATTTCTACATTTAGAATTTTGCTATTTTTTTTCTACGTAGCGGTATGATTTCATCGGCGACGCTCGGCATAATTCGGTTGTTGACGTCATGTTACGGAGAAAGCCGAACGAACGCTGAGTTACGTTTGGTTAAAAAAAAATGCGCACATACGTATAAAGTATAAATAAGTATTAGAAAAATATTTATTTTTTATTGTCTTCTATTTCCGTTAATTTTACTCTTCCGAAAAAAATACATCTGGCGAATTATATTGAACTTATTCCTGATTTAATAGAATCTTCGCTAAAGTTATAAAAAATACGAATAAACTGCTAATTATATACGAGTTTATCTCAAGCTGCCATTTTATTCCTCAAGTATCTCTCTTGCTATAAAGAAATATAAAAAATGTTCTATCACAGGTTGGATTAAACTAAAGCATTTTTACTGTAATGCAACTGATTATCAAGCCATATGATACGTGTTAATGTGTGTCATGTAAGTGATCACCTGATAAAGTGTTTAGCATCGGGTGCTACCGGATCAGATTTTTACAAATGTTCCATCTATTAAAATTTGGTCATGTATTTGCAAACCTTATAAATTTTCTGCACAGCCCAACTCCCACCAAAAAAATGGTCCTGGATATGACATAAAACTATATCCGATGGTGAGGGCCCACCTTGCGGGCCTTGGAGAGTGTGGAGCCACTCTTTAATAACCATTGCTCCCAGGTCCACTCTGACCCGGAGTGGTAGTACCTGTTAGGGTACCAACTATGGGTTAAATAGTATCTGCTGTAAAAAAAAAATACTCTATTAAAATCGTCCCTCAAAATAAATAGATTCGGTGTTAAATAACCTGAAAAAGGTTGATATGCCGTAAAACAAAAACAACCAACCAACCAACCTACCAAAAAAATAAATAAATAAGCAATTACCCTACCTTTTTTCCCCTTTCTATTGTACTTTCCTTTCTAAAAATAGTGACTGAAAAAAATACATTGGAAAACAGTTTTAAGAGTGTCAATATTTTACTTCATAAAACCATAAAAAGACGACGAAGAAGAAATATTGTTTTAAATAGGATTCTCGAAACAAATTTTCAAGATTACGTATGTTTTAAGTGCTCTTTTGAGGTTGATAGGACGTTAAGAACAAACTATAGTGGAACTCGTATATGGTTGAATTATATAGGTGAACGACTCGACACATACTTATTTACATTGGATTTGCGAATGAGCATGTTTTAGTCAGCTGAGGAAACAGTCCCTATGTTATTGTTCCACAAGTGGACAGTTCTAGGAAATAAATTCTCTTCAATGAATTGTCGTCTAGTACTAGAAAGATCATGATTGAGGAAGATTGTTGAACGCTGTTGTAACTAGACAAGTGTACTGATGTGAGAGACGCAAAGATAGTTACCAACATTGCCTAGAGTACATCCGATGACAAACTATGGTTATACTTTTAAACAGGTGGTATATATATATATATATATATATATATATATATATATATATATATATTGTAGTTAGACGGTTATTTAAAAATGTTTTGCAGGGTCGGCCATATACCGCAGCTCTGAGCACTTGCTACGGAAATAATGTGATATATATGTATAAATATTACATTGTTATTTTCGTAGCAAGAGCTCAGAGCTGCGGTATATTGGCGACTCTGCAAAACATTCAAATAAAACTCCGTTTAACTACAACCACTGAAAATTCCATGAACAAATATTTTTTCGAACTGCATAGCTGACTAAAAGATGGAAGTGTTCAAGTCCAATGTAAACAAGTTTTTGCTGAGCCGCCCTATTAAATAAAGAAATCAAAGTATCCAATTTTCACCATTACGGTTATTACGCTGCTTTCTCACCGATCACCATACAGTTATTAATCTTTATCCTCGATGGACTTCAGCTCTTGATAAGCGGGGACTCATATGCACACAAATCTCTTTGTATTACTTGTATAAAATGCAAATAGCAGTGCATTTCCAGTCTTTTACAAAAGCGAAAACGTAGGAACTTACATAAAACGTGATATGCTTATTGACAAAAACATATATTTTGGCTTGAAGCTCTTCTTTCGTTCATGTAAGATGCTGGGAGAACTGATTGGACTCAAGCCAGAGATGCGAGGAATATCGTCATCTTTTTGTATTTTTAAACGCAGACCGATTATAATCGTTCAAGCGACTACTGTTCGCCCTCCGAACAAAAAGGAAGACAACATTGCCATATGTGTATTAGTGATAACATCAATTGATGTCGTTGCTTTTGTTTTGATTTCGAGGTAAATGTATTTCTATTTTCGATCAGAATCCTGCTATTTCTGTTTTGGGCTTGTCATAAAGCAATGGTTTGGTGTCATATAATGTGTGCTGTGTGTTATATAAAGGTTGGTGCAAATATAATATCGTTTTTTTTTTTTTGTTTTGTTTTTTTACATGTTAAACGTAATAAAATACTATCTTTGCACCAACTTATATATATGAAGATTCCCGAAAGGATGAAACACTAGTGTCTGTAGGTATTTAATTATTATAGTAAACAAAAACAATTACGGTAGCCCCTTTAAGAAATTCGTTTCTTATCGTTGAGCACTTTCAGTTTATTTATTTATTTATTATTTTTTTTTTTTACATTTTCACCCCAAACAAGGCACATTGCCACTTTAATGTAGGGGGCTACTATCAGGGGAGACATCTACTGGGGTACTATGTATGGATTAGGGCAGCGAGATGTTGGTTCACGTTGCACTTGAACTTATGCATGTCAGTACAGTTGGGGAAGCAGTGACCTGGAATGGAATTCCAAAGTCTAGCAGTTCTGGGGAAGAAACTACTGGAGTAGAAAGATCTTTTACATCTAGGGATCTCTACAGTGTGGGGGTGGGATTTTGTAGCTTGTCGGGTCTGTCGAGGGTGTTCATGTCGTGGGGGCACAAGTGCTTGCAGTTCTTCAGAGCATTCACCATTATAATACTTGTAGAACAGGCAGAGGGATGCAACGTTTCGACGATGGGACAGAGGCTGAAGTTTTGATGCCGGTTTAGGGCCTATCAGATTTGCGACTCTCTTTTGAACCCTGTCAAGGAGCGAGAGACTAGTAGCCGATGCGCCGGCCCAAATATGACAGCAATACTCCATACATGGGCGAATAGTGGCCTTATAGAGGTACAGGATACTTTCGGGTGTTAGAAGTTTTCTAGCACGGTAGAGAGAGCCCACCTTCCTCGCAGCGGCGCTGGCAATGCCCTCGATGTAATTGTTCCAGCTCATGTTTCCTGTGAACGTTAGGCCAAGGAGCTTGAAAGACGTACTCTCAGCTAAAGAGTTGTTGGCCATTGCTATAGGTGGTAGAGAAGGTTTCTTGTAATTATTGAATGAAACCAGTTTTGTCTTGGTGGCATTGAACGTTACCATCCATTTTTGTCCCCATTCCACTACTGATTTGAGGTCATCCTCTAGTGTTTCTGCCATTACTTTAGGTATATGTTCATTTGTTTTCCTGTCGTGCCTGCTATAGAGTGTGGTGTCATCAGCATATATACCCATCTCAGAGGCAATTTTGTCGGGGAGGTCATTTATCGTATAACGATTAGATCACTGTCTGACTGGCGTAAAGAACATTTAAAATTAAAATGTTTAAATTCAACGTTATTTCACGCGGTTAATGGTAGCCGAATTGATACGGCCTTCGCTAATCGAGCCAGAGATGTCTCATATTGCGGAGTTGGGAGCGTTCGACTGGTTTTAATCGTGACACCCTCCACTGAAGATTCCCGAAAAGATGAAACACTAGTGTCTGTAGGTATTTAATTATTATAGTAAAAAATATATATAAACAAACAAATGGCGCAAGTTTATATTCCAAATTGCATTATGTTGACCATCTTACAATTTATTCATTTAATTCCGCTAACATTTACAATTCTTAATAGCGAGTGGTTTGTAGCGCAACATCCTTCATTTAATTATATCCGTCGATGAATCTTTTTTGCCTTTAACTCCCCAGAGGAAACAGAAACTACTAATCCATTAAAAGAACGCAAAATGCATTTGGGTATGATTACAAAATTTGAAAATTGTCATTCGTTTGTTATATGCTCTGTAATTACATTTAGCTTTATAAATAAAGGATTAGTATCGAAAAATATGAAATATAATTTTAAAAAATCATATTTAGAAGTGTGTGTTCCTGAAATCATATTTCAATAGAAGTGTCTGAACACGCACACACACACACATATATATATATATATATATATATATATATATATATATATATATATATATATATATATATATATATATTAGTATTGGGGCAATTAATCAGAATTGGAAACATCGGAATATTTGAGGGAATACATATTGAAATCGAAGATTTTTGTACCGGTTTTCGATGTCAAAATGATTTTGTTAATTGTCTTTTTATTTGATTTTGTTTAAAGCTAATTCTTTCATTGTTGTTAATAATGATAAAATATTAAATATTTATTGATTTTAAACCACCAGTTAAGCTAAAATCGATACATCGTCCCCACAAGTATAAATTTACGTTTAGAAAAATATTTGCATATTTTACATATGTGTTTTTACGCTAATCAGAGAAAAAATACAACTATATATTTAAATATTTAAAAATTTATAAAGAATCGGAATCGGGAATTTAGTACGGAATAGGCGGTAAAAATATTGGAATCGCCCCATCAATAATATATATCTGTTAAAATGGTCCTTTGGGAATGTGCAGCTCCTATAACAACAATAAAACTAAAAGTAACGTTGGTTACACCACAATTGCCCTTTCACGTCGCCTTATCATGCTTGATACAGAATTTAGTGTAATGTTACATTCAAAAACATAACTTCCCCCCGAAGTTAGAGAAATTCTCGTCTGTAAAATACAAATAATACACCACGTAACCAACGTAAAAAATGTTTTTTAAAATATAATACTTGAGGCTATATACATTAAAACGCAAAACCTTGCTCTGAAACATACCACATTCTAATTCGAAAAAAAAAAAAACACCCACACAAATGCCTGTCGTAAACCCTGCTTTCTATCTTAGACAGCCCTGACAACAGAACTAGTTACACACATCCCACACTGTCAACGCACAGCTCGCAGGTTTTTACTGCTGCTACTAGATATAAAAGAAACTTCCATCCCTCTTAATAATATTCGCACAGTCCTCCTGTCGATGTCTTCTTTGAAAGAGGAAAAGTAACCACACGGTCAACTTCAAACTAGACATCAAATATTAATCTTTTCGAAAATTTTTGCAGAAATATTAAAAAATAAATAAGGTAAAAATCAAATGGAAACTGTTTTGTATTTGATGAGGTTTGTTTAAATTGCAGAAGTTTGTATATATATATATATATATATATATATATATATATATATATATATATATATATATATATATATATATATATATATATATATATGAAATAACATGGCTGCCCTTCTTTCCGGACCGGATAGCGATTAATTTCTTTCCTTCAGAGAAAATGTAACCAATGGTAGTTTTTTGTTGTTGTTTTCTTCCTCACCGCTATATATAGTTTCTGATAACGATCCATGATTGACATACCAATTTACATGTGTTCATCTCTTCACAAAATTTTGATAAAAAATGCTTCCGATTTTTTTGCTTAGAAAATATAATCATTGAAATTCACGAAACCTTGGTTACTGGCGTGTATCTTCATATAATCTAATTACATGTGCCCCGTTGTTTTATGCTAAGTTATCGAGCTTTTACATTGAAAAAACCTGATGTATGCAAGAGAGAAAGCATATGCAAAAACACACACACACACACACATATATATATATATATATATATATATATATATATATGGGAAAATATGCTTATTAAATTATATTTAAGCTTTTATCCATGCCAATCCTTTAACTCATGAAGCTCGATTCAATTATACAGCATATACAAATAAATGACAAGTCTATATTTCAAATTTCAGGATAGTGTCCATCTTATCGTTTATTTCTTTTTTAGCATGCTAAATTGTTTCATTCTTGACAATTGCGCTTCGAAACAGGTGCTGTTAAAAATTGAACATTTTAACATGTTGAAATAAATAAACGCTAGGATGGTCAAAGTCTAGATATTTCACATAAACTTTTTTCCCGTTATATATATATATATGACAGAGAGAGACATGAAAAGGAACAAACCGATGTGTGTGTTCAACGCTTCGTCTTTATTACAAAACTTCCTCTCGATGAAATAAAGACGAAACATTGAACACATGACTCTGTTCCTTAATATTTCGCTATTTTGTCAGAATACTTTTTCCATTATGCGCATAATATCATATAATATATATATATATATATATATATATAACGCTTTGCATGTCTTCTCGCAATGACTTGGTCAACAATACATTCTAATTTACATTGCACTATAGAGAACCTACTGTTGATTTCATCCAACTATTCTTCATATATAACGGCTCTAATATTTAGAACGCCTAAGTCAAGTACCCTGGTTCAATTTTTTTCTACAAAGAACCATTTATTTCGAACGGGCCCTTGTCATACCAAAAGTCCTACCGTTTCTTTTATTTTTTTTTTTTACATATCTGGTTGTGCAGCAATAAAAGTTAGATGTTAAGTTTAAAATTAAAATGTAAAGTATTATGCTTCAATTGTGCTCAAAACAGAAACATTCATTTCGAACGCATCCTTGTCATATCAAAGAACCTGGTGTTAATTTTGTGTGTCCGGCCTGCCTATTTGTGTGCTTATAGTCGCTTCAATTTAAGGTTATAATACAAAAATCAAATATCGTGGTGCATTTGTGCTTTAAACAGAAACATTCATTTCAAATTCGCCCCCGTCACATCAATAAAGTAACTTTTGTTTTATATGTCGGGCAGTTCGGATTGTGTGAAAATAACATTTCCAAATCCACTTTTAATGTTAGGCCGCGTAAGTTAACTTTGGTCAAATTCGCCAGTTACTTTTTATCGGATGTTTTAATTTATCCATATGTATCGAAGATATTTCGATATGAAACCTATCTAATAACCCTTCCAGGTACATAAAGTGTCTTTGTATGTAATTTCGTATAAATCGGCCCAGCCGTTTCTAAGTCCATAGGGATAAAATTCCAACTCTTTTTATCGTACAGACGAAGTTTCTTTTATAGAAAAGTTTAGAATCTGAAAGCTATTACTTTTTGCAGAATTTAATAGGATACTTTCGAATGTGACTTAGTTTTGGTGTTTAGTACATTTTTAACTTGATAGTAATATCATAAATTCATTAATTGCATGTTGCAACAAACAATAAACGTGTTTTTTAATACAAAAACCCAACTCATTTACCCGAACTGCGAGTGAAAGTATTAATTCGTAAACATATTAGATTATTTGAACACTTATTCTCAAAGGCGCACAAAACAGGAAATTGAATTAAAAGGAAATTACCACAAATAAACAGACTAATTACTTGGAAATTACGCAGTAACTTTCTCTTGAAGACAAGGATAAAATACGAACGTATTGATGGCTTTTTCGGTAATTGTATAATCAGATTTGAACTCGTTTCTGCATTCGATCTTTCTGATCGATTAGAAATTGTTTGATATTTCACAGTGTCTTCGATTTATTGAACCGACTTTTTTTCCCCCAGCATATGTTTTGAACAAGACCAATCGGCTTCTGTCACAATTAGTTGCGGCTATTAATCATTTAGCTGCAACGTTTAACATTTCCCGAAACGCATATAGACACATAGTTGCACTTCGTTGTACAGATTACAATGATAGTATATCGGAAATTATCTCTGTTTAGGTCCACCTGGTTCAAGGTGTTATCATCCTCAACATAAGAACGGTAGATAGAAATTTAGCTGAGATTTTAAAAGCAATAGATGGAAATTTTAGTTTAGATGTAGGAAGACTAGCGACAACACTTCTTGGCCAGCACAAACTCCGAAGTGCAAACGGTCGCTTGTATAATACGCTTATACTTTTTTTTTTGTTTTTGATTTATGTATATTGTACTATGGACTACGGCGTGCATACAGTTGTCTCTTATGTCGTGGATTCACATTTGAACACTTGTAGTTGTATGATGTTTAGATTTTTTTAGGTCTGTTTTTCCCTGATGAAGGAGCTCCATGTTTAAACAAGCTTCTTGGTCTGACCTTCACTTCCGATCTGAAATGGATTACATACATCAAATACGTTGCCATGGTCGCTAGAAAAATTAAAAGCTAGAGTAGATAGTTACTTAGTAAACTAAAACTGATGCCGCGAAAAATAGTTCCACTATGGTCTTTGAGCCAGTGGGTTAATTTTATGTGAGATCGGGATGGCTTCAAATGAGAGATTTAGTTCGTTCGTAGGAACACTGGCGACAACACTAATGACACATACACTTGTTCCTCTATAACATAACGCTTGGGTACTATGCCTATAGCTGTGCTGGTGTCTCTAATATATACGTAAACTTGTGTTATTGACTATGACTTGGCGGTCTGGCGATTACTCCCATAATATCCTCAACACAGTTTCTAAGAGTAATAAGTAAACAGCAGCTCCTGCGTTTTGATTAAAGCAATTAAGTAGGAGCGCTGACTATTGTGCAACACTATTCTGGTGTCGAATTTTAGATACAGTTCGGGTATGAGAAAGAGAGCTGTTCCTCGAAACGATGGAGATAATCTAATCCTCGTATGGATGATAACACGCATTTGGTATTTTGTTTAAAATACAGTGGGTTTGCATAGAAACAGAAGCAATATCTCATCACAAATAACCTGGTTCAGCGACAGGACAGTGCAATGACAGTGGGAGGCCAGATCGGATGCAGGAGCTATCAGAAATCTCAACATCTGGGCCTGGTATATCCAAAATGGTCACCCATATGTTACTGATCTTGCTTAACTTTGGTTAAGGTCGGTTATCTAAGGAGAACTGGTTTGACGACGTGCTTATACCGGAGTTCAGGTCTAATGTAATGATCAGAGCGTATTAGCAATTAAGATGGTATAATATTTATGAGATTTTATAAAGAAACTGCTAACTAAACTATCTACAGAATGCTGTTGTACATATTTAAATGGAAAGTACTTAAGGTATTTTATTGCAATATTCCAATAGCATCTCATAAATCCTCAAAGTTGGTATTATGCCAACAAATCTAGCCATCAGAATCCATTTCCCACGTCTTTCCGATTTCGCTCTTATCTACGTCTTTGACTTTGTTTCTATTTTTTTCGTTTTTACTGGACTTGTACTGAAATTGAGATACACTTTTCCAGACATGGAGGAGTCTCATACAGAATTCTTAATGATTATCTGTCTTGGGTATTTTATTAAAGTGAATTTACTTTCTTTCACTGAAGCAAATCTCAGAATAATAATTATGCTTTTCCTTTTCCCACATCCAAATATAACTCTTCTGTTCATACGGGTTTTCATCGATCTTTCCACATATCTATATATAATATATATATATATATATATATATATATATATATATATATATAATATATATATATATATATATGAGAGAGAGAGAGAGAACTCATTTCTTTGTTTATTTTCCCACCGTGAGGGTTTTTTTTGTTTTGTTTTTGTAACGGATTGCATTACCTTCATGCAAATTAAGTATAACTACCAAATACAATCGACGTATACACACATATATGTATATATATATATTAGTTATGGGCATCTCAATATAATACGACTTATCAGTCAGCCGACTCCGACGAGAATCGAAATCGAGGGCCGTAGGACCCAGTGTCGAGCCCTCTGTAACTAAGCAAAAATAGGGCATATATGATGTAGGTATATATATATATATATATATATATATATATATATATATATATATATATATATATATAATGTAGGCATATATATATATATAATGTAGGCATATATATATATATAATGTAGGCATATATATATATATAATGTAGGCATATATATATATATAATGTAGGCATATATATATATATAATGTAGGCATATATATATATATAATGTAGGCATATATATATATATAATGTAGGCATATATATATATATAATGTAGGCATATATATATATATAATGTAGGCATATATATATATAATGTAGGCATATATATATATAATGTAGGCATATATATATATAATGTAGGCATATATATATATAATGTAGGCATATATATATATAATGTAGGCATATATATATATAATGTAGGCATATATATATATAATATAGGCATATATATATATAATGTAGGCATATATATATATATATAATGTAGGCATATATATATATATAATGTAGGCATATATATATATATAATGTAGGCATATATATATATAATGTAGGCATATATATATATAATGTAGGCATATATATATATAATGTAGGCATATATATATATATATATAATGTAGGCATATATATATATAATGTAGGCATATATATATATAATGTAGGCATATATATATATATAATGTAGGCATATATATATATATATAATGTAGGCATATATATATATATAATGTAGGCATATATATATATATAATGTAGGCATATATATATATATAATGTAGGCATATATATATATAATGTAGGCATATATATATATATATAATGTAGGCATATATATATATAATGTAGGCATATATATATATATAATGTAGGCATATATATATATATAATGTAGGCATATATATATATATATATATATAATGTAGGCATATATATATATATATATATATATAATGTAGGCATATATATATATATATATATATATATATATATATATATAATGTAGGCATATATATATATATATATATATAATGTAGGCATATATATATATATATATATATATATAATGTAGGCATATATATATATATATATATATATATATAATGTAGGCATATATATATATATATATATATATATAATGTAGGCATATATATATATATATATATATATAATGTAGGCATATATATATATATATATATATATATATAATGTAGGCATATATATATATATATATATATATATAATGTAGGCATATATATATATATATATATATATAATGTAGGCATATATATATATATATATATATATATATAATGTAGGCATATATATATATATATATATATATAATGTAGGCATATATATATATATATAATGTAGGCATATATATATATAATGTAGGCATATATGCTTACAATATTCATTTTATGGATACGTTCCCAATTCATTAGAAACAAGCTGAAACGTTTTTTTTTATCCACACAAGCTATTTGCAACATTGCATACACGTAAACTATGTTATGAATAGATGCTACTTTACTATGAGGTTAAAGTTATTTATTTTTCTGGCTCCAAACAACCAGTAATCCGTACGTTCTCAAAACATTTCAATCTAATATAGTGAATATAATCCAAATTATTCAAATGTCACCATAATATTTTTGCTGTAATTAACAGAAGAATGGAACGTACAAAGTATTTCTCCAAAAGTTGATGGCAAAACAGTTATTACTGTGAATTGTAAAGCAGACACCAAGCGTCAGCATTGCACTACTTAACCGGTTTCATTAAAGACTAAAAAAAAATAGTCTACTGAAACACAAACAAAAAAGAATGTAATAGAACAATAAAACTGCTTGCTTTGTTTATCCTGGTGAAGTATGTGGTATAACTTTAATTATAGAATGTTCAACTTTTACGTCGTCCGATCCATGAGTGTCTGATTGTCAATTTGTACATTTAGTCGTGTTCATTCGCTCGTTGGTCTGTCCGCACTTCTCAATAACTACAACATGGAATTTTTGGACATTTCGCACAAACATTAAACATGTGTAAAAAAGTAACAGAACGAACTTTGCGGGAAAACTCAGGTTGCACTCCCAAGGGGGTATTTTTCGGATTAAAATGGCTAAAATTGACACTTTTGTGCTTATTAAAAAAAATGATGCCTTGGATTTTTGTATAAGTTTCTGAAAAGTAACCTACTGATTTCTATATAATTCCGTTTGTCTATACTTCGCAATAACTCTTGGGTGTGTCCCAGGTGTTCTTTTAGGGCTATAAAAAAACTCTATTTTTGGAACTATTTTACCATGTTGTCCATGTGTATGTCTATTTATTAGCAGTTTTGAATGAAGGGAGCTTATCCTAGCTACCACCTTCTGTTGTGAAAATATTCGTAAAAAGATATAACAACCGTGCAAAACTACTCTGTTCGGGAGAATTACTTTTCCCTGTTCTGGATACTTATTTTGCTAGTTAACAGAGGCGATTTAAATCGTAATAAAAATCCTTAAACTAACGGGACAATCCTTATAAAAGATAAACATCAATTGAGTATGAGATTTTAAAAATAACAGCATGATTGTCATTTGAGATGAGTACGATGTAATTTATTTCGATCAAAATTTGAATATAAATCGTAGATTCAATGATTGGTATCATATCTTGATTTTAATCTTTAAGAATATATAAAATAGTGCAAACTATTCTGGTCGGAGAGAATTATCGCGTCCTGGCCTAGACATGAATTTTTCTAATATAAAAACAACTTGCTTAAATCGTAAATAAACTGAGATAATAAAGAGTTCTACAAATATACGAATGCTCGTAGCGATTAGAATCTCTGGCAAGTAGAATCTTCAATTCATTTCTCCCATCCTTCTCAAATCTGATACAAATCAGTAAACCCCCATCCTCCTATCCCGTCGGCCATCTTGTTCCACCTGATTACGAGCCAATGTTCGCTTGTGAAAAAAAAAAGGTTTTCACAGAAGTACCTTCGCTGGAGAGAAGGTAATAATATAATAAAATGCCGATAGATGCGATAAATTAGTTAGGTCTCTATCGATTCTAAACCGATTTACGTTGCCAAAAAAGATGCGACTGAATAATTACAGCGATGGTCACTATTGTATAATAGCCTTCCAAAAGAATAAATATGAAAGGAAACTTACTTCCAGCCAAGAACAGCTTGGTGTCCGTCCAGGTATGCATATATTTCCAATATCCCCAAACATCGTTTAGGAGGCAGCGATAATGATATCTTACAAAAATATATCGTTGTAATAAAACTAACTTTATTTTTTCACTTATCCTTATTGAAGATTTGACACGAGGTTCCTTTAATAAGTTTCCAGACATTTTCGTATAGTCACTTTTCATAGACACGTGAAACTCTAGTCGCCTTCGAGGTAATCTCTTCCGGCTGTAATGCACTTGTTGTACCGTTCCGACAACTTCTGGAAGGCCCCATCGAAGTCCTCCTGTGTAAGCGTGTCAATGACTCTCATAACAGCCTCTTTCATCTCCTTAATTGTCTCATAACAGTCTCTAAAGTTTTACTTAAGCTTAGATAATAACCAAAAGGTACACGAGGCAAGGTCTGGATTATAGAGAGGGTGAAGAACTGTCTTGATGCCCATATTGATCAAATTGCTTGTCATCTTCTCAGAGCACTCTCTGGTCAAACATCGCGCAAATCTCCTGTATCTTTAGTTCCTCGCAACTATGTATACAGTTCCCACACCGACATCAAACTGTGTACTTATTGTCTCTATGCACACACGACTGTTCTTTATCCATGAAATTCTTTATTTGGCCAATCAACTCTGGTGGTTTGACTTTGTTACTCCTCTCGCACCTCTCATCATAACGCACAGGCCCCATGTCTTCCTTGAATCTCTTATGCCACTCAAAAACTGATGCTCAATTCATGCAAGATGGTCCAAAAGCAGTCTGAAGCATTCCATACGTTTCTGCGCCATAAAATTTTAATGCATAGCCTTCTCGAGTTTCTTCACGTCCAGATGGCATTTTTAAATTGCCCAGCTGTGACAATCAGGCTTTAGTAGGGCGTATTCTAATTCCTTCTGTAGCTGTTCATTTAAACCTCCAATCAAAAATATTGGCCAGTCATATTATAAGATGTATGGCAATAACGTACTGAGTTTTCACAATTCTACGGCAATTTTATATACCTGTACAAAAAGGACTAGAAACGTATTGAAGACACTTCGTATTTCTGAATTTCTTCATATATGGAATGAGAATTCGGATTAATTAGACTGCTGTTCTCTCATCATGAGTGTTATCACGACGTTGCGATCGATGCAAGCTATGACCTTATTCGCGTGTATCTTACTGAAAACTTAATGATCTATGGCGTAACGAATATGATAATAATCAAAGTTCAATTATACATGACACTGTTAAAAAAGTTAAAGGCTCTATATACAATTGTGCATTACTTTAGACGTCTACTCTACTGTGTATAATTGAGTGGAAACGTGTTACTCCCGTGGATTCTCCAGGATGAAAGCCTTTCATTTTAATTGAGACGGGCTGTAAATTATAAGGAAAGGGGAGGAACTTGGTTTTCGATGCATTAAAACTAACCAACTACCCTTTTCCCTATTGCACTACATTCTAAATATCAAGAGGATAAATTAGAAAGATTTTGGTTATTGCTGGTATTTGAAGTGTTGCCATAGATTGTCGTGTCGTCTGCCTAAATCTCTAGGAATGATCTAAGAATGTGATTTGAGAGATCATTGATGATGAGGAGGATGGTTATGCTTAGGTAGGAGCCCCGAGGGATGCCAGCGTAAATACAAGGAGCTTGCCTTCGGGACGGGATCAAGGTGTAGTGTTTGTTATTCAGATGCTGCACTTCTGTTTCTTGTTCTCTTTCGGTGGTGGAGAAGTCCTCCACGACTGAGACAATTTTTATTTCTGTACCTTTTCTCCACATTAAAAAACGACCCTGGTGTCTAACTCTGTCCCCTGGGGAGGCATAGTAAATAGGTACACTTATAAGTTTATCGAAGAGAATAGATTTAATAAGTGAGCGGTCATTTCCAGCTATTATATAGTTCGCGATCTTGTGAAATAGTTCAAACGATCCAAATTATACAAGTTATTAAAGATGTTGGTCGTAATGCAAAAGTTAAGTTCCTCTAATAGAATTTGACAATGAATGTCAACGGAATATCTTTTATTAATTTATTTGTTTTTTTTTAAATTACATTTCGCCCCAAACAAGGCACATTCCCACTTGGTGTAAGGGGCTACTATCAGGGACATAAGCTACTGGGATAGGATGTATTTTATTGCTGCATTTTTTGACTTGGAGGCCGTTTGCATTAAATAGCGAATCGGGAATATCCGTTTATGGGATGGAATGTTCTCTGTCGAAGGATAAAGGACAATGAATAATTTTACGTTTCTGAATTATTTTGATGAGGATTTGATATTCGTATTATTTTGATTCTTCGGACTAATATTCTCCTCTTGAGTGTCATTTTTTCGTTTCGCTCGATGTAACCTCTGACTTTCTCAAGGTGTATCATGTCAATTGTAAGTGCCCTTAGTGCAGTGGTTAAAGTACTTGAAAAATACACTTGGGCAGTGACGTTATTCGGATTCATTTCTCAGTGTGGGCGATCGAAAATACAATTGCGAATTACTTGGGATTTCTATCCAACTGTTTGAACGGGTGCATGCTACACTCGGGAATTAAATTTAGGGTTCCGTTCGAAATTCCCTGCAAATTTCTGAGTTCGAGGGAAGATTGAAAGTTACATGAAAGAAAATGGAAACAAAACGGAGTTTTCTCTTTTATTTTTTCTGTCAGCTATTTCTATATTAGTTCATTTTTTTCCGTGTTTTATTTAAACTATTTTACTTTCATTTGAATTTTGTTTGTCCCGAAAATTATTCTCATTTTAAGTGCTGTTGGCACATTCTGGTCGCTGAAACCTACGACATTAATCGGGTGTAAAAATCCGTGTTTGTTTGTTTTTTTGTTTTTTTAACTAAGTTTTAGCTCTGTATTGTAAGAAATCTGACCGTGGGTTTGAGGATGTGTTTGTCTAACCCCATTTTCTTTAGTTGAAAAAACATTTATTTTTACACTCGAGGAATGTCGGAGGGTTCATCGACCGAAACGTCCCAATACCAATAAGGATAAAATAAGTGTCCAAACAATCAAAACAATACAGACATTTCTACCTCATCTTCAAAAATTCAGAATTGTATTTAACATTTGTTTTTTTTTCTTTTTTTCTTCGTTTTTTTTTTTTTTTTTTTTTTTTTGCTTAATTTCTTGTTTATGCCTCACCCCTTTGATTTTCACCTATAAAATAAATTTCACAGTGTATTAGGATTATTTGCTTCTGGAGATATTCATAATCATACCCTTTTGGCAAAAGAGGAAGATATAACATGAGAAATATTTGGAATCAAGTTTCCTCTTGCGGTTATTTCAGATCATTTGAAAGCATAGCAGCAAATTTTAGTCTCTCCTCTATCAAGGTCAGAGGTTTAGGAGATATGAGAAAAGAAAATCATTTATTAATCCTTTAATATTGTTTTTCTTTGTTCTGCGTTCTTTCTGGTTTAGCTTTCCATCTTTCCTGTTCATCTTTTGATATTTTGCATTGGATTCAATGCTTTTTCCCCCCGATTTTTTATCCGTCTTTTTTTTTTCTTTTTTTTTTTGAATAGGCATAATCCCCTTATCCAGGCCAAGAGGACACTCGTGGATAAGGGTTAAAGAGTGTACAGTAGAAATTGGACAATATAGTAATCATTAGTAATGGAGATTCGGTAAATTTGTTAACTTATATGGAACGGCTCATCAAAAACTTGTTTACGTTAGTCTTGAAGACAACCATATTGTAGTCAGCTGGAAAGCAGAAAAACGGAAAACAATTCCATAGGCGTGAAGTTCTAAGAAAGAAGCTTTGCTCATGGAATCTACGCTTACGCTTAGGTTTAGGCACAGATAAAGAGTGGTGGAAACTAGTGATAGCGTTTTCTGCTAGACGGGTGTTTATTGTGAAAGTTTGGCTAGGGGGGACCATAGAATGGAGCTCAATCGAGCATCTGCCATGAAAATAACGATGAAGCAGAGACAAACTCGCAAAATCTCTACTGTGTGAAAGAGGTTGCAGAGAAGAGAAAAGGACATCCCCCACAAGCCTACGAAGTATATTTTGAACTCTATCAAGGCAGGATAAGTCCTTTCTAGCAGCTCCTAGGCAGATGTGGCAACAGTACTCCATCCTTGGACGTACCTGGCTCTTATATAGATAGAGAATTGTATCAACAGTGAGATATCTACTGGATCGATGAAAGGATCCCGCCATTTTTCCAGTGGGCTTGGCAACGGATTTAATGTATGTGTTTCATTTAAGATCAGGAGCAAAGGCCAAGCCCAGAAGCTTGTCAAACAATGAGGCTTCCCCAAGACGAGAGCCATTCATTTCAATTGATGCCAGATGGAGATCAGAGCGTTGATGATGTAAAGTTAAAGCTTAATTTTAGATGCATAAAAAGTAAAAAGCCACCTCTTTCCCCATTGTACCGCTTGCTCAAGATCAGAGGAGAGAAAATCAGAGAGAATTGGTCGTTTACGGTTTTAGATGTGCTACCATAGATAGTAGTGTCATCAGCATAGATGTCTACGAATGATGTAAGTATGTGATTTGGAAGATCATAAATATAGACCAGGAATAGTTGGGTTCAGGATAGACCCCTGAGGGACTCCAGCATTAATACTAAGAGCTTCTTATTTCTGCCCATCAACCACTACTTTTCTGAACCTATCAGAGAGAAATGATTTAATAATTGAGAAGACATTTCCAGCTATACCGTAGCTGGAGATCTTGTGAAGTAAACCTTTATGCGATACGCTATCAAAGGCCTTTAATATGTCGAGCAATTGCCCTAGAAATGTTGCCTCCGTCGAGAGATTCGCTACGTCTATGAGATATTACTGTAAGCATATCTGCTGTAGATCTAGCAGAACGGAAACCATATTGCGTGTCACTAAGAAGGTTATTTTTGCTAAGATGGTTGATTACTTCTCTATTTAACACAGATTCCAGCAACTTACTCATGACGCACAGGAGACTTATTGACTGTACTGTGAGGGAGATGAGCGATCACCTGAATTCTTAAATGCGGGACATACTGATGAGGTTTTCCAGGGTGACGGGATGCAATTCTCCTTAAGACAACGTTTAAAATGTTTTGTAAGGTTGGGCGCAAGTTCTGGTTGAAGTCTTTTGAGGACTATAATTGGAATACCGTCCGGGCCGGTTGCTTTACTGGAATCAAGGTTTTTGATTAGCTTGGCAACATCACGTACATATATTTGTATATCACAGAACCTGTTTCTGATAATTGGAGGTTAGAAACCTTGGTCGCAAAGGTTAGAATTAGCTCCAAAGTTCTTGGCAAAGAGTTTAGCTTTGTCCGATTCTGACGAGATTACCTCAGGTCTATTTATGAGAGTTGGGATAGAGTACACGCCTCTGTTCAGGATTATGTTTGCTATTTGCCAAAACTGGTGGGGACCAAGCCGCTGCTCAGCTACTGTGGACTTGACCGACTGAGCATACAACTCTTGCGCGCTTCATTACTTTTTTACAGCGGTTGCTGGCAGTTCTGAAAGCGGCTTTAGTCTCGGTAGATCTATTACGTTGGAAGCAATGGAAAGTGATTTCTATGCGCAATGGCAGCAGCACATTCTGGAGATAACCACGGCTAGCTGTTAGGTTTTTGCTGGAATTTTTTCGAGGGTATGAAACGGTCTATACCTACAATTAACCATTCTGTCGGGTCTGATACTATAGAGGACACATCCTTTTTAAACATGGAACGCAGAGGAAGATCTGATATAAATGTGCGGAAGCTATCAAGTCAGCCATAGAGTATCGATATACTGTACGATGGAGAGGTACATCTGGGGACTTATTACATTTCATTTTTATCTTAACTGATACAACTCAGTGGTCGGAAGATCCAAGTGGAGACAGAATAGAAACTGAATACAGTTCAGGGCAAGTTGTGAGAAAGTATCGGAAACACGGGTGGGTTCGTGAACAATCTGAGTGAGGTCATAAGCAATGGAGAAATCATGACAGAACCTCCCCTCATCATCGGTCTTGTTTGAGTGAGTAAACCATTCCATAATCCGTTCTTTCTTGTATTCTTCGCTTTTTTGTTTCTCTCCTATATATATATATATATATATATATATATATATATATATATATATATTGCATTCTCCTCGATTCCATTCCATTTCATTTTTTCGGTCTTGCAGTTCTTACATTTCCTTACATTGTTTCGCGTTTTTTTTTTTTTTTTTTTTTTTTTTAACATTTTGCCGGTCATTTCACTTCTAAATTTCCTTACTTTTTACTTTTTTCCGGGCTTTCAAAAAGAATTGCCCACAGCTAAGACAGACGAATTCGTATCCGTTTACTCGGAAGAGTCTAATCTCTCCCCCCCTCATACATGCACACTCACTTTCTTCCATGCATACGATCACGCATCACTATCGATACTTTCGAACGGTAAAAGATTTATTTTCCGGATATGTTGGGTAGGCCACATGGGACGCTCGATTTGCTATACTAAGTTGCAATTCAATATATCTGAAGAGGGGTCAGTAGCGGTCATGAGAAGAATGGATGGACGTAATGACAGTAGAAGAGGAATTAGAAATTTAGAACGGAAACTTTTTTTTCCATCGAGTGTACGCGTAATAAAATGGTGATTCTTCGAGAGAAAATTAAAAAAAAAAATACATTTTTTTCGAACGCTGAACTCAAATGAAAGAATATTCTTACTTATAATAATAAAATGACTTTGAAAATTCTGTATTTTTTCATTAGGTCACCGCTTATCAAAACCCAAGGGCCTCTCGAGGTTAATGAGCGTCAGTAAACTATTGCACCGTAATGATCAGTTATGGTGGAACTTTGGTAGGGTTTTATTATTAAAGAAGACCACTCAATAAGAACGTATTTACATTAGACTTGAAAACAACAACTAGCCGAGAGCTAGTACCGCGGTACTGTAACATTTATGATTTTTTTTTAATACGAATAACCGCGGTACTGTGTTCAACAGATAGTTTTTGAAAATAAACTTTGATCATAATTTTTTTTTTAGTTTTATGCCCCGATACAGTAAGGGGAATTGTCCCTTGTAACTAGATGAGCATTTGTTACGAATGTTTTGCAGGGATTCTTATCGGTCATTTTTCCACAACGTTTCAGCCGATGTAACGTCCACTTTATATGCATGTTTCGCCACTCTGATATCGATACATTTTTTTTTATTGAGCTCTAATAAAAAGGGAAATATTTCTGAATTTCTACGTCATAACCTGGTTATAGTGTTATTTTTTTTTTTTTTACTTGGTAGCGTCAGTAATAAATATCAGTCCTTCATCGTTTAGAAGTCAATAACTTAGTGTTACTCAATGAAAGTGAGTTTACGTGAAAATATCTGCTTAATATAAAAAAGGTTCTATGATTGTGAGTTCGATCCCTATAACCTCCAGATGTCTGAAACGACTGTTTTTAAATTTCACAAAAATGTGCTTTTTTTCTATTAGGGAGTGTTTTTAGATAAGTTTTCTAACGGGATTCTTCCGAGAAGTGTCTAAAATCGATAACAGAATGTCCGATTAAAGAAATAAGTCTGATTTTAACCAAAATAGACACCATTACACTGCCCAACATAACGTGTGCATCTAAACAAAAAAATATTACTGCACAAGCAAAATGTATCGGCATATAAAACCAAGAGTAGATTATTTGAAAAGACGTTCGAAATGCTTGTTTCTTTATAGATCACAATTGAACCATGAGAGTTTACGTTAGCATTTTAAACTTTAAAGAAAATAAACAGCAGGTTCTCTACAGTGTTGTGTACACTACAATGTATTGTTGACTATGTGACTGTTGGAAAGCATGTTAAGTTCCCCACGATGTTATACTGTGGATCCACGACTGGAGCAGACAATCGACTTGACATTAAAATGTGCGATTTCGACGATCATGAAAGTATGTGAATATGGAACATTCGTTGATCCTCATTCAATCCCGGGCAACGCCGGTTCTCTCTGCTAGTATTCAGTATGGGAATAGCAAGACTAATTCATTCTTTCATGGTTACTACGACGGGATAGGAACTCTGAATTTCCTAACTGCATTCTCAGTAATTACTGACTTCCATAGTTGTCGTCTCACTACGTTTTTGGCCTACTAATCTTCTGGCCGGCTTTGAGTAGGATGGAACCCGCTATCTGCAGATAATTCTCACTTGAAAAAAAAACACGGTAATAATAGTCCGCAATAAATAATAAAGAAACAATACTCCTTACAGTAAACATTCCAATTAATTAAAAAAAAGATGTATCATTCGGTAAGGACCTGACAATGGAAGATCAGATAATAAATAAATGATGATTTAGAAGACCAAAAAATAATTAACTTTGATCGCTTTAAGGGGCGCAATGGTTAGACATTTAATCTCCATGGTTCCAAGGAGGAGAGCGGTTTCAATCCTATCCAATGCCGGCCAGAGGCTTAGTTGGCTAAAAACAACTATGGAAGGCAGTAATGAGAATGAGAATGCAATAAGGAGATTCGGAGTTCCTATTCCGTCGCGGTAACCATCTGACGAAAACCAGAGGAATAGTCGGCCGAAACGTCGTGAAACAAGTTAAAAAAGATGAGGATAATATTCCACAATAAATAAATTCATAAAAAAAATACTCATCTCGATAAGCATTTTAATTAATTAAATAGCAAGACAAATTATCCCAAATAGCGTGAATATCCTGAATCGGATAGGATACCCCATACTCAGTAACAATTGTAGACAAAATCGCAAAAACGAGCTCATTCAATAACTTGAGAGCTTAAAAAGTGATAGCTGATTAGTTTTGACTTGAATAAGTTGAAGTAGGGCTAAATAATAGAAATCCACCTACTCAAATTCTCTGCTGCTATAATATATAATATATAAGGATTTTAAATATATTTTTTCATGACTTTAAAGTTCAAATTAACATTGTTGTAACCTAGTGCATATGAGCGTGTGGGAAATTAGCATCAGCAGCAGCGAAGTATGGCTGGCTTGCGAAGAGATTAGCAGTAGTAGCTGAAAAAAACACATATGCAAATTAGGAAGTGCGCGCGAGAAAGTAAAGAGGGGAAGAGAAAAATTCACACCGTGGTCGATAAAAAACAAAAGTCGAAGTCGAGGAAAATCGACCTTTAAATTCGAAGACAAGAAATCGCATATTACTGTGGCGTGACCGCCCCCGGGAGTGGTAGAGCTCCCCACTGGGTGAGATTAAGACCCTCATAACACTGAAGAAGGTTGAGCAACTATGCTTGTATTAATTTTTAAGCCTTATTGCGCGCCCGGGCAGCGGCGGCCAACCTTGCTGAAAGGAAGTTATGAATTTTATTGTGTTTTTACATTTTATTGTTGGTGGAAAAGTGACAATTAGATGTCGTTTTGAGAACATAACGAATATAATTTCGTTTCTGGGGCAACCGAAGGGTCACAGGGAGGTCAGGTTCTCTGTTTCTGGGAACTGAACGCTGCCAGCTTTCGCAGAATCACCATTACACATGCATGGGATCGGAATTCCTTGAGATGATGTATTGATTGGCAATTGGTCTAGGGAACAACCTACTCTACTGATCACCTCACTATATAAACGCATTCCCGGACCAAAATCAGCCAGTTGGAGAGTTCAAGCTGGGTCTTGAGAGAATCTAACACTAATCAGTCGTCGTCACACACCTTCCACCGTCCGTCGCTGCCGCAAACGCACGGAGAGTAAAAATTAATCGTGTGTTTGGTAAGAAATCAACACTGGACAATTATATAAGTTTATATATTTTTGTAAATTTGACTTGAATTAACACGTAGAATAGAGATATCTGAGTTTGTCTTTATTTTTTGTGCATAAAAATCTATTCACTTCCAGCGTGATACGGCATATCAACCCAAAGGTGAAATCGACACTGACCAGCCGACAATCGAGATCCCGCTGTGCCGAGAGAAAGTGCGGAGAATTCCCTGTGAAAGACAATTACGTGTGAGGGTTCACCCCTGTGACCCGCGAAGGTCATGTTTAGTTACCTGAGATAAGGACCCGTTCACACTACGACCGGGGTGTGGTCAAGATGAAAAGTGCACACCTGGCGAGATGGACGACGGCGAGAGATTTTAAAGTCGTGTGGAGATGATAGAAAAACGGCTATAAACGACTTGTGTTAAAAAAGAAAGAAAGAAAACCCTGGTTGGATTTATTTATTTCGGTTTGTTTGTTCCATTTTTACGGTGCCGGGCGGCGTCGGAGTCCGAGAGTTTAAAACTGTAACAAGCACGGTTCGAGTGTAACTGCAACGTTACATTTATACGTTTTAAAAATTTATTTCAAAATTTATTTGAATCTCTATTGCTGTATGTTCAACATTGATATTCGCGTCAAAATTTCACATTTATTTAATGGGTAAGAACGCAGCTTGGGCGATAAATGCTTTGGTTTCGATTACAGCGGATGGCGCCCGAGTCATATTTTAAACTTGGAAATCAGTTCTATCTAATTTATAAAACTCACTCTCTCTCCATATTTAAACTCTATCTCTCCCGTAACTTAAATTCGCAGAGCGGCGCTAGTGGCTTCAAATAATTTGACTTTTTATGGTCCGTTCTTTTATGGGTCGTTAGCCGGTTAAAATAGTTTTTAAGGAATAAAACATTAGTTAAAATTGACAAAAATCGTTAAACATTTTGTACATTCATCTTAGTTTATGTTTAATCAGTTCATATACGTGTCATGTTGATGCAGTGGGAACGTAAGCAGCTTTAGATGCTACAGTTTTCCTTTCGGTTTCGATTCTAGCTGATGGCACCCAAATACATTTTTAACTTTAAAAATCACGACTCAATAATAATATATACGAAATCTGGACGATTTAAAATATTTGTATTATTCATCGGACTACTGTTCTCATCGTTAGTGTGATTTTCACAACGTTTCAGTCGATGTAACCGCCAACCTTCTTCAGGTGTCTTGTCGACCTCGGAATGTTCCTGTCCAACTCGGAAATTTGGACGGAATTTCGAGTGGAATCTTTTATTGACTTCACGTTCTTGTTCCGTCAGCCATGACTGGATAGAGGTCCTAAGTAATTCGCAAATGTATATTTCGGTTGACGACACTAAGGACTGAACCTTCAACCCTCAGGAGAATATCACTTTTACAATTGATTTTTCCCAGTACATTAACCACTGCGCCACGGGTCCTTGTACGAATTTTAGGTGCCTTAAACCTACTTTTTATTTCTAGTTGTAAATATCACCATTTATTGCTAATTATTACTATATATAACTTAGGATCACTACCCAGTCATGGGTGACGGAAGAAGAACGTGAAGTAAATAAAGGGTTCCTCTCGAAATTCCGTCCAAATTCCCGAGTTCGACAGAAACATTCCCGAGTTCGACGAGATACACCTGAAAAAGATCGGAGGTTATATCGACCGAAACGTTGTGAAAATCACGCTCAAGATAAGAACAGTAGTCCGATGAATAATATTACAAATAACCAATCCTCATCTCAAAAAATCAGAAAGGTCTTAAAATATAATATTTAAGCGTTTTTCACGATCGGGCATAGCCGGGTACCCCTCCCCGCTAGTCCATATAACATCCAATAGCTAATTGGCTCTATAATGATAAATACGAAATCTGCATGGATTTATACTATATTTAAATGTATTTTACTTCCTGGCAGGGCCGGAGGCCCCACTCTAATAATAAATAATAATAATAATAATAATAACTGCTTGTTTTTCTTAGTTTCAAATATTCTATACAAGTTTGTATAACAAAAATAATTTTTGGTCTCGATACAAGATTCTAATTTAATGTTGAACGTATAAATTTGAAATTTTCTGTCAACGTGTAAATATATTTTAATAATTCACCATAAAATTTTACCAATTTTAAATCTGGTGTTTGTTTTATTGAAAAAGTTTAAATTCATTTTTGACAGTCTGTCTGTTCAACCGATCCCGCTTTTTTATCACATGTATGACGTCATTATTCGGGAACGGGCCTGCTTTACGTTAAATCGGGATCGTAACTATAAACATCTTCAATCGGTCATATTTTCTCTTTTAATGTAACTAAACTGCTTTGTTATTTCTTCCACGCTGTGCGGCATACTTAGAAAATGCTTGTTAGTGCCGTATTCATTACTCAGGATGTTCTCGACTGCATGAAAGGGAAAGCTTGATGTCGGCATATGCTTTCAGCTCGACTTGATGTTCCCGGCGAGATCAACATCTTGCACTCCTTCCACGCACTGATTCAACGTCTCACCACGTACGTGACAGAATTGCAGTGAAATGTAACGTGAAAAAATACGAATATTTTATTAGTTTTTGTTTGTATTTCAATGAAGATGTTGAAAGCTTGCCAACAATAACAAAAGGAAATAAAAACAGTTTGGAAGATGTAAATGTTTCTTGGCTTTTGATTTTCTTTTTCTGCGCAGGGACAAAAATTACTAAATTTGGTCGATGCACGGAATTTGGTGGGTGTTTTACTTTTGTAATATTTGAAAAATCCAAACAAGTTCGTCGTTATTCTAATTTACTGCGGATTATTATCCTCACCTTTTCTTAGTTGTTTCACGACGTTTCGGCCAACTATTCCTCTGGCCTTCGTCAGGTGACTAAGAAAAGATGAGGATAATAGTCCGCAATAAATAAAATTAATAAATAATACTCATCTCAATAATAAATTCCAATTAAAAATAATTTCTTCGTTGTTTTTATTTAAATACCAATGCAGATTTATAACATATATATATATATATATATATAACTTATCTGTATGTCTGCCAATATTTGGAATTTTTTATATAAATAATATGAAAATATTCGGGGTCAAATGGCGATGAAATAGCGAGGGACAGATTCTATACTTTTAATTTGTTAATATATCCCGGGGTTCGCGCAAGCGCTTGCATTTATAAGACTGTAATACGTGTTACTTTTAATTTATCCATACAAATAAAATTGTGGTGTTTGCATTGCCGCTTATATTTTTAAAAAGGAAAACCATTGTACTTAATTTATGTATATATATATATATATATATATATATATATATATATATATATATATATATATATATATATATACATTAATAAAATTAAAATTAGAAATAAATTTTAAATAGTTAAGCAAATTTATGTACATAAAAGCTCTATGCTGTTATGATGCTCAATTAGCATATATATATATATATATATATATATATATATATCGTATTCCGAATTTTACTGGTTTTATATAATTGAAAATTCAGTAATCGTTCATATACCAATAAGTTTTAAGCCAAAAAGAGATGACTCAAACTGTAAGCTAGAAAATTATCATATTTCATAATTGAGCATTCATATATTGTTTTAATAAAAACAAAGGCATTGATAGCAACAAATAATGGATTTCATCGTTAGTTACAATTGTTTCAAGACTACTCGGACAAATTCAAACATTATGTTGTTTGAAAATTTCATCGAGAACAGCCTTTCGTCAGACTTATTGAATAAAAAACACTTTAACAATAAAACATTATGGAAACCATTTCCCTTATAAGGAAAAGAAAACAAGCGAAAATATTTTACCTACATCTCATCCTAGCAAAGTTTTGTAAAAATGTATGTATTTACCTGTTTTCATATCACCATTTAAAAAAAAAAATGTTTAAACAAATTATCATACAACGTTACCACTAATTACCTATAGCAACTTTATATATATATATATATATATATATATATATATATATATATATATATAAAATGAAAATTACAATTGAATTTACCAAAATGATCCAAAATGGTAAAACTAAAGTAAATTATAAATATTAAAGAATTAATATCTAGTGTTTCCTTTTCAGATTGTTTTTAACTCATTTCAAAGTGTTTTTTAACATATTTTATTAACTGTTTGCTCATATATATATATATATATATATTATTTTCGCTCTAAAGTATATATATATATATATATATATATATATATATATGCTTTAGAGCGAAAATAATTATTCACACACGTTTCGTAGTCATCGTAGCTCATTTATATGACCATTTAGTCATGGCGAAACACGTGACCGTGGAAAAGTATTTTAATATTAAGAGCAACAAAATGGTGCAATATCGCATAAGCGAGGAACCCTATTGATACACACACAGTGTATATATGTTTACTTACAGTTGTTAATAAAATAATCTCATGGACCCTTTATAATGTAAACCAGTAATGATGCTACGCTTTAGCCTTGTGCCAAAACATGTGAAAAAACAAGTTAACAATTCTTACGATAGCTATTTTGCTATTTGTTCTTGTATGCACGTCCGTCTAATCCGTATAGACCATCTTAACTTTTAAAATAGCCTAAGTAAATCTTAGACTGGGATATCGAAAATGGTTTATTAAACTTGCTCTTCGTTTTGAATTACTAATAGTTATGGGAGGGACGACATGACGGTTGCCATCATCGTGAATGGAAGTAATTTTTGTGGAATAGAATGGATTTGAACTCGGGACCCTCAGGTCACCAATCCTTGTCGTTAACTACTAAACTACTGTCACATCCCAATGGTTTAATAAGTTATAAATATAATGATTCATTACAGGCTGTTTGCGTTGGAAATTCAAGGAAAATCCTGTTTTATTTTTTACTGATTGCAAAAGCAGGAAGGATAAGAAAACCGGCAGTAAATGTAAAAGTAATTCTGTTTCATCTACACAGGATCTAACTTCGTTCATTATTTCAGAGACGAAACTTCAATCGACTGTTTTTGTCGTTACTTTTTGTTATTAAGATGTCTAAGCAAAGATAATCTAATTTGTATTATTAAATAGCTGGTTACAATTTATTAACGTGCCTTATTTCGGTTTGATTAATCTTCCTTTCCTTGATTCTGTTTCATCTTCGAACATTAAAAGAAACCTAACATTTGTGGATGACTGAGGTACTCTGCCCTTTTGCGCTTAGTTAATTCGTTTTACATTTTGCATTGATAAATAAGAGGAACGTGTTAAACTCATTGTGTGTACCGAAGAATCATCTTCGATAAGAAAAACGGGCACCTAGAGACGATATGCAAGAAAAAAAATTATTTAATATACGAGATGCCTTCATGGAATTTCCAGACAACTTTACAAAGGCACTTTTACTGATAGTGCACATTTAATTCTAGTTCCATTTGAAGTAATCACTTCCGGTTGCAACGCACTTGTTGTACCGTTCCAACAATTTTTGGAATGCTACAGGAAGTTCTTTTGTGTAAACATGTCAATTACCCTCCATCACAGTCTCTTTCATATCAGTTGTCTCATCACAAGGTTTTCCTTGAACTTAGGGAATAAGCGCAAGGCATAGGGAGCAAGCTCTGGACTATAGAGAGGACGAGGAACTTTGATCCCATCTTAATCAAATAGTCCGATCTTCTCTGAGCACCTTTGGGACAAACCTTTTAAAAAGAACATAGGGAGTTTACATTGAACAAGGCCGATAGCCATTAATCGCGTGCTCTCGTGTAATGAACGAATGCGTGAATGTAGGATTGACATGAAATTCTTAAAGATAAACTAAAATGACCGAAAAATGGGCTGAAATGACTTAAATAAATAAAAAGTAAATGACTTAGAATGACTTTAATGAACTTAAGGATGACTTGAATGCTTAAAAAATAACTGGACTCCTTCAAAAACAAATTGAATGATCTGGAGAATGACTTGAATGGCTTGGAGACTGCTTGGTTGTAAAGTGGGTGATCATTTTACATTAAATTAATACAGAAAACTGATCCGCCACTTTATATCACAAAGTTACAAACATAAGTACAGCATGTAGTAAGAACAGATACTACACTTTTATCTTGGCGAAAAGGCCAAGAAAAGCTGTGTTTATTTGCTTCCCCACCGAGCAAATTAGGCACAAGGCCGAGTTTTAATGTGAAGAGTGAAGGGGAAATGGGGGCCAACTCCCCAGGGAGTAGGGGAGATGGATAGTGACAATTGATATGAAGGGTTGCCCCTACATTGATCAAGGTCTTATATGTGGGGCTGCCCCCACATATGGTCTTTGCTTGCAGTATGTATTTATTTGCTTCCCCACTGAGCAAATTAGGCCCAAGGCCGTTTTTAATGTGGAGAGAGAGAGGGAGGGGGAAGGGAAAAAGGGGACCATATCCCGATGGGTGGGAAATGGAAGCTGGATAGTGACAATTGGTATAAAGGGCTGCCCCTACATTGACCAAGGTCGGATATGTGGGGTTGGTATTCATTTGCTTCCCCACTGAGCAAATAAGGCACAAGGCCGTTTTTTAATGTGGAGAGAAGGGGAAGGGAAAAGGGGACTAGCTCTCGATGAGTGGCAAATAGGAGCTGGATAGTGACAATTGGTATGAAGGGTTTCCCCTACATTGCCCAAGGTATTATATGTTGGGTTACCCCCACATATGGTCTTTGCTTGCAGTATCTGCCGAAACAGATACTACACTTTGATCTTAAAAAGCTAAGAACAGCATCTATTTACAACAGACCTTGGATCTTAACCAAAATGCCAAAAACAGAAGTGTTACGGACAGACCGACCGACGGAGTGACTTATAGAGTCGATTGCACGCGACTAATAACGCACGATGGTAGATATGCTGCAAAACAAAAATTAAATCAAACATTTTACTCTAATTTTTTTTTTCAATATAGCACTTGTATCACAGCCTGTTTATTTAAATATCGGGTGAATATAGTATAAATTTCTATTACTTGTATATTTTAAGAATGTTTTACTGTATAATATATTTTACGTTTTCCTCTTTTTCAGGTGAGTAATGCATTTTGAAAATGAAAGAATGCCGTTGAAGGTTGGTGCCTATGAAATTTTTGTTATTTATATTTACAGCGCATAAATCAATTAAAAATATGAACTCGTCCGGGCGCCCAAAATTTGTTTTTCATTGCGCTAATAAAAAAAACGAAACTTTTATTCATATTAAAATGAATAATTTCAAATTCTACTATAACATTATAGAAAGAATCCTATTTCCCTAGTCGATCTAAATAATTATGAATACTTATCTTCTCTTAGTGTTTAGATACAAGGCCAAGTGTGGGTGTGAGAAAATGTTTCTGTGGGGTGAACTGGATTCGAACTTGGCATATGATTTTCCGACTGAGTCGTTAACCACTTAGCCATCCCCATCCCTTACAATCATGAATAGCTATCTATGACCAGCTTGATGTATATTTATAGCAAGATAGAAGAATACTTTAAAATAAGTCGTTGATTAGCAGTGAAACATGCTTGTAGAGAATCATACGTTAATATAGAAATATTTCAAATGATGTGCAACGTTTACGGTTTTAGTAAAAATAACGGAATCAAATTAAAAAGAAAGCAGACAATAACTAATATATAAACCCATGCGTGTAAAGTACGAATATCGTGTCCTCTACCTACATATGTTCTCTGTATATAATACTAAAGTGCAGATAACTCCCCTGGTATTTTTTGAATGAGGGGCAGATAACTCATTTTACCAATACAATATATTAGGCGAGAAAAGATAAACAAAAATATTTCATTGTTTGGGGGGGGGGGCGGGGCAGGTAGCAGACGAACGTATGGTGGTTATATGTTAATACTGAGCCGTGTGCGAAATAGCGTCACAGTACGGAAAAAAAACACTAACAAGAACAGCGCGTTCTAGATGGAAGGTTAGAGAGAAGGAGCGCGATTAGATTTTATTCGGAAAAGTAATCAGAAATAAGTGTCGTTGTTAAATAACGAAGAAATCGAGTTATTCTTTGTTTTCTGTTTCTTGTGACGTATCTGCTACAACATAGTGGGTCCCAGATGTCTACATGATAACGCGTGCGTAAAAATGTACGAAATATATCGTATGAAACGCGTGTTAAAGTGTACAAAATATATCGTATAGAGCATAGTGGCTGGTTACTTTTAATGCATCGTATACCAAGCTTATATATTTACATCAACAAAGTTCTGACCCCCCCCAATCTGGCACCAATGGAAATGAATGGCTCTCGTATTGGGGAGACTCTATGTTTTTACAAGCTTCTGGGTTTGACATTTACTTCTGATCTTAAATGGAACACGTACATATAATCCGTTGCTAACGTCGCTGTAAAAATGATGGGATCCTTCTCTACCTATATAAAAGCCAAGTACGTCCAATGATGGAGTGCTACTTTCACATCTGGCGAGGAGCTGCTTGGAAGTTCTTATCCTGCTTTGACAGAGTACAAAATAGACTTTGTAGCCTAGTGGGGGATGCCCTTTTCTCTTCCCTGTAATCTCTTTCCCACAGAAAGACGTTGCGAATCTCTGTTTTATCATTATTCTCATGTTAAGTGCTCGTCTGAGCTCCAATCTATGGTCGCCCCTCGCCATTCTTTCACGAGAAACACTCGGCTGGCTGAAAACTCTATCAATAATTTCTCCCACTCGTTATGTGTGCTTAAAGCTAAACGTAGATTCCATTAACAACGCTTCTTTCTTTGAATTGTACACCTGTTGAACTCTCTTCCGATTACCTGTATCCAGCTGACTACAATATGGCCGTCTTCAAGTCCAACATAAAAAGGTTCTTGGTGAGCCCTTCCCCCTGAAGTAGTTCAATTTACCAAATTTACACTTTTACAGTTAGTATCCTTTCGACCACTGTACATTCTTTGACCTTTATCCTCGAGTGACTTCTGGTTCTTAGTAAGTGGTGATTCCCTTGTAAAAAAAAAAAAGTGTACAAAAATATGGTATGGAACATGTTCATTGATATTCGATCCAGAAATATTTACGTTGCTTTTAACCTATATATCTTTCATCTACAGCAAATGATTTAAAGGGAAGCGGACTCAAAACAAACTCAGATACATATTAATGTTCGCAGTGTACCTTTTCGGACAAGTCATCAAAAACAACCATTAGTACACTGGAAGTATTAGCAGACACTACATCTAATGTCCTCGCCAATCAATATTCAAAATAGACGCCAATCAAACGGAAAGAGAAGACTTTTTGCCGTCAATAAATGAAGTATTGTTAGTTTTCTTTACCTTATTTTCTTTTTTGTAATAAAGGTTTCTACACCATTCAACTATTTCTAGATAAAATACCAAAGAAAACATCACATGGCTGACTAAAGCGACGGCGGTTTGACTTGAGTACATTTAAACGTCATAAACGTGTTTCACTAATTAACTGCAGCTAATTATCATGAATGCACTGCAAGCACCAAGATACCTGATTACCACAGGTCATATATATATATATATATATATATATATATATATATATATATATACATATATATATATTAGATTGGTGAAAAAATGTTTTTTTTCATATCAGATTTCAACCAGTTTCTCACTTGATAATGTGCGATTGCCTATAAGGTTTAAATAAATATATAACGGTACTGGGCTTTATTTTGATTGAACGGTAAATATTACAAGACAATCTTTCTGTTACTCATTGTGTTCCCGTACTTAAGATTTCCTACTGATTTTTTATCGTTTACTGTAAAACACACTTTCTATACACACGTGTATATATATATATATATATAATGTAATATTTGGTTCGTTAAAAGTGAATAAAACCATATTTCTACGTTACCAATTTAATTGAAATTTTCAGAAAATCTCTTTCTAAAGTCAAAAAATGTTTGCATGTTATTAAAATAATTTAACATTGCGAATTATAAAAATATTAAATTATAAACGAAAATATTTTTCGTAACTGCGAGATTGTCCCCAGTTCATTTCCGGTAGAAAAAACCTTTCACTTATTGAGATAGGTATTATTTGTATTAATTTTTATGATACTCATGCAGAAAGTGATCCGTGCTGAAATAATAACGTTATTATTTAAAAAGCCATTCTTAACATGGGGACGGTGTTTTGTACCTATTCTGTACTTTAACCTTACAATAGAATAAAAAAAAAACATATTGTAAAACTTTAATTTGGAAATACGATTTAAAAAATAGCGCGGATCACTCTCTGCATTTTTTCCTTTTATTATTCTTAAAGAGTAAAACGTTTCTTATTCATGAAAAGAGTTAAGCCTACGTAAATAAATAAATGTTTGTACATGTGACAAATTATCAATAAATGGTTTAGTTACTTTTTTAAAAATTATTTATGAAAATAATTAACGTAAATAATCTTTGTAAAAGTAAGTTTGGAAAGTGCCGTAGTTGTACTCCCATGCGTAATTTCTATACTTATAGGTTTTTGGAAATTTTATTCACTGGATTATTATTGATTGGACACTAATTAAACAGATTATTAAAAAAATTAAAAAAGAAATCATTATTTCGACATTTGAAAGTGGTGCTCACTTTTTAGTTACAACGTTCTGATAAATCAGTCACCCATTTTGTAACCAATAAAAACGCGGTATATCAAAACCATAGAAAGTAAAAATAACGAGTCTCTACCGCATTTGTAAGTCAGAAATATATTTGTTTCTCAAAGAAAAAAATAGATTGAACATTACTTTTTTTATTGTTTTTATGAAAATAAAGTTTCTAGTTTAAAAAAAAAAATTTAGTCAGTTTGTGGGTGTTTTTTTTAAATTTGTTTTTATGAAAGGTGAGGGTTTTTGTTTTTTTTCAAAACTTTACTTTTTTAAAAAAAATTTTTAAGTATGATAAATTTCACTAACATGCTGGAGAAATGTTGGTGCTAATGCGGAGATTGATCCGCGCTATTTTTTAAATCGTATTTCCACGTTTAATTAAAGTGTTATGATATGTTTTTTTTTATTCAATTGTAAGGTTAAAGTACAGAATAGATACAAAACACCCTCCCCTCGCCATGTTAAAAATGGCGTTTAAAATAATAACATTATTTCAGCACGGATCACTCTCTGCATGAGTACCGAAATGTTTAATAATTTATTATTTTTTTAGATTAGGTCCACCTCCACAATTTTCCTTTAAATGACATTTATAGGTTTTTAAGTATGCTGAATGCGGAAATCGCATTGAAATTTTGCGGAAATCAGTAGTTATCAAGATATAAAAAGTTATATTATGCATTGTATTCTTTGGCGGCTATATTTTTACGCGCGCACGCGCCATAAACAAATGCACGCGCGTAAAAAAGATGGCCGCCAAAGATTACAATGCATAATACAACTTTTTCTATCTTGATAACTACTTATTTCGTCAAAATTTCAATGCGATTTTCGTATACAGCAGAGTCGACAACCATTACAGGTCGTCATTTAAAAGAAAATTGAGGAGGTGGACCTGATCTAAAAATTTACCAATAATTTTTCATCCCTTACGCCTCCCGATACATTGCTTTGTAAACATGCGACCATTTTATATCTCCCAAAGACACTTCCGTATTTAGCCCCCCCCCAAAAAAAAATGGGTGACCGATTGACCAGAACGTGGTAACTAAAAAGTGAGTACCCCTTTCAAATGTTGAAATATTTTTTTTTTTTTTTCATAATCTGATTAGTCTTCAATCAATAATAACCCAGTGAAAAAATTTCAAAAAACCTATCAGTATAGAAATACGCATGGGGGTGATGGTTGTATAATTCCGCCACGTAAGTAAATAAATAACAAATGTTACGTGCACATGCGTTAGCCTTGACTAGGGGGGACTAAGGGAACGACCATTAAATAATTCTGCGGGTCGCCATGGAAATCAACGCCCAATGAGTACCAAAATAGTTTTCATGATATGAAGAAATTTTTTTCGAAAAGTAGGTGATCACTTTTCCATCTAAATTTAACTTAAAATGAGCACCCACTTTCTGGTCACCCGTGGAAGGGACATTTATTTTCGTGTTTATTGGCTTAAAGGTTTTTTGACAAGGCAGTTTTGTACGCGAGTGCATATTTAAGTTTTCGTTTATGCTCACGCGTAGCATAAACAAAGGCTACGTCTGTAAAATGGAAAATAGTCCAATAGTTCAGGGGTTATTGCAACGCAAAAGAAATCAAACAATAAACTTTTTACCCAAGAAACACACAGAAAAAAAAACATAGCATCCATTTTTTTCTATCGAATTCATTTGCTGTTTTTATTGAAAACTATTTTCCCCCGGATTTTTGATATAATTTTCCATTAAGAGCAGTGCGTCTCCCGTTCGTATATAACAATTTTTTTTGTAGACTTTGGTGTGCTAAAAACGAATCTGCAAACCGTTTCGTTGCAAAAATATAGTTTTTATGATAGGAAGAAATTACTTTTTCGAAAAATGGGCGATCACTTTTCCATGTAAATTTAACTAAAAATGAGCACCCACTTTCAAGCCACCTGAGAGAGGGGGGGATTTTTTCCCATGTTTATTGGCTAAACAACTTTCGTTTATGCTCACGCATAGCGTAAACGAAGGCTACGGCTGTGAAATGGAAAATAGTCCCAGAGTTCAGGGGTTATTACCAAACAAAAGAAATCAAACAAAAAACTTTTTAGCCAAGAAACACACAGAAAAATGCCCCTCTCCTCGGTGGCCAGAAAGTGGCTGCTCATTCTAAATTATAATTTACATTGAAAAGTGATCACCCACTTTTCGAAAAAGCAATTTCATGAATATCATGAACACTTTCTTTTTGCTAGGGAAACGGTTTGCAGATTCGTTTTTAGCATACCAAAATCTACAATAAAATATGTCGTTATATACGAACGTGAAACGGGCTTTAAAGTAAAATAATACCAGATTTTTTTACCAGATTTGCCGTTTAGTTGTACAAATATCCTCAAACCAGGTAATCACTAAAAGAGACTTTTAAAAGTCGTCGCCTGTATCGAGCAAAAGTTTAAAACCACCGATTATATGCCAGCCTACGTCATGATAACATATATTGAGTGAGTTCCTAACAGTATTTTGTATAGTTTTTTAGTTTAAACTCATTTTCCCAAAATTTCCCCAAACTTAACGTGTTCGATACAGTCTGCCGCCATTTATATTTTTCAGATATACCGATAAACATTGAATGTTTTTGAACCGATTACATAAAAACACTAAAATCTTATCCAGTTATGTAGAACATTTACTTTTCTTGCCTTTGATAACATTTATTTGTTATATATTTAGTTTTTGACAACTTTTTTGTATCTGTGTTTAGTAATTTTAACCCTTTTCATTTAATGTAACGTTTAGTCGGCTTGAAAGACAGTGTTTATCGGTGTATTTGAAAGCTACAAATGGTGGCGGACACTGTTGATTACTTTAAGTTAGAGAAAGTGAGTTAAAACTAAAAAACTACACAAAATACTGTCAGAAACCCACAGATTATGCCAGCCAATGTCATGGTAACATATATTTGTGGGGTTTCAGATACGGTATTGTATAGTTTTTAGTTTTCAACTTAATTTCCCAAACTTAACGTATTCAACAGTCTGCGACCATTCCTGTTTTTCGAGCCGATTAAACATTTTACATTACATAAAAACACTAAACAATTATACAGTTAGGTAGAAACGTAAATTACCTTACCTTTGTTTTCATTTATTTGTTTTTTGGACAACTTTTTCGAATCTGTGTATAGTAACGCCCTCCCCCCACCATCAACCAAATATTAATTACTAACTCACATTTTTGTATACAGAAGACAACAACAAAAAAAAAAACATTTAGCGTTTCAACATTTTTGCTACGTTCGGCGTCATCCACTGATTGTTGGTCGAGTCCAAACCATGAATGATTGACAGAAACTCCTGAGGATCCAGATCAAATTTTGCGAGAGTACCATTTTTTTTTTTTTCATTTTCGCCTTTTTCATTTTTTGGGGTGGATTGCTGTACTGAGAATATAAGAAACATGCATTTTTCTCTTTTTATTAAATTTTTACATTACACCAAATTGAGCCACTGCAACGCGTGGCAGGGTACAGCTAGTATATATATATATATATATATATATATATATATATATATATATATATATATAATTATTAGCATGGGTACCCAGCGGTGCCCTGGTCGACATCAAGTTTCGTTTGGAATACACCTGCTATACTAAGGATATAAATATTAATCATTTTCATCGTGGGCAACGTCGATACCCCCCGCAACAATTTCAGAATAATCGAACAGATTAAAAAAAAAATGTAAATGTAATGCTCCCCCCCCCCAAAAAAAAGAAGTACGTGAGACTCTCTCCACCTTATATTTCGACAGAAGGGATACAAAGAGAACAAACTATTCTCCAGATATTGAACACTTTTGTTGTCCATGCGTTGGACCCCCACGTAAACTAAAAATAAATAAATCAATAACTTTTTTGTTTCAATAAAAGTAATAGCAAATGCCCGAGCGACTTACAAAATATTAGAGCGTAGGCAGGCTGGAAACTGAAATCCGAAGGAAAAGAAAAGGTAATTTGCAAAAGGTTTTTATCCGCTGTACCATATTTAGGAAAGGTAATTGTTTTACCTTCCTTATCTCTTCTCTTCTTCTCTATATAAATAAAATGAACTCATTTTTCCCGTCGGATTTTTACCTTAATAGGATTAAAAATCAAGATATTTCATGCAAATATAATATACACAAACGGAAGAACAATATCTGAGGTGTGTTATAGGCTTATTATTTCTCAAATTCCTCGATAATCTTAGATTTCTATACTTTTTTGCTGAGAAGTCACGGCCAAAATCGGTTAAGATCAATGGAAGTGGTAAAATATTTTCTCTCTAATAAATTCCTCCTCCCCCTGCCACCACTTAACACCGTTTGGGGATCGTTCACAAGGAACAGTTGAGAAGAGAACACCGGTTTGGCTTCGTAGTTCTTTCATGTGAAGCTATTTAAAATTACTAAACTAAGCTGCAGTGCTCTGTGGCGTAGTGGTTAGCGTGCTGGACAATTCACATTATATTTTCACGTTCGCGCCGACCTACCGTAGTCGTTTTTTTTTTCCCTAAACAACTGGAATGGACTTTTCTTGGTGGCCGAAGTGTTAACGTTGCAGATGTTTTTTTTTTGTTTTGTTTTTTTCACACTTTATTTTCCTACTTTTACTCATGACTCCGTGTTTGATCCTTCCTACTTACCTACCATAACATTTTTTAAAACTCCCCCCCCGTCCCGGAAACAAACACTCGGGCAACGCCGGGTACCCCCGCTAGTTAAAAAATAAAGGCAAATAATAAATAAAGAATAATTTAAAGAACAAGCCACAAACTTCTTTTGTAACAACGAAGACAATTCAGTTTGTGGCATGGACTGGCAGGTCCGACTGCAGAAAGGAAGAAAGAAAACAGTTTTTTTTAGATCGTCGTCGGCCAGCCAGTACTGTGTCGTCACCAGCTAATAGCAGTTGTCACCAGGTGGAAGCCGTCAATGCTAAAGCAAGGTGGCCGGTGGACAGGGGACGAGAGAGGATAGGTGTTGCTTAGCTGAAGATCCGGTTCTGACTGACGTACAGGGAGCAGATGAATCAATGCGCTACACATATCTAAGAATACTACCAGACATAAATTAGCCTTGCTTGAAATTTGCAAAAGATAGGCTCAGCCGTTTTGGAACCTATAAGGAAAGCACTCACAGCAACAATGTGACTTTTCTATAATAGTAGATATATGAATAAATACGTGTGTATTCCCTTATTTCACATCTGTACACCAGCCATCATTTCTCGGTATTCTTGTTAGACTATACTTCACAATCTTTCAAGCATTTCCCTTCTTCGCTCGATTGAAATCCTCGCAACCGTTTGTAGTGAAAGCACTGATCATGGTGTTAAGCACTTCCTCACAAATAAACAAAACTAAAAATGCTGTAGCAAAAAGTGCTTTCACTCAAGGCTCATTGGTAAGCATTTGACCGCGGCGAAATATCTTCTACAATCAACCAACCTTCATGATAGGCACTCTGTTAAACTTAAGTGGGTGAAGGATGAGGAGGGCATAATATCACCCATAAACACTTCACATTCCCGTAAACATTTTTCTTTTTATACATTGCGTGCTTTTTTGTTTTTACATTTATTTTCGACTTATTCAGTTTCCCCCTGAATATACATTATAGCATGCCTATCTCACTCCCCCTCTTATCTCTCCTTCTCTCTCTCTCACGCACACACACATATACATTCTATCTCTCTTTCTCATTATCTCTCTTTCTCATTATCTCTCTTTCTCATTATCTCTCTTTCTCATTATTTCTCTTTCTCTCTCTCTCTCTCTCTCTCTCTCTCTCTATATATATATATATATATATATATATATATATATATATATATATATAGAGAGAGAGAGAGAGAAAGATATATATAATCTTTCTGTCTATATATATCTCTCTCTCTCTCTCTCTCTCTATATATATATATATATATATATATATATATATATATATATATACACAGATCGTTGTCTCTCTCTCTCTCTCTCTTACTTTACCTCTCTCTTTTAATCCGTCTTTATATTATTCCTAATTTCGATGTTATTACTAATTTCTTGTTGCTTTCCGGAGTCGGTGTTTGTATTGAAATTTTATCATGTTTTTTTTTTCCATAAATATTCGAAAATTACTTAATATAGTGAGGTGAAATCATTTGGTCGCGCATCACTACCAGTGTGTGTATATATATATATATATATATATATATATATATATATATATATATATAAACATAGGCTCCTTCAATCTTTGACAGACTCTGGATACCCATGAAGAGGTGCCTGGGCGTGAAATTTTTTAAGGCATGAGGCACGCAATCTTTAACCACACCTGAGTCGACATTGTTAAATACTAGTGGAAACGGGAGTGTGTGTCCAGGACGACAGGAAACAAATGCCGAGATAAACGGAGAGCGCATATAGCGCCTAGAATTCTCAAATTGTCACCATGTGGAACTAACCAGACTCAACATTGCTTAACTTCAGTGATCTGATGAGAACCGGTGTGTCAACGTTATGCCATATATATATATATATATATATATATATGACTCATGCTATAATTTATTTTAATACTACACAAGAAAATCATTAATTCATTATAGAAATTAAATGAATCAGAAATGCTTGCTTTTCGCGCGTCAGTGAGTGAACGGTGTAGGGTTGTGTAGAGATATCCTGGCATTGAGAGGGGGCAGGATATAGACGTCCCTCAAAGTTACAGGGCTAATATTAGAGAGGATGCAGGTGGATTAGGGCGGTTTAGAGGCGCCCGGCGCAGAGAGGGGGTCAGATATTAGAAATACCCGCGCGGGTAGAGGAATGCGGCGTTGTTTTAATGAAAGAAAATCTTGGCCTCACATCCAGTCACAGTTAACTGTACATGCATGAACGCTGATTCCTACTGTATCGAATTTATAACTTAAGTAAAGCAATCATTTGAAGCAAGATGCTTAGAAAAATCAAGTTGTATTAGGATTTAGAATAACATACGTGGGGGGACTCGGGAATATAGTGCAGATGATCCCTTTTATTCATTATAGCTCGTTGCTCACGAATATAAAAGCATCCAGATTTTAAACGAAACAGTAATCAAATACTGTCGGAAAACGACTGCAAAAAATCGGTTGAAAATACTTGCAAACAAAAAAAAAAAAAAAAGAAACAAATGGACAAAAACGACTATGAATTTTTTCTTACACAGAATCGGCCGAAATATGAGAACGACCATAGGAAAACTGGACAAATCACAAAAAATAGAGGATTAAGCAGAAACATTTGGTTTTGTTCAACAATGACTGTCTAAACCAAAACATACTGCCTAAATACACACCCGCATAACGTATATATTTATATATATATATATATATATATATAATCCCTAAAAAGAGATTTTCAAATGCCTATCTTCTATTCTATTAATTTATCCCGCTTATAATTGCAAGAACAAACCAGTTAAATACCGAGTGAAAGTATATGAGCTAAAAACGTTGTCTTCATGGCGATCTGTAAAACTTCTGTGTTCTGATATTTCGTTTTGTATTGTATAACCGGTGTTTGTATATGCGTGTGTACTCGGATATCGTCTAGTCTTTAATAAACGTATGTGTTGTGTAGATAATCTAAAACGTATACGGTATATACTTGTGTGCATATAAAATGTCCACCTAAATAACGCGTAATGTTCATACTTAGGGAAGTGTGTGTATATATACTAATTCTATTACACAGTTCACAAACTATACGTTTTCGATGCAGTTCTTTAGCAACGAGACAAATATTCCTGTCCGCTTGTCACACCAGAAAAGATACTTTATTGAATAGTGTGTTTTTTTTTTCTGGCGGATGTTTTCTTGTCGTGAAGTCCTATAAGCGAAAACATTTCCTCCAAAAAACCCGTAACAACGAGCTACATCTTTGTATGGCCTTTATTCCTGTTTATGGATAACGTTTCTCGGAGTCGCCACGCTGTATCTGTAAATTTTTACTGTTCACGCCATCTGGTTCGCTCTAACTCGCTGACTAAGTACGTGTAGTATCATCGTCAGGAAGCAGACCAAATCACGTGTCATTCCGTAGGCTAAATCCTTGTTTACATAAGTAAGCAATTTCCAAACTACTTTAAAATTCGTACATTATGTTTATAATATTTGCATGAGTTAAACTTCTTGACTAAACACAACAAATAATTGTTTTTCTAATATTCATTTGCAATGACAACTGTATTGCCATGCATTGCAATATCCTCGGAGTTGTCACGTCACGCAAACATCCTTCTACAACATGCCACTTCAGAAATATCTGTTTTCTTTTCTTTATCCCCCTCTTCTGTGATTACATATATCATTTCAAGATATTTATTTTCAATATGCATAAACCGGGGAATACGGCCGCTGCTTTTACTGGATCCTAAAAACAATGTTTTGCTCCTGGTTATGCGGGTGGATGTTTTGTTTTTCGATTCCAGCTCGAGTGACTAATTTTCCATTGCCGCCTGAAATCATATGAACCGTTAACCTATTTTTCTCTGCGTACATTCTGTTTGCATAGCACTCTCGGATATGAAAGATAAATAAAAATGGGCGAACACCGACGTTTTGCAAGGAAAGAAAAAAGTCAAGTACGACAAAGGGGACGTAACACAAACCAGGAAATATTTATCATCCCGAATAACGATGTCTTCAGATGACTTGGTATGAAAAAATGTTCTTTTAGTATTATTTAGAGATTTTTTTTATATATACGAATGATTCACGGCTTATGATACCTGAAAGCCACTAGTGGATAATGATTAAGGAGATTAATAAATTTACCAAATTTCCATTACTCATAATTACTATACTGTCCACTTTCTACTGTACACTCTTTAACCCTTATCCTCGAGTGGCCGCTTGGCCTTCATAAGTGGTGATGCCTATGTAATAAAAAAATGATTGACAGTGGAAAATGGACAGCGTAAGAGGATTATATATGATTAAATGGTTCGAAATTATTTTTCATTATTGATTCGATATTTTATTTTCATGTATATATATATATATATATATATATGTGTGTGTGTGTGTGTGTGAGGAAAGGTGTCGATTGTTAAGTATACTTAAAACTTGATATATATAGAGGATTTTAACCTATGGAAAAATGTAACTGTTTTTAGCCAGGAAAACGATTGCTAAGTGGTCTAAATTGATGTTATTTGAACTTGTGAGGCCTAAATTGACTTTAAGTACTGTTCTACGCTTGTGTATATGTACATTAATACATGAATATCACTTGTATTTTATAGTGTTGATATCCATCTGTTACTTATTCAGATGTAAATGAATAACGTAGAAGCGCTAGACGTCTTATTTTCGAATTTAGGTGATAGCACCTACGTCATTAGTTTAACTTTTTAAATCACACACACACATATATATATATATATATATATATATATATATTATATGTTGGTACAAAAATGATGTAATTTTTTGACGTTCAACTATGTATAAAAAACATAAATTTTGCACCAACATATAAAATATATATATTACGATCTGGGAGAGGCCCAAAACGATAGAATCTTCGACTCCGCTTATCGTAGGCACTAACTTTAGTTTCAACACGTAAAAAAAAAAAAATTCGTAATATGACGGCTGATATATCGTTTTTTTTCAACTGTTCTTGTTTGAGATAAGTTTCTCAATCTGCAATATCGATGATTACAGACTGCAGGATTACAAAACACATGGTTGAATAAATATTTATATATAAGGGATTTTTATACTAATAAATGGATTCAACTTGTACATAATATATAGAAAATAAGAGCTCATCTTCCCATTTGCTGTAGTACCTATCTCTGTCTGTTGCTATATAACTGTTTTTATTTATTTTTAGAGGCAGGGCGAAAGAAAGATGGGTAGGGATTTCTTCGACTGGTCGTATTCCGGGGGTAGAAGGTTGGGTACACTGTTATTGGGCGAGCGGGGGGGGGGGCGTCAGCTGGCTCTCTGAAGCTCGCACAGAATCAGTAGATGGTCGGATATATTACTGATCGGTAGAAAACAGGGGAGCGGTTGACGCTTTGATGCGAAAAGGGGGATCGGCTTTTAATGCAGTATGGCACAGACAAAATAGCCATTATACGCTTTCTTTCTCTCTCTCTCATATATATATATATATATATATATATATATATATCCATATATATATATATATATATATATATCCTGCCTTGACAGAGTACAAATCTAAACTTCGTGGCTTAGTGGGGGTTCCCTTTTCTATTACCTGCAATTTTTCTCCCGCAGAAGAGAAGTTGCGAGCTTGTCTTTGTTTTATCGTTATTTCCATGGCAAGTGCTCATCTGAGCTCCAATCTGTGGTCATCCTTCGCCAATACTTCACGAAAAACATCCGTCTAGCTGAAACCACTGTCAATACTTTTCCCCACTTTTTATCTGTGCCTAAATCAAAACGTAGATTCCATGAACAAAGCTTCTTTCTTAGAACTGCACGCCTGTGGAACTCTGTTCCGTTTGCCTATTTACCACCTGACTACAACTTGGATGTCTTCAAGTCCAACATAAACAAATTCCTGATAAACGCTTGCTTAAGTAAGACACTTTATCAGATCTCTATTACGATTACTACGATATTATCCCATTGGTTACTGTACACACAATAACCCTTATCCCCGAGCAAGTCATTATTCAAGCACGTCTTATTGAATACGACAGTTATTCTTTTATAATTGTTAAATATCTTTTCCATTCGCCGAGCAGTCTTTTTTTATATCAGATGGCATGTTATAGAAAAAGGCACCCAGATGTTTTTGTTCAGCCATTTTCTTAAGTGATGTCTATCGGTGCGTATTTACAGTATTTTTTTTTGTTTGGTTATATATATATATATATATATATATATATATACGAGAGAGACATTCATTATCTCCCCGGGAAACGATATTTATCAAACTCTGGTCTGCAAACTTGAAACATGATATATAAAAAAATGTAAGTAAAGTAGTTGCTAAATGATCCAAATTAAAAATATAACGTAGCAGGCGGCACAGTTCGATTTAAAACGCTCTTCTACGCATGCGCAAATATACATTTATACTTTAAAGTCGGTACATTTTTAACTCTATCTTATTAATCTAATGATATCTCAAACGGCAATGACTACAGGTAGATCACTAAGAATTTTGGTTGTGGTGTTAGCTGATGGCATCCAAGCTATATTTTAAGCTGTGAAATTACTAACAGGTACAGTATAATAATCGATAGAGTATTGAGTCTATAATATATATGAAAACTGAACAAATGAAAATATGATCTTATAGCATATTTTTAAAGCGGGAAACGCCAGGTCACATGCAACTATATGAATGTAATACAGTCATTTAATTCATGTTTTTCGGCCCTTCATCCAGTATGCTTTAGAATAGATCCGTTACATCCACCAACTGAAAAGGAGAATTTTTCACAGACAACCCAAGTAAGATATTTGTACTTAATGCATTTGAATAAATGTGGGTATATAGAGATTTTTATCTGTACTTATTGATTTGTAAATCGCCACTTGTTTTCGTCTTTTCTCAACCACATCGATTATATCTCATTCCTATTATGATAGCCTTCTAAATCTCTACTACATACATATGCCATACAATTCTTCAAGCAAACTACATATCATATATATATATATATATATATATATATATATATATATATATATATATATGATATCTCCTACTTAGGGATAATTGCGCTAAATCTGGGCCAATTGAACTAACTAGTTAAGTGCTCTTTTGGTAATCACGCATATATAGAGCACTTATTTCATAGTTGGCGCAATTACCCCAAAGGACGATATATATATATATATATATATATAAAATCCCAAAGAATACAATAAAAAAAATAGGCGTGATATCAGCCAGGAAATCATGTGACATTTTTTGTACAAGTTTACACTCTAAGGTATCAAAGATGGGAACAATCGATCACTTCCTGCGCAACTAATCAGGATCGATATTTGAATATTAATTCGTTCTTTTCTAACATAGCAATTGATTTTGCAAAACAGAACCGGGAAAATTAAGCGCATCGACTCGTATAATCGATAGAAATCAAAAAGCTAAAGGGATATCATCTGATCGATCGATCAGCTTGTTTTACTACAATACAAATTTAACCGAACAAATTGATGATTCATTCTCAAGCTGTCAATTTATATAACAGATTTTGTTCGATTACGTTGAAGTGCATATTTATCAAATATATTAAAAAAACTATCTATATTTTTTGCATACTAGCGGTATTTCTACCGTGTTGCCCATGTAAGATATATATATATATATATATATATATATATATATAAACTGAATTCTGTGTGTCTGGTCACTAATAGGCTCCTATATGGTTGACTATTTAAAAAAAACTGGTTACATATAACGATAGAAGATTTACGAGACACAGGAATGGTATGTTTGATCTGGCAGAACGGTGGTTCATTAAAGTTGTGGGTGTCGTCTTTCGCGCGTGGTCCACAAAGTATGGAAATAAAAAAATTAAAAAATTAAAAAAACGTTTACAAGTGTGTTTGACATGAGAATACTTTGATAAGTATGTTTTATCTTAAATAGGGACGGTATAATAAAATTGTGGGGTCTGCGTTCGCGCCTGGCCTCCATAGAATTGAAATAGGCACACACTTTAAAGACCTTTCATCTCTATCTACATAAGTATACTTTGATAATTATGTTTCAGTTTGAAGAAATATGGTATAATAAAAGTATGGGTGTGTTCGTTCGCACCTGACCTCCATAGAATGGTAATATGTCACAAAGTCTAACAAGTTTTTTTTTAATATAGATCCACAGAACACTGTGATAAGTGTTTCAGTGTGAACAGTTATGGTATAATAAATTATGAGGTTTATCAATTTTAATTTTACTTTCATCATATTTTGCTTTGATTTTGATACCCCCCCAAATTCGACCCAAATTTACAACCCTTCCTTTTCATAATCTATCATACTTTCATAGATCAGTCCATTTTCTGTAGCATGTTTTTAAACCCAGTCAACGACGGGTACTTTGCTAGGATATATATATATATAATATATAATATATATATAATATAATATATATATATATATATATATATATATACATACAATTATTTTGACTTTATTTTATTTCACCGTACTTTACTTTATTCCCCTATAATTTAGTTTATTTAACTTTACTTTATCTATTTCCCCCTTTTTGGCCTACGTTATATTTGGATCCATGTACTCTCTCGACGGTAATCCTCGAGAAGCAGCAAAATATCACCCCTACATAGAGATCCATAGATGCTAGAAGGTATTCTCCTTTAATACTTTCTTACCCAGAGCTCTTAGACTCTGGAACTGCCTGTCGGGCCCCTATTTTCCCAACTGTACTGACAGGCAGAGTCTCAAGTGTAATGTTAAGACATCTTGCTGCTCAACTCACTACATAGTATCGCTGCAAATTATTTCCCTGATAGTAGCCTCTGTACATCAGTGGCACTGTGCCTTGTTAGGGGTGAACATGGAATTTTTTTTTTTAATTGAAATAGAAACCTGTTTTCGTATCTACAGCGTGTCCCAATAAAATGTATACACTCTTTAAATTATTTCAACTTGCTACATGGATACACTATACCACGTTCTTAAGATGCTTAGGAGTAAATAATGTCACTTCCAGCAGGATTGAGCACTTTTTCACTATCATCTGACGTAAGATAAAGTATTAAGACGAAAAGAAAGTATCGAGTACTGTCCACGCTTACCGGATTTGACCCTCCTCTGGATTTTTCTCTTTTTTGGGGGATGGGGGCATGTAAAACAGTGGGTTTCCACCACAAAACGGGCTACAATGAATGAGTTGAAAACAACCATTGAAAGAAGATGTGTCAGCATACCAAATGAACTGATTAAGAACGTTTTCGATTCAATCAATGAAGTTGTCAGCTGTTCATGGACCACAATGGCCAATAATTTGAACACTTTTGATAATTAACTGGTTTCTATAGTCGTTCACAGTATTTTGATGTATGAATGTGTTTTTCGTATAATAAATGTTGGTTTTCTGGTCATTTAAAGAGTGTATACATTTTATTGGGACACCCTATATATTTTTATCACTGGATTGCTTTACTATATTCTTATCTGCATTTTATTGTAACTCCTCTTACTCTACTCAATTATCTCTTTATCTTTAATCCTCTGTTTATAATCTTTAACAATCTTTATTTATATAATCCCTTTGTTGATTGAATATGCTCTTTGTACGTTCTGCAGCCCTTTTTCTTTGCTTCATTCCTCCATACATTCATTTTTCTTCCCCATATAATATTATCTTCTATGTCTCATACCCTCCATTCTTTATAGCGCCACATTTCTCCCAAGTCCTCACGCATACCCTCTCGTCTATCACTTCCTATATACTATATACTTCTATATAACAGATACTTGCATATCCCCAATTATCTATTAAGCTACGTGTCGCATTGTAATATTTGAAATCTAGCCCCTAGCTCCTCTTTTAATACCTTGGTACAGAGCGTATATACTCCCCGATTATAGCTTTACTTTATTACATTGACAAATAAGTCCAAATATGACTTTCTTGGCTATCACGCTAAAATATATATATATATATATATATATATATATATATATAACTACTTGATTTAATCACATAAATTAATATACGAAAGTATAAATTTATGCGTCAACTTGAAGTATTTACTTCAACAATGCTCAATACGTAGGTAGAGCTAGGTATTAAGTTATAAAATATATATGGCGATTAAGCTACACAGAATATTCCGCGTTTCATTATGAATCCTTTATTCGCGGATTATTCTGTGTAGCTTAATTTCCATATATATATTTTGTAACTTACATATTATATTAAAATCACACTGATTATTTGGATTAATGTTATTTTGATTGTTATTCCCTCGCCGTTTTGCGCCGATATATTCTCCGATTTTCATGCATACCTTGTTTAATTAAAGGTAATTTTCTGTTCAACTTAAAAATCTGCACGTAATTCTGAACTGGACCTTTTAGTTTATCGATTGGATTTTATTTGTTACTTTATCGGATATAACACATGTTGTAATCAAAGTTCGACATGATTCACTTTTTATCGACTGAAACCTGTGGAAAACACTAAAGGATTTGATAGCAGTCTCAATACGTCTTATTTAGATGCTTCAGTCGATGTAATCTTCGACCTTCGTCAGGTGTCTAGTCGAATTCTAGAATTAACGGCAAGTGACGAAATAATGTACGTCGTAATATTCGTTTGTAGGTTACACTCTTCCGGGGGTTAAACGTTTAATCTTTAGCGCCGGCGACACTCAAATGCAATTGAGAAATATAAAGACTTCTAACCAGTCATGGCTCACGGAATGAATGCATACTATTCTGGTGGATTAAATACAGGTTTGTTTGAATTTCCGTGCTGATTCCCGAGTTTGACTAAAATATTCTCAATTTTAACAAGATATATCTAAAGAACGCCAAATGTTACATCAACCGACACGTTGTCAAATACAAATTTTACAATCCTCATTTCAAAAATTCTTAGTCTTCGAAAGGAAATCGATCCCAATAAATTGTTTTTCCTCTCCACTACTTGCATCTAAAAGAATCATTCCCGTCACACAAGTGTTAAAATATATAAATGTATCGATTGTGTAACATAAAAATATCGATTCAATGGCATTGATCTGATCGATCGAACAGCTTTGATGGAAAATCGATATTGATTTTTAAAAGAATCTTCTTGTTCGAGAAGGACGGCGGTTCTCGAAGATGTCAACCGATTCCTAGTGCATCGATATATTATTCCTAGAAAACCGGTAAAGATTTCACGATGGAACTTCGAGATTTACAAGAGTCTACTTCAGCTGAAGTAGTTTTTTTTCTGGCTCTTCAAAACGATTTTGTTTTTTTTTTAAGTTTTAATTTATAAACATTCTGCGTTCTGGTATTAAGAAAAAAAAACTTTGCATCGGATTCTTTGCAATAGTTTACTTAGAGGACAGAAAATCTATAATAAGACATGTTTTATTTATTTTTATTTATTTTTTTAATTTTTGCAATCCTTTGAGATAAGGATTCATAACTTGTGTATATATGTTTCTTGCAAACCCTTCTACTTTATAGTTCTTGTTTCACCACGTTTCGGCCAACTTATTCTCTAGCCTTCTTCAGGTGATTAAACGCGACTGGATATGAATGCTGAGGCTTGTAAATCATCTCCAGTAATTCTTGCCTTCTATAATGGTTGTCTCACCATGTTTTGATTAACTAAAGCTCTGACCTGCTTAAATAGAAACGAAACCGCTGTCCTCAGACAATGCTTATCTGAAACCATAGATACTTAATGTATCTATTCACTGCGCGAGGGGCTCGAAGGGCGATCAAGGTTGGATGTTATGGTCTTATAAATCCAATGTTTGGTTTTTATCTGGTCTTTTATTGTCGGGTTCATACCTAATGGTATTTTATGGAAATCTTTTGAAAAATGGTTTCATAATTTGGATATCAAATTATAAAGTCTCATCTTAGGAAATTAAAAAAAATAATATAAAAAAAGCTTTATGATCGTGTAATAGACTGGTCAGAAAAGGGAATAGGATTTTTAATTTAATCTCTAGCGACGTATTGTTAATAAGTTATATAACAGTGCTGTAGATGTCTTACATAGTTATATTTTTCGTTATAGAAGCGTTGATTTAATTTGGACACAAAAAAATACGCATCAAGTGCGCTTGAAACCTAAATTCCAACGCAATTTTACCAAAATAAATAGTTTATTTGAAATTTATTTATAAATTTCAAACAAGATAAATATTAGTTTATTTTCGTAAAATTGCCTTTTAATTTGACTTTTAAGCGCACTTGATGCGTATTTTATTTCATTTATATTTTCGTTTTTTTTTATATAGCTAGGCGTATATATATATATATATATATATATATATATATATATATATATATAATACTTAAATAGATAAAATAATTCGCTTGTTCGGCCGCAGGGCACGCTGTAATTCAGGAAAGTTTATCCACAAAACAATATCTCAAGAACCACTTTAAGGTTAACCAAGAGACCTTGGGGGCTATCCGAAAACTTGGTCATGCACCATCAAAGCCCACGTCGTACATAACCTTTGTCCATAGGTTAACGGTGTTCGCCACTGTGCGGAGGAAGTGATTCCATCAATATCTTGGTCTATGCGAATCGTCGTGTGTAGACCTTATTCATTCGAAACAATGTGTTTTATGGAATGATCCGGCTCCATTCATCCTGGGTAAATGTCACGTAAAGTCGAGTGCTCCAGATACTTAAAGTATATTATGGTTTCTCCCATTTTACAGTGCATGGTATGTGGTCAGTGTTAACCGATAGGATATCAGCATTAGAACAGGCTTTCCTAAATATATGCCGTTATTCAGGAAGCAGAAAAGCGTTTATAGAGTGGCGGATTAGCGCTTGGTTGATCAGAGATACACGGATTTAGCGAAGAGAGGGAGGAGATTAATGGGGAGATAAATGAGCGGCTCAGTTGTTTGACCATAGTGTTTGAACATTTCTACTAGATGGAAAATGGTTCGGCTATCATTGAAACAACATTTCTTTTTAATCATTTACTACTGTTTTTTTTTGTTTTTTTCCTCAAACAAGACACAGAGCAATTTAGCCGTAAAGGGCTAATATTTGGAACCAGATTTGCAGGGATACTATTTTTTCTTTTAAATGGACGTCATCACTTATCAAGGCCCGAAAGGCACTCGGGCATAAGGGTTATCGCGTGTACAGTATTCAATGGGAGTCGTAGTAATGATTAGTATTGGAGATTTGATAAAGTGTCTTAAGGGGCGGTTCATCAGGATTTTTTATGTTGGACTTGAAGACATCCAAGTTGTAGTCAGGTGGGAAACAGGCAAGCGGAATAGTTCCACGGGCGTGCAGTTCTAAGAAAGAAGCTTTGTTCATGGAATCTACGTTTTGATTTAGGCACAGATAAAGAGTGGGGAAAATTGTCAGTGGTTTCAGCTAGACTGGTGCTTATTGTGAACGATTGGGGAGGGGGACCAAAGATTGGAGCTCAGATGAGCACTTGCCATGGAAATAACGCAAAGACATGCTCGTAACGTCTCTTCTGTGAGAGAGGTTGCCGAGAAGAGAAAAGGGCATCCCCAACTCCGCCACGATGTCTATTTTGTACTTTGTCAAGGCAGGATAGGCTATTTTTAGCAGCTCCTGCCCAGATGTGGCAGCAGTACTCCATCCTTGGACGTACTTGGATAATATTTAGGGAGTTGGGTAGCGAGATGTCCGTTTACATTACACTTCAATTCCTGAATGTCAGTACAGTCATGGACGTAAGAAAGGGAATTCATAAGTGCAACAGTCCGAGGGAAAAAATCTACTTCACTAAAATTCTTTACGGCATCTAGGAATCTCTACTGTGTAAGAGTGGAATTGTATTTTTTTTTTTGTCGGGTTTATCGAGGGTGTTGTTTTCGAGGGGGTACTAGTGCTTTTAATTCGTCAGTGCACTTGCCATTTTAAAACAGGAACAAGGATGCCACTTTTCGGCGATGGGACAGAGGTTGGAGTTTAGTTCATAATGCGGTACCTATTAGGTTGGGGACTTTTTTTTAAATTGTGCTTAGGAGCGAATTTGAAAAGTTTGTCAAGAACAAGGGATAGCTCAACAGAGCATTTATTTCTTAGGAAAGCAGGGAGAAGGTCGTGCTTACATATATAAGATTTGTTCAGTATTTTTATATCCTGAACATGAGGTGCAATGACCAGATCATGGAGTCATTTTGTCCGCAAATAGACTTGGAAGCGTGTATATTATAAACATTTTATAAAATACTATATATTATGATTTTGTAATTTCGCATTCTACTTCTAATATGGCTGTTGATCGTTTTAATCCACGTTGCCCAATAAAAGAAATAAGCTGAAAAGCATTGATCATTCATCTAAGATGAACATTTATGAGTTAATTAATCCGTTATTTTTGAATTACGGAACGTTTAGTGCGTTTAATGCATTTATTCACCGCAAATTTTTCCGAAATGTAATTACGTTGACATTTTATTAATTTATAATTTCATTTAACGGCGACTTGTGAATATGGATTTAATAGGCAAACATTTCGCTGGTTATTAAATAATAAATACGCCAGGATGCTGAAAATCAGAACGAGGCAATAGAGGCTTAGCAAAAAGTAGCTGGGTTCGAATCTCATGTACGGCAGGAATTGTTACCCCTACACACACGATTGCATAAGCGTGAAACACTAGTGTCTGTATATATAAAAAATGAGTTTAATTAATAATTATATGTAAAGAAGCGGGGCGCGCCGACGTTGTCTGGAATTGAATAAGGATCAACGAATGTTTCAAAGTGTAGTATCTGTTCTTCAGATGCTGCACTTCCATTTCTTGTTCTCTTTCGGTGGACTAGCAGTCTTTCACGACTGAGGCATTTTTTTGTATCTTTTCTCCACGTTAAAAAACGACCCTGGTGTCTAACTCTGCCCTCGTGAGGAGGCATAGTAAATAGGTACCATGAGTTTCTTGTCATTATATTCCCCCGTGCACTTTTTATACTTGTCTCTTTCCAAAGCGCTTTATTTCCCCACCCACTGCGCTCTGTCTTTTTCTATCCCCCCGCCCACGCTCTGTGTTTTTCTCTTTCTACCCCGCCCACGCTCTGTGTTTTTCTCTTTCTACCCCGCGCATTTTCTTGTTTTTTTCTCCCCACCCCCGCGCATTTACTTTTTTTTTCTCCCCACCCCCGCGCATTTACTTTTTTTTCTCCCCACCCCCGCGCATTTACTTTTTTCTCCCCACCGCCGCGCATTTTCTTGTTTTTTTCTCCCCACCCCCGCGCATTTTCTTTTTTTCTCCCCACCCCCGCGCATTTTCTTTTTTTTTCTCCCCACCCCCGCGCATTTTCTTTTTTTTTCTCCCCACCCCCGCGCATTTTCTTTTTTTTTGTCCCCACCCCCGCGCATTTACTTTTTTTTTGTCCCCACCCCCGCGCATTTACTTTTTTTTTTGTCCCCACCCCCGCGCATTTACTTTTTTTTTGTCCCCACCCCCGCGCATCTACTTTTTTTTTCCCCACCCCCGCGCATTTACTTTTTCTCCCCACCCCCGCGCATTTACTTTTTCTCCCCACCCCCGCGCATTTACTTTTTCTCCCCACCCCCGCGCATTTACTTTTTCTCCCCACCCCCGCGCATTTACTTTTTCTCCCCACCCCCGCGCATTTACTTTTTCTCCCCACCACCGCGCATTTACTTTTTCTCCCCACCCCCGCGCATTTACTTTTTTTTCCCCCACCCCCGCGCATTTACTTTTTTTTTTCTCCCCAACCCCGCGCATTTACTTTTTTTTTGTCCCCACCCCCGCTCATTTACTTTTTTTTTGTCCCCACCCCCGCGCATTTACTTTTTTTGTCCCCACTCCCGCGCATTTACTTTTTTCTTGTCCCCACCCCCGCGCATTTACTTTTTTTTGTCCCCACCCCCGCGCATTTACTTTTTTTTTGTCCCCACCCCGGCGCATTTACTTTTTCTCCCCACCCCCGCGCATTTACTTTTTCTCCCCACCCCCGCGCATTTACTTTTTTTTTCTCCCCACCCCCGCGCATTTACTTTTTTTTTCTCCCCACCCCCGCGCATTTTCCTTTTTTTTCTCCTCATCCTCGCGCATTTTCCTTCTTTTTTTCTCCCTTCATCTGCGTTCGCTCCCTCGTCTGTTTCGTTTGCCTTCTATCCTTTTCGTTCTCTCCTGGCCTCCTTTTTCTCTGTTTTCATCTATTTTGTTGTCGTAAGTCAGTAGCCCTATTAATATAATAACGATCTTTTTTCTTTCTATGTATTTTTTCTTGCCAGGATGTTTGCTAATGCATTCCAGATAAATACTTTCAAATAATACCTGGACTGGCATATTTATAGTTGAAAATAAGACTAAAACATGTGAAAAAATGTTTGCGATATGTAAGACTTGGATAGATGAAAATTTGCATTCATTCATATACAAAATATAGAAATTGAATATCCTAAACAACATACATTTTAAGAACACATTTTAACTTTCAATTCACTTAATATACGATTAAACATACTTAAACATTTACAAGAATTTTGTTTTTTCCCATTCATTCATATATATATATATATATATATATATATATATATATATAATGTATGTGTGTTGGGACGATTTATATAATTTTCTATTATAGCTTTTCGAAAATCTAACATATGCATATTTCTCTTAACTCTAGTATTTAGATAAATGCGCCCCGGCCTCTAAATGCTTATATATATATATATATATATATATATATATATATATATATATATATAGTAATTTATAAAATATATATGGCGATTAAGCTACACTGAATATTCTGCGTTTCATCCAACTATAGGATTCGTCAGTGTAGCTTAATCGCCATATATATTTTATAAATTACTAACTAGCTCTACCTACGTATTGAGCACTTTTGAAGTAAATACTTAAAGTTTACGCATAAATCTATACTTTCATATATTAAATTTATGCGAATAAATGAAGTAGTTATATATATACTAGTATTTCAGCCCGGCGTTTGGCTTTGTATGTTGAGTAATGAAAAAAGTGTTAGTAGGAATGTAGGCTCGAACCCGTACTGTGAAGACGGAACAAAACTGAAAAAATCTGATGTTTTTGCTGTTACGACCACCGCCAAACCAGAAGTTTCTTATGTTTTAATTAAGGCTAGACAATACAAAGGAGAGGATGACTTTCAAAAATTTCGTTAAAAAAAAGCGACTGCCCCCCACCCCCTTTGTAGAAAACTTCCAACTTAAGTGAAGATATTAATGTTTTAGCCAATTTGCGATATTTGTCGTCTGAATGGTCGAATTTTAAAACAATACTGACCTTGTTAAAATCCGTCGCCTCTGGCTTAAATTTTAGGCAGACATGCAAACATACATACATGTATATATTGGTAACTAACAATTTTCGACCCAAACCGATTAAAAAGATTGCCCTATCTCTGAATAGCCTTTATGTAAAATTTCAAATGTTTAGACCAGAAATTGTGTGAGTAATTTGGTAGAGACCGCAGAGGTAATTTTTTTTTAAAACTTTGACCCCTATTATGACCCCTTAACATTTGTTTTTCGGCTCAAATCGAGTTAAGTTGTATCCATGTCCAAGGAACCTATATCTAAAATTTAAAGTGTTCAGACCCAAAATTGTCGGAGGAGTTTGGTAGAGTTCTCAAAGGTCAAAACTTTGACCCCTTACAAGCCAAATTTCTGGCCGATAACCGATCACAAAGATTTTCCCAAATCTCAGTACCCTGTATATCAAAATTTCGAGTCTGTAGACTTAAAATTGACAGGTATTGCGTAAGGAAATGTACATACACGTTCACTTTTATAGAGATATATAGATATGTATGTATATTTATATTATTAAAAAACCTTTTATTTTCCTTATTTAAAAAGAAAATACGTGTTTGTTATATATGGGTCGTTGAATTGTACTCATCTGCAAAATATTTAGTTAATTTACATATGCTTTTATAAATTCATTTGAATCAATTCCGTTGTTTCAGTTTTCTCATGGGATAATTATGTTTAGTTAACTATTACGTGCAATTATATTCATGCGCATATACTACTTGATTTATACTTGCGTAATATTTGCGTAAAACGGTTATAGTAAACACAAACATCTTTCTATATATAGTTATGTATGCGTATATATATATATATGTTTAAAAAATTGTCTTATAAACTCATCTGTCAATCTTTGCTTTACAGATATGAAACTTAATATATAGGGTATTTGAACCCATGTGAAACTTTGAATTTGGGTTTTAGCCGGGGAAAACTTGTGCAAAATTGTAAAAATTAAAAAAATATGAAACTTGCCAGGTGAAGGTCGAACGTCGGTGTTACGAATATGCATGCGTAACGTAATAGCTATTGCTTCATGTTTTAATTTTTTTCCTTGCCACAAACATTTTTTTTGTATAGTTTAGACATTCACGTCAAAGGAAAAAGTAAATCGTAATCTAAACGTTTTGCTTTCAATTTTCGATGGGTGCGTACGTGTCATTTCTTTTTAATTTGTTTTTTTTCAATCATTACAATATATTGAGTTCGATATAATCTATATCTATCTATCTATCTATCTATATATATATATATATATATATATATATATAAGACAAAACAAGCGTGCGAGTTTTGTATGTCCTGCAAAGGATTGGGGGGGGGGCTGTGGGGTTACTATCGCTAGAGAACTTCTTATATACCGCGTAAATCATAATATGTACATATTGCGAACGCGCTTCGCGGCTAGATTTATTTACGTCGACTTTTACAAAATTATTATTTCGGCTTCTCACATGTTGGTTGGGCTTTTTCGTATAAAAGTGAAACAGATGTGAAACTAAGGTACAGTTCTCAGCCTACGGGCCAGGAGCGTCTAGAAAGCAATGGACGTTTGATCAATGTCGGTGAAGACAGTCATAGCAGGCAATTGTTTTCATTTGGGCATTCATCTATTAAAAGGGAGCTGTTTTCCCCCAACACATTATGGAAACAAAACCAGACAAAGTTGGGTAAAAAACAAACCCAAAAGAACTACCCCGCAGTTAAAATTAAGTGCGGAATTTAATTGTTGACCTAATTGAATTCGCTACGCACCTGCCACTTGTGCGTTTATAAACGTTAAATTGAAACTGTTTTCAATTATTTTCCTTTCGCTAGCGAGCCATAAGTTATCAAGTTTTTTTTCATTCACACCACCTTCGCCTCAACGTTGCGGGTTCGATCCTAAGTACGTACGTACGTACCTATCTAACTACCAAAACTTTTTATAATGTTCTTTTCCAATTTTTAACACAAGTTTTTTTTATTTTACTTTTTCGTTTTACATTATGTTCGCTGCCCCCCCCCCGATTTTTAAAAATGAAATTAACATAGGTTTTTGATCTATATCCCCAACACACACACACACACACCTACAAACACCCGGGCAACGCCGGGTACCTTAGTCTATAATAGAAATATCATCTGTCTGTTTAAATGTATGTCTCGCAAAAACATTTGACACCAACGACAAATTTTCAAGAGATCGGAATAAACTGAAGTTCAATCCTTCGAACTACAAATATCGAAAAATTAGCCAAAAATATGAATTCTTTCGCCCTCAACCGGGTACTTTTTACAGGGAGGGGTCAGTTATTTCAATTGTCTAGCCTTAATTTAAATCTACATCACTTCTGGTTTGGCGATAGGCGCAACAGCTAACGCGTTATGTTTTTTCACTTTCTTTTCCTCCTTCGCGATATGGGTTCGAGCCTACCTGCCTACTACCACTTTTTTCTTTTTCGCTCACCACATCCCTCCAAATAGCAGGGCAACGCCGAGCATCCAAGCTAGTATAATAATAAATACAAAATCTGCATTAATCAAAATATCATATTTAAGCGTATATATATATATATATATATATATATATATATATATATATATATATATATATTACGCCGTGCCGCTAGCTAGTTATCCAATAAAAACAATGAGCAATAACCATTGACTCTGATGTGTGCTTTCGAATATTTGCTTACTATAATATAAAAACAAAATTCAACAAATTAAATACTTTAATATATTATAGATGTGCTTTTAGTATAATTGCGTTCTAGCCAGTAAAATAGCTTATATGCTACAATCTTTGCTATTGCTATTCATACCGTGAAACATATTAGAAACCTTACATTAACAGGGATTAAATTAGCTGGTTTTTGACAAGGGTCATGCTGAGTTCATGAGAACCGCATGGTCAAGTCAAGTACCGCTAACATGTAAGCTCGAGTATTATTACTTTAAATATTATGGACTCTATGTCAATAGTGATTTAATTAGCTAGTGTTTATTTTGACAAGGGTTGCACTAAGTGCATAGTAATCCGAATTTGAAAAGTGCAAATGATTTCAGGATCAAGACAGATATGGCTGACATGTAAACTCAAAATTAATCACCATACAAAAACAGGGTGATGGGACAAATTATGTCAGGTTTTCTGAGCTTGGGAGAAACAAAATGGTTTAGATCTGTTTGTCTGTGGAACCTAATTGTGCGAGTCTTCCATGAGTTGTGCACGGCAGTTGGGCAATAATGTAGAAAACTCGATAATCTAACTGCAAAATATCACCCCGACGTATCCGTCCGAATGTGCGAGGTTTAGTCTAAAAGTAAGACCTATTACTATTTTTATTCAGAAACAAAAATATTTGAAAGCTTCGAAGACTAGATTGTTACCATTAAACTGAGGGACTTTTTTATATATGTAGTCGCTACCATTCTGATTGCACTGTTGCCATCCCCTTTCTTGATGCCTCAGTTGTGAAACTCTGGAGCGCTCTTTGTCACTCACTTTCTCTGTCACCACTCTGAAATTGATGAACGCATCTAAATGTTCTGCCATCAAGAGTATTGGCTTCGAAAATATTTGACGGGCGCCGGTGAATGTTGATCGATTATATTTTTCTGCATGAAGGAATTCAGTGACGTACCTTTTATGATGTACGTCCATGATAAGCTTCTTTTTTTTTAAGTCTCACACCATGAAATGAAACTTTCAGGACATGGATGTATTAGTTCAGTAAACATGGCAAAGCAATATACAAGCCAGCTGAACAGTGCGGGCGGAATAAAAACAGGAATTATTACTTATGAAATGTATCACGTATCACTCATTTCAGCAAAGTTGCGTTAATCTAATATATAAAAGGCTATATGCATGTCCCTGACTGCCTCTTCTGTTCTAAATTAAATGTATATAATATATATATATATATATATATATATATATATATATATATATTATCTATAAAAGTGAACGTGTCTGTCTCTCTGTGTGTCTGTGTACATTTCCCTACGCAATAACACTGTCAATTTTTAGTCTATAGACTCGAAATTTGAAATACCGGGTACTGAGATTTGGGAAAATCGATGTGACGGGTGTCAGCAAGAAATTTGGCTGTTAAGGGGTCAAATTTCAACGATTTGACCTTTGAGAACTCTACCAAACTCCTCCGACAATTTTGGGTCTAGGCACTTGAAATTTTAGATATAGGTTCCTTGAACATGGATCTAACTTAATGAAGTGATTTGAGCCTGAAACAATAAATTTTAAGGGGTCATAATAGGGGTCAAAGTTTTAAAAAATTAATCATTTTTTTTTTGTTTTTTTGCTTTTTTGCACAGCATACACCTCCAAACACCCGAGCAACGCCGGGCACCCCTGCTAGTATATATAAAAGTGAACGTGCCTCTGTATGTGTGTCTGTCTGTGTACATTTCCCTACGCAATAACTCTGTCAATTTTAAGTCTACTGACTCGAAATTTGATATACAGGGTACAGAGATTTGAGAAAATCTATGCAATCGGGTTTCGCCCAGAAATTTGTTTTCTAAGGGGTCAAAGTTCAACGATTTGACCTTTGAGAACTCTACCAAACTTCTCCGACAATTTTGGGTCTAAACACTTGAAATTTTAGATCAATGTCCAAGGAGCCTATATCTAACTTAATAACTTGATTTAAGCCCAAAACAATAAATGTTAAGGGGTCATGATAGGGGTCAAATTTAAAAAAATAAACATGAACTTTTTTTCTTTTTGCTCAGCATACACCTTTAAAGACTCTGGCAACGCCGGGCACCCATGTTTGTGATTCTATTTTTTGTGACGTCAGCACGCGGGCCAGACATGTTAATTCCACGCACATGCTTCGACCACATGTACTGGCAACACAAGTTACAGATTTTCCCTGTGGACATTCTTTATTTCAATTGTTCCATTACCTCTAATTACAATGAATAATTCTTGCATTCTTAGAATCGTATCTAATATTTTTCATTCAAACAACTGCGTTCGATTCCAGCATTCTTGTCCAATGATAATATTTGATCCTGATTATTTTGTTTCTAACTAAAAACCGGAAGTTTTCCCTTTCAATATACAACAATAGCACATGTCTCCTTAACATGCATACTTACACCTTATTCGAAAACCGTAAAACCCTACCTCTTCACTTGTGACGTCCCTATATGCCAGAAAGCCTTCTACTCCAATATTTTCTTCCCTCAGAGTGCTAGAATTTTAAATTCCCCATTTGCTTGTTACTCACTGACGGTACTAACCTGCGAAGGTTAAATGTAATTCGAACAGACATTTAGCTGCTAAACTCCCCACAATCTTTAGATAGACACGATCTCAAATAGTATCCACGTACGTCTAAGTTGCAATATTGCTTGTATTCGATGAACATTTTTAAAATGTTTAAAATATATTTTGTGACGATCGAAGCTTGACAACATACAATTATTGAGAACATTGCTACGTGAATGACGTTAGAAAAATAGTTTCCAAAAAATCTTGCTGATCCAAGATAAGTAAAAGTATTTCAAGGAATTTATAGTTTTCAGATATTTCGACATTTCAAGCAGGTGTTTTTTTTTATGAAAGAACACTTCCCAATGAAACTTGCTCATAGTTCGATTAATCAGTATGAGATCTTTTGTTTTTGATGTTTCACGTGAATAAGTATCAATGAAAAGTGTCGGGATTCGGCAAGAGGTTAAGTTTATAAGAATGAATAGAATATTGGATTATAGATTTTTAGATTAACAATGGAAACATTTTTTTATTGAAACACATTTTCGCAGTAAGAACATTATCTAAATAAAGAATAAATGTAAAAAAAATTAAGCCGTTCTCTGAACCGACGGACATACATATTCAGGTAAATGGCCGAAGCAATTTAAAGCTACCTTCAATTTTTATTATTTTTATTATTTTCAGAAAATATTACAATTTTAACTTTTAGCCTAATTTTCGTACTTAGGCAGAGAAAGTGCCGTGCTTTCCTTCTATAATATTTCGAATTCAAGATTTAGAGTATCAGTTTATTAAATTGCCAGATGAAATTATAAAAATTGGTCAGTTTTCTCATAAGATTTACAGCAAAAACATACTAGGTTTTCAATAGTCTACGACAATTTTAAATGCCTGTACAAAAAAGTCTGTAAAATTATTGAAAGCAACTGGTATTTAGATTTTCTTATAGATTTTAAAACCTTAGCTCACAAAGAAAATTAATTATATCTTTTGACGTAAAGTCCTAAGTTTATGGTTTACGTAATATTTCAAAACCTTAAAACATTTTTTATTAAGCGTTGAAAATTATTTCAATCTTCTAAAGAATTCTTCTAACTACATCCTTTATGCAATATATAAACATCTAGGTTCGTGCACATAATATACTAGCATGATCACCTGACGTTGCACGAGATTGAATGAAGGTCAACAGATGTTTCAACCTTCCATATTTTATTGCCTTCGATTAATTGCCTGCTTTAGTCGGAAAGACGCTTCACATGTCTCCCCGCAGTGACTTAGCCTACCATACACTGTAGTCTATATTGATTTTATAAAATCGCTTTTATATAATGGCTTTTTTTTTTTTTTTTTTTTTTTTTACACAGTGATCACCACTTATCAAGGCCCGGAAGCCACTCAGGGATAAGGGTTATTGGCTTGGATTCAAGTTTAAAATGCAAAAGTAAACAACCATGTTTCAATTTTACTTTAAAGAGAAACATTAATTTCAAACGCGCCCCTGTCATATCCCAGAGCACACGCTTCGTTTTAACTGCAGGGCTTTCAAGCTTGGGCGGTAATAAAACTTCTGAAATTCACTTGTGGTTCAATTTGTGTAATTTAAGTGGAAATCGCATGTTCGTTCTTTCATCGGGTTTTTTCGATTATCAATACTTATCGAATACATTCCGAGACAAAAGCTATTTAAGAACACATAAAGTATATCTGCGTGAAATATAAAAAAACAGCCCAACCGTTTCGGTGTCCATGTAGAACTCTCTTTATTTCTCTCTCTCTTTCTCTCTCTCTCTTACACACACGCACACAATGTTTTACTTTTAATAGTAGAGATAAATATATTAACAGAAACCGAAACGGTATTAGAAATTGCTGCTTTTGTCCAGGTTTATATATTCATATGAAATTGCCTGTGGCGCTCAATATACAAAAAGACGAGGGAAGCAAACAGCTAATGCAAGTTTGCAAATTAAAATGTCCCCCCTTTCATATTCCGTAGAACTGCGTATAAAATACGGATAAAATGTAGCGTGAAAGTTGTATAGTTGAGGATATAATACTTAAATGTTTACTCGATAAAATTTGCGGCAAGATATTCCCAATTTATTTTATTTTTTGCCATAACAGGAATCAACCCGAAAAACATTAATTCAGGCTACTTCCAATTCGTCTTTCCAATTCAATAAACTGTTTACTAAACAAGAACTATATATAATGAACTAACTACAGATTTGATTTCAAACGAGCCTTTTAGTAGAATTTGTAACAACAAAGTCAGTTCTTTCTACATATGTTGTGTGTTTATATGTACTAGTCTTTGACTCGCTTTTAGTGAGTGACCCTTGTTCCTCCTGCTGAAACGCAAAAAAAAAAAAAATGAACTCCGACACTAGACTTAAAGCTGGTTTAATCGTGTTCCACCGAAGGAAGAAGTTTCATCAGAATATGAAATTCAAAAGCGATAACCAGTCGCATGTATAAATCCGTTAGGGGAAATGATTACGTTTGTTTTTGCAACTAGTGCAAGGTGCTGTCGACATTCACCTACATACAGCGGCTGGTATTCATAAATTGGTCACCCATCTGGTACTGACCAGGCTCAACATTGCTTAAGTTCGCTGACTTAATAAGAACTAGTGTATCAACATTATTCCGTATGTTTGTTTTGTCTATCTCAGACGAATAAAACGTGAAAAGACACAATACGGTCGTTGAGTTTTGCTCAAGGTTATATCTTATAGAGAATCAACTTAGGAAAGAGATTTACGTTATCATTATTATTTATTTCTTAGGTACTTTGTAGCTTTAAAAAGTTGATTGATGTAGACGGGCAAACATTTAAGCAACATTCGCCTAGGTTACAATTTTCCTAAATTATTGACCGTGACTCGTTCGCATAGTTTTTGTCCAGACTAACTGAAACGTTTGTTTCTCTCGCTCAAAAACCTAATATGATTCGTCATTGTTCGACTGCTTTGTCTACGGCGTATTACGTCTGCCCGCTGCATTCGTTGATCCTCATTAAATCTTTGGTAACGTCGGGTCTCCTCGCTAGTTGTAAATAAACCGTTCATATGTGTTACGATAGATAAAAAAAAACATTGTAACGTTTGTATTCAAATTCATCAAAGGGGACAAATATTTAGTGTAATGTTTGTTTACACCCGTCTAGCTGAATCCATTGTGAAAAATTTCCCCCACTCTATATCTTTGCCTAAATCAAAACGCGGATTTCATGAACAAAGCTTCTTTCTTAGAACTGCACGCCTGTGGAACTCTGTTCCGTCTGCCAGCTTCCCTCCGGACTACAACTTGGATGTCTTCAAGTCTAATGTTAACAAATTCCTAATGAACCGCCCCCTTAAGTAAACACTTCATCAAATCTCCTCACTAACGTAATGTACTTGCAATAACCCTTATCCCTGAGTGGCTTCCGTGCCTTGATAAGTGGTGATCACTGTGTAAAAAAAAGAAAAAAAAAAACATAGTTATTTTCGGATATGTCTTCTTCGCGTCCCGGGAGATGGATATAAACAGGTGCGGAACAACTAAATATACGTCCCCTTGTTTAAATTTGAAACCGATGGTATTAATGCTGTTCTGATCTTCTGTGTTAAATTTATAAATAAATATGATGCTCTTTATTTGGATTTTTTTTAATCGAGTTCTCTATTGCAATTCTCAGCCACAAACTGAATTTAAGTAGAAGTCAAGTATCCTTAAATATACTTTTATACAAAATAGAACCAGATTTGGAGTGAGGTATTTCTCACTTTTTCGTTTCGTTTAACTTTATCTTAAGTTCTTAGAAATCAAGGAGATCTCTTTTAAGGGTTAACATTTGATTTCGTTTAATTAAAATCTCCGATATCTTTCCAATGTTAATCTAATAAGGAAATTAAGAACATTAATTTCCCTTTCCCCAATTGACCATTTATGTTATAGTGTGTATTCCTTGTGGTCTCCTGGTCTTATCTGATTTCAGGGTATCTCGTCTGGTGGATTAGTCAGCTTAGTACTGTTAAAATAGTTAAGATCAGGTGATGATGGTGCACCACCACTCGTAATATTTTCAGTGGTGTAGCCATAAAAAGATCTTATTTCGTCAGTACAAACTGTTATTTTAAATCGTTGATCAGGGTTTACTTATAGGATGAAGTATCATGCCACAAAATATTTCTTGCGAGTGAGGCGTTGAATATTTCTTGCGAGTGAGGCGTTGAATATTTCTTGCGAGTGAGGCGTTGAATATTTCTTGCGAGTGAGGCGTTGAATATTTCTTGCGAGTGAGGCGTTGAATATTTCTTGCGAGTGAGGCGTTGAATATTTCGTGCGAGTGAGGCGTTGAATATTTCGTGCGAGTGAGGCGTTGAATATTTCGTGCGAGTGAGGCGTTGAATATTTCGTGCGAGTGAGGCGTTGAATATTTCTTGCGAGTGAGGCGTTGAATATTTCTTGCGAGTGAGGCGTTGAATATTTCTTGCGAGTGAGGCGTTGAATATTTCTTGCGAGTGAGGCGTTGAATATTTCTTGCGAGTGAGGCGTTGAATATTTCTTGCGAGTGAGGCGTTGAATATTTCTTGCGAGTGAGGCGTTGAATATTTCTTGCGAGTGAGGCGTTGAATATTTCTTGCGAGTGAGGCGTTGAATATTTCTTGCGAGTGAGGCGTTGAATATTTCTTGCGAGTGAGGCGTTGAATATTTCTTGCGAGTGAGGCGTTGAATATTTCTTGCGAGTGAGGCGTTGAATATTTCTTGCGAGTGAGGCGTTGAATATTTCTTGCGAGTGAGGCGTTGAATATTTCTTGCGAGTGAGGCGTTGAATATTTCTTGCGAGTGAGGCGTTGAATATTTCTTGCGAGTGAGGCGTTGAATACTTCTTGCGAGTGAGGCGTTGAATACTTCTTGCGAGTGAGGCGTTGAATACTTCTTGCGAGTGAGGCGTTGAATACTTCTTGCGAGTGAGGCGTTGAATACTTCTTGCGAGTGAGGCGTTGAATACTTCTTGCGAGTGAGGCGTTGAATACTTCTTGCGAGTGAGGCGTTGAATACTTCTTGCGAGTGAGGCGTTGAATTTTCCTTTCGGGTTAGGCATTCACGATATGAAGTTTGTATATGAAAAAGCAAAATGAAATTATATTTTCGTAATTTGTATCAATGAATAAGAATTATCAAAAGTATTTTTACAAACGATGAAAGAAAGTGGAATTAATTTATCGGGCATTTTCCTATGTCTGGGAGTTTGGCGAAAGACGTCTTCCTTTCTTGGTGCTTAGTTGCAAACTGAAAAATCTCCAGAGCAGGCTGATGGCGATCATACCAATTATTCTTTAAAATAAAGAGGGTCAGAAGAATAGTGGGAATTTTGGGAGTTGAGAAATGGTAATCTGGATTGCTGAAAGTAATTACTTAAACTAATCTAAAGATCGCTGATTCATTTCCAGGTTTTCAGCACCGTAACCAAACACGTCTGTCAAAAGCTATGCCTACGACATTTTACACAAAACAATTCTGCCGGATATTTAAAAGAACATTAAAATAGCAGAGATGGCGCACTCTGACCTGAAAATGAAACAGAATGAGGTTCAATTGAGAAAGCAAACAATTTATTCGTCTATGATGTAAAGCTCCACAGAGGTTTAACCCTTACCCTAACCAGCATAATCACGTTTGACAAAACGACTCCCGCCAGATCACCAAAGTTAAGCAAGAATGAACCTGGCCAGTACCAGATGGGTAACCATTTGGGACTTCCAGGTGCTGTATGTGCTTTCTGCTCATCTCTCCATTGTTTCCAGTTGTCCTGAACTTGCCACTGGACTCAAGCGGTGTCGATTAAAGGGAGGTATAGTTGGGGATTGCACAAGCCTTTTCACACAATTACACGCGCTGCTTCCACTACAGGGGTATTGAAAATGTAAAAAAAAAAAGAATTGGTGGCGTAGTGGATAAATTAACTGTCGAATTCAGTTTTAAAGTTGCACTTTTTTTCTGGTGGTTTAAGATCCAATCCTCAGTGCCGACAATACTTAAATACAATTGTAACTTAAGCACTTCAACCCAGTTATAACTGACAGAACGAGAACATTCGACCGCTATGAATTAAATGTTTCTATTCGAAATTCTGTGCAGATTTCTGAGTTTAACAAGATATAACGGACCCGATATTTGGAGGGGTACTGACAGTTTTCAATGCTCCTCCATTCACCTAGTCATTGCGGCACCTTAACACAACACACACACACACACATATTTGTTTGGTTGTATAAAGACACACTTTAGAAAAAATTAAAGAAAACTGTAAACAAATTAAATAGTTTTGATCTTATATCGGATCGCAGGGTCAAAAAATCGAAATATGTGGATGTGTGCTTGGGTAAATCGATGACGTCTAAACAGGATTTTAAATCCAGTGCGCTCACGCAATATATATCTGCGCACTTAGATGTAATATGCGGCACATGAAAAAGAAAGTCGATATTTGTCGAACAACAAAATTAGATATAAACGAATGAAGAGAAAAGAAAACAGGCTTTGATATTACAAAAAATACCATATGAATCTGCCCACATAATGTGGGTGGCTATTCAGAAAGTAAACACACACACACACACACACATATATATACATATTCATACATACACACACGTATTTACATATATATATACACATGTTTATATATATATATATATATATATATATATATATATATATATATATAATCAAGAGGTCGATGTCTACAAATTACATCCATCCATCCACTCGTTCGTCTCATTCAGTTTGTTTCGATCACTGGATCGATCTCTCATTCGATCGATGAATCAATACATTTTGCGGTGTTCTCTTATGTGTGCACTGTAAACTATTTCATATACCGATTGCTTATACACAAGTCCCTGTTATCCTGCTGCCTATAACGTCAGAGTTAGACACAACGTCGGTTTTTAATGTGGGGGTGGAAATCCAACTTCCTAACGATAGGAACAAGGATAAGGATAAAAAAAATTCTCTCTATCAAGAAGGATTTCTCATCCATGAAGAATTACTTTTCCACTGACCGAGGGCATAAAAGGTGAAATGTACGAGAGCATCAGAACAGATACTACACTGTGATCTTTGTTCGATGTGGCGACATAGTATTGAAATATAGTATTTGTTAGTCGAACAGTATAAACAGATTTTTTTTTAATTACTTAAAGCTAATTCTTTTTTTATTGTCCAATACTGGTTGCCTTATTAAGACTAGACATAAAGGTGGACAAATAAAATAGTTATTACTAGTAGGACTAGTTAAATTTTTAGAAAAAATAAAAATATATGCGATCAACGAAGATGTTTTGATAAAAATATATTTTTTGGATAAATAAAATATATTAGATTTGGGACAGTAAAAAAAACCCAGCAAATATAGGTTTAATCATATTTCTATGAAAACGGTGTCCAATTTATTTTAATGAGACGAATTATTAAGTACTGATAAATACTCAATGAGTAATATTGTGCTACATAGTTCAATACAAATAATAAAATCACATTGTAAGTGACGATATTTAATTTGCCCTTACGTGTAATTCTTCCTAGCAAACAGTTTTAATTTTTGCTCTGCTACTTTCCAATGTTCTTTATTTTACGTATACGGCATAATCACTTTTGACGCACCGGTTCCCGTCAGATCACCGTAGTTAAGCAACGATGAGCCTGGTCACTACCAGATGGGTGACCATTTGTGGCTTCCAGGTGTTGTATGTACTCTGCGCTTATCTCGGCATTATTGACAATATTTAATTTACTCATTACGTTTAGCTCCTCCTAGCAAACAGTTTTAGTTGTTGCCCTGCTATTTTCGAATGTTCTTTTTAGGTGACGTTTCGCTGATTTTTTTTCTTGCGAGTTTTTTTTTCTCACGCTATTGCAACAATTAATGATATTCTAAAACGAGGCTACATCGAAGGGAGATCACTGTCATATGTTTGTCTATGGTTTCGAAGAGTCACTTATTAACTAAGTGGAACAAGCAAAATATTATACAGACAAAAACATTATTTGCTGGCTTCAAATGCAAAGCAATTTGTAAGGAAATATGAAAAGCTTTTGAAATTAAGCAACATTACATCATTCGCTACTCCTACCTGGAAATATGAGCACTGTATAGTCCTCAATAGGGATTATTTCTACATGAGCTGTTCCACAAGCAATGATTCCTATTTTTATACTCGAAAAGTTGAAGAGCTACGAAGACTGGAATGGTGTTACTAAAACGAGCAACCTTTGATACTCCAGAATTCATTTTTCTACATAGTCACTACATTTTCAATGCACTTTATGTCAGGCTCTTTTGATATCTTGGACGTAAATGTCTGGACCGGTCTTTTGTCACTTATATCGTTTGTAATCGATGAACACATCTAACTGTGTTGACATCAACAGGTTCCGATGATTGTTGATCGATCCAATTTTTGTACAGGGAGGGAATATATGACGCATCTCCGCTTCTGACGCACATCGGTGACTGGAGTTAGATTCTTAGAGCCTCAAACACTGGATATCTGCAACAGAAAATAATACTTTCATATTATGTTCAATTGTCATAATAAGGCAATTTGACAGCCCCTTTGATCCATTCTGGCGGAATAAAAATAGGACGCATTACGTTTTGGAACATAATTCGTATTTCGCATGAAATAACGTTGCCACATCTGGGTTGGCGCATCAACCACTAGTAACTGCCTTTTAGACGAGGTCCAAAATGTTTCTAATCTAGGTCCACACTATATGATAAGCTACAATCTCTGTCCCATCGCCAAAATATTGCATCCATATCACTCTTTCACAGGTCCTGGATATGACCTTAAACTATATCCAGTGGTGAGGCCCCAGCTTGTGGCTTTGAGGAGTGTGGAGCCACCCTTTAATTACCATTGCTCCCAGGTCCACTCTGACCCGGAGTGGTAATACCTGTTAGGGTCCCAACTATGGGTTAAATAGAAACCGGCGTGAAAATAACAAATATATTATATTTTAAAAAAAAAAATTCTACAAAATCTTTGGATTCGGCATTAAATAACCCGAAAAGGGTTGATATGCCGTAAAACAAAAACAACCAACCAACCACTCTTTCACAAGTAATTTAATTATTCCGAGATGAATTAGTAGCAATTGTGCCATCTCAATGTATATACACTCGACAAGCAGCAAGATTCTACCCCTTCAATTTAAGATCCCTAGCTAAGGGAAAGATTCATCTTCCCTCGAACTAATAGATTTTGGAATTCCCACCCGGTTTCTTGCTTCCCTGCCTGTATAAACCTGCACAAATTTAAATATAATGTGAACAAACACCTTGCGGTTCAACTTCACATAAACTCCTGTTAGACACGGTTCTAAACAATAGCCTTTTACCTCCAAGTTATGGAATGAAAAATACTTCGCAATAATAATTCAAACTAGCCGAAGAAACATGCACGAACGCTTAGTCCAACTTTTGGTCGATGTTTAAATCCTGCCAATGGCGGTATAACAATAGCTTACCTCATTTATCAGTTTTATTAAGGTTAGATATTTGTTTGAGAATAAATAAAATATTTTATATGTACATATATTTAAATAAATCAGATCAATTATATGTATATCATTATTATATTAAATAAATAAATTAAATATAATTGTATGCATATTATTAGTGTTTTTATGGAAAGGGCTACATAAAATCCATGAAACCACTTGTTGCAAAAAGTTTTTAAAATAATAATAATTCAAGGTCAATAATTGTTTCATGACTATATAGTCCAATTAAGAAATCAGCAATTCTTGTCAAAAATATTGTTCGAAGAATACGAGGATTAAAGGGCAACATAAAGGAAGAGAGCGTTACGACGCTACTGAAATCACATTTGATATTTGGCGTTCAGGGAGTTATTCTTTCTTTCCGATCGCATGACATGCATTCTGACATAATTTGAGCAACGAAAAACGCCATTATTATAACTGATTAAACAAGTCTTGCCTTCCTTTAAAACATGTCATGCGTTTAAACACTTAACTTTAAGAAAAAGCCTGTTATTTTTTTTTCTGTATTTTGTTTTACATTTTTCTATTCAGTTTTCGTTTTAATTTAATGCCTTATTTGTCGCCTGGCGATGTTTTGAAGCATGAAAGAGTACCTTCATTGTAACTATTTAGGTAAATTAGTTTAATTGAATAGTATATATGAGTATGTGTGCCATCTATGTATAGACTGCTTTACTGTATCACAACTCTTCAGTGCGGCTAGAAACAAAACTGCCATAATCTGGAATCGAATTTCGACCGTCTACAGTCGACAGTCGGATCTTAAAGCAATAACCTATTTGGATGCTACTAAGGTAAATGAAATCGCAATGATAAACACTGATTTATCGGAAGCTCAATTTGTTTACACAAATAACGTTGAATTTATACGCTAGTTGCAGTTGGGTTTTTCACTTACCAGTATGCTCGATCCACAAGAATGTTAGTCATCCACGTAGACATTTAATTCTTTTCAAATCAAATCTGTAATAGAAATCTCACTTGTCTGCTTAAATGTTTGTATGCATGTATGTCTGGCTAAAACATTTGAGGAAGGGGACGACTTATCAGGGGATCAGTATCATTGTGAAGCACGACCCTTTTGACGACAAATATTGAAAAATTGGCTAAACACATTAATTCCTTCCTGAGCAATTTTCTACAAGGAGGGGTCGATATTTTCACCGATATTTTTTTATTCATCCCCCCTTTTCGATTAGCTAGCCTTAATTAAAGCCTTCGCATCTTCCGGTTTTGCGATGGACGCAACAGCAAAGATGTCACTTTTTTCACGTTCTTTTTTCCTTCGCGGTACAGGTTTGATTCTGCCTGCCTACTACCACTTTTTTTGCTCAACACACACCTCCGAATACTCGGGCAATGCAGGGCACCATCTTGGTTTTAAATCAAAGTACGCATGATAGTATCGAATCTGTTTACAACTGTTGGCACAAAATGTTTATTTTGAGTTTTTGTGCAAGTAGACATTGTTGCATGCCATTCTCATTAAGTTAATTATAAAACAGGAACAAAGATGCAGCTTAGCTTTGATGGGGCAGAGATTAGAGTTTGGCCTACAGTGTGAGACTTATTAGATATGAGACACGTAATTTCGACCCCCTGTAAGACGTAGACTAACGGTAGCTTTAGCTAACTAGATGGCGCAACAATGATTAGGGGCCGGAGGCTTAGCAGAGGTATATTCTCTAATGTGAGATATTTTCTAGTATAATATAGCGAGTCCCCTTTCTTTATGGCAGCCTTGACCATGTTCCCAATGTATTTACCCCAAGTAATTGTGGTTGTAAATGTTAAACTGAGAAGTTAAAACCGTGTTATTTTTTGTATGTGACGTTTTCACCAATAAGCAATCATTAAACAAAATTTTAAAAGGTATTTATGCATATATGCGGGTGTTTATACAGGGTATTTCTATTTTCTTTATTTGTAGCTGTTTTGGCGTGGTCGTTTCGTCTAGTCTGTTGGAGGAAAACTTTATGTGCATGAAAAGCTCATGGGAGACGTTCGCTGAGTTTCCGCAAGGTTTTACTTCATGGAATAAACTTAGTAGAAAAAGAGACTAAATGAATACATAATTATCTACCTAATCTCCTAACTTAGGAAATGAATAACGGATAGACAGACATCGACGACACATTCACCTTAGATAATTGTTACGCCGTTTCTCATCTGCATGGCTTTCACTGAGAAACAGATTGGAAACATTTTGTTTTGCTCAAAAACGTGAAACAGAAACAGTTTGACAACGTAGTTCCACCTTTTGCCTCTGCTTTATCGCTCATCATTAATTCAACCCGGAAAAGTGTTCTCTTTTACAGACATGGATTATCCTTACATGTACAAAGTGACCTTTATCAGAATTCACACAAGCATGCTATGTCGTTATTTCTGACGTATGATCCACAATATGTAGCAATTATATATACCTGCTAATATTTATTGCTGTTAGAGTAACAAGCGTTGGTAAAACATGTTGGGTGTGCAGTTTATTCCTGATTTTGCATTAATATTGCCGCTGGTTGTCGCACGAAGGTTAGTCGCTCAAGAGCACCTGAGGCTTAAATCGACCTGAGAACAACAAAGATCAATCAGGAGTGAAGTAATTAAGATCATAGTTCATTTGCATCAAATCCTGATAAGTGAACGAATGGAGGACATTAACGATAGCATAATTGAAGTGGCATACCAAAATCAAATACCCTATCTCTAAAATAGTTTTATATCCTTTGTAGAGATATTTGATAGTGTTCGGTATTCGATAGCAATAAGAGATACTCTTCTTTTAATACTTATTCCTGGGTTGGTATGCTTATAGAAGGCAGCAATTTTGACTTGAAATACAAGGTGTTCCAAAATTGATACACCCACTTCAAATCCTCATATTTAATTCTTAACTATGAATGGCAGTAATATGAAAGCAACGTCATTGTAAAGCTAAATGCGTTTTGCGTTTTGTAACCGACGGATTCTTTTCATTTATTTCAGATCCTTAATATATCTTGATATATTCAATGTCAATATATGCCCAGGACTTTATAATACACTATATATATTTATATATATATATATATATATATATATATATATATGTATATACACACACACACACAAGAAAACGCATTAAAGCGCAGAAATTAGTTACTCGTAATTTCTGGTTGGTTGTTTTTGTTTTACGGCATATCAACCCTTTTCAGGTTATTTAATGCCGAATCCAAAGATTTTGAAGAACAATTTTTAATAGAATATATTTGTTGTTTTCAAGTCGGTTTCTATTTAACCCATAGTAGGAACCCTAACAGGTACTACCACTCCGGGTCAGAGTGGACCTGGGAGCAATGGTAATTAAAGGGTGGCTCCACACTCCCCAAAGCCCGCAAGCTGGGGCCTCATCACTGGATATATTTTAAGGTCATATCCAGGACCCCCATTGAGGGACTTTTACCCTCTGTAGGGAGGCAGTCGGTGTATTCTAATGCTCCACCGACAGGGCCGCCTAATTTCTAGAACACCTATAACAGTGTAGTAAATAATAAGCAATCAACAATCCCCCCACTATTCAACAATAATGAGGTTGTTTGCACGGCGATCGAGAAAGTTAAGATGCTTGTCCGTCAGTTTGCCTCAAACTCTACTTTGCACCCAGCAAATAACTACGAAAACCACACTAGATGACCTGAAAATCACCCCTTCTCAAGTACATGATATCAGAGATAACCTAGGCACCTAAAAAGCATGTAGATTTGATCTCATCCGGGCTGTATTATTAAAAGAAGTTCCATTGAGGTTGCTCCAGTTCCGTCCAAACTCTCGAACAAATAACTTAACGAATCATGCTTTTCTAACTGCTGGAAAACTGCTTCTATGGTAGCAGTTTACAAAAATTCTAGTGAAAGAAGGAAAATATTAATTTTCCCCCATTAACCTCCTCCCTATTTTCGCAATTATATTTAAGCTCAGTTAATCAAGCTCTAGTTCACCATCTTACTGTTCCTAAACTTCTGTGCGACCATCAATATGGATTTAGGAAAGATCGGTCTACTGCAGATATTCTAACTGTAATCTATGAACGTATATGCCATGCAGAGGGAAGGGCAGTAGCCCTAGATATATATAAGGCTTTGACTGGATATGGTACGATAGTCTTATGAAAATAAGACCGTATGGCATTACCGAACGAATACTAAACATAATTAAAGTCTTCTAAAATAAGAGAAGAATCCGGGTTATCCTTGATGGTCGTACGTCTAAACAATATGATATAAATGCGGGTATACCTCAGGGGTGGATCCTTGAACCTTTGTTATTCTTGATATTTATTAAAACAAACTCCCTGTTACTAAGATTGGAATATTTGCAGACGACACGACGCTTCAAAACAGGCACGAGAGGGAAAAAGAATCAACACATATCCAAGGCAAGGGCGGCAACTCTAGGCAAATACCTCCAGTCTGTAGTGGAATGAGGTCAAAAATGGATTATAACGTTTAATGCTTTGAAGACTGAGCTCTTTGCTTCAATAATTATAAGAAAACTTAACCACCGATAGCTATGGTTAAAGATCTATTACCTGAAAGTATTTCGTTCATACTCCTCTGCTAAACGTTCACAGGGAACAGGAATTGGAACAGATACATCGAGAGCATTGCCAAGACTGCTGGGACGAAGGCGGGATCTCTCTTCTGTGCTAAAAAACTACGCCTAAATGTATCCTGTACCTCTACAATGCCACCATTTGCGCATGTATGGAGTGTTGTTGTCACATTTGGGCTGGTGCATCTGCTACTAGTCTCTCAGTCCTGGACAGGGTTCAAAAGAGATCCTGAACTGTCATCTAAGCTTCAACCTCAGTCTCATCGAACTGTTGCATCTCTCTGCCTGTTTTATAAGCATTTTAACATTGAATTATAAGTCCTTGTACTCCCTCGACGTAAATATCCCCGACAAATCCGACAAGCAGCAAAGTCCTGCCGCTACACAGTTGTCCATAGATGTAATAAAGCCGTCTACTCTAATAGTTTCTTCCTCAGAACTGCCATACTTTGAAATTTCATTCCAGATTCCCGCTTTCCCGACTGTGCTAACACTTGAAGTTCAAGTGTAATGTGAACAAACATCTTGCTGCTCAGTTCCCTACATACCTTATGTCCCTGATAGTAGCCCCTACATCAAAGAAGCATTGTGCATTATTTGGGTTAAAATGTAATTAAAAAATATAAAAAAATAATACGAGAGTTGTTCCAAAAGTAAGACCGGCCCTGTCGGTGGGGCATTAGAATACACCGACTGCCCCCCTGCAGAGGGTAAAAGTTCCCCAATGGGGGCCCTGGGTATGACCTTAAACTATATCCAGTGGTGAGGCCTCAGCTCGGGGAGTGGGGAGCCACCCTTTAATTACCATTGCTCCCAGGTCCACTCTGACCCGGAGTGGTTGTACCTGTTAGGGTTCCAACTATGGGTTAAATAGAAACCGACTTGAAAACAACAAATATATTCTATTAATTTTTTTTTCTTCAAAATCTTTGGATTCGGCATTAAATAACCCGAAAAGGGTTGGTGTGCCGTAAAACAACCAACCAACCAACCAACCAACCAAAAGTTAGACCGTTTATTATTTAGACTCAAACGTTGTAGACTGGAGTGTCACCATTGAAATTAGCGACCGATTATGCTCAAGAATTTATTTTTCAACATAGTCACCACCATTCTCAAGTCTCTTTTGCCAGCGATACACGATTCCTTCGTTCGTTAGTCACATCACTTACCACTCTTATATTCACGAACTCCTTTGCTAACTGTGCTAACATCCACAGTATCTGTTTTGGGATGATGAGGATGAATGTTGAACGAGTCGATTTTTCTGCATGGAGAAATTCAAAGACGCATCTGAGCTTCTGATTAATGTCTATGACAGGGGTCTATTTGAGAGTCTCACGCCGTAAATATCTGCAACAGATGTGAAACTTTCAGGTCATAAATGCATAAATTTAGTCGCCGTAACAAAGCAATTTGCACACCCCTCTGATCTGTTCGGATGGAATAAAAAATAGGATGCATTTCTTTTGGGAACATCACTTGTACATTACTGAATATATACTTTGCAAAGATGGATGATAATATTAAGCCAGTACTTAATATTTATAAAACTAATATACGGTCGTTACTTTTATTATATAAACATGTCTATTTTTACTATTATATAAAAGGAACTTTATGTGCATGTCTGATTTCGTTCCCTATGGACTCGAAAACGGCAGCGCCGATTTTTATGGAATTTCACATGAAGGTATTTCCTGTGATTCGCAGTATTCTTAGATGCCTTTTGTATCGGAATTTCTTCAATAGGTACTGATAATCGATAATCGAAATAATCCGATGAAAGAAAGGATAGGCGATTTTACCCAAAGTTAAGACCTTACACAGCCTAACATCACAAGCGCATTTGAAAGGTTTTATTACATGATCCAAAAGGCCTGACATATAAAATCAATAATAGGTTCTTTTATATGATAGGAGCGCGTTCGAAATGAATGTTTCTGTTTGAAGCACACATGTACAATGATACTTGGCTTTTACATTTATAATTCTATTGCAGGTCATTATATATAGAACATAATTTTATAAAATCAATAGTAGATTTTCTGTAGTGCAATATAGACTACAATATATTGTGGATTAAGTAACCGCCGGAGGGCATTGGTGCACCGCGATTGGTCTCCAGCTAGAGCAGGCAATCTATCGATTTGATTGGAAAAAAATAGGGTGATTTCACCGATTTCAATGACAATAAAAATATGAATAACCATTCAATTAGTGTATTAAATATACATTATCCAGCTGACTTTGATTATTAGATGTCATTTTGATGTAAGAAGTGCAAGTATTATCGTTGCGTACAACACTATTTTATTGGACAATTAGCCCCGTTGAAGCCAGATGGCTGCATATTGTGAAAGAAAAGCGAGTACAGTGTATTTACACAATTCTTTTTATTTACATGCAAGAAACAACAGCAAGGAAGTGTTCAACACGAAAGAATTTGAAGTTTTAGGGTTTCTTTATACATCACGTTCCTCTTCTTTTTATAGTCACTTTTTTTCGGAGCGAAGATCAGATCGTGTGGGTTTCTTGTTACCCGCGATGCCGCTACATAAAGTTGATCATGGGTGAAAGTCGGTTCTTCCAGCCATATACCCAGCTTGCTCGGCGTCTGGTCTTGACTTTTATTGATTGTCATGACGAAGGCAGGCCTCACCGGAAATTGGCGACGATTCCACGCGACAAATTGTTCATCTTGGTGATTCATTTGTATTCTTGGTATAAGTACATCCTCCACCGCAGAAAGTTTTGCCAGGCACATATAGACACAGATATATAGATACACGGATTGAGAATGCACTAAAAATGTTACTTTTTTGCATTTTTGCATTTTTGCATTTTTTTAATTTCCCTACATCAAAAATGGATATAACTATCACTAAAACAGCCGCTGGGTCATAAGCTTCCTTTCGATACCTTACTTGCCGTGTTGGGTTGCCTGTAGGCTGAGATAAACCGCGTCGCACACGCACAGACAGTAGGAAAATTTGTATATGGATTAATAATGAAAAAACAGATCTCAATACCCGTACCTCTACTATTATATAAAGAGTTTTTGTATTGAAATTTCGCCCGGAAGTAAGTAGTGTGTGTGAAAGCCGCCTTACGTAGGTTTTTGCATCGGAATGCGTATGATAAATCGAAAAAGATCCAATTTATGTGGAAGTCTCATTTTGCACAAATATTACACTTTCATACAACCTAAGATCACAAATGCATTTGAGAAATTTTATCACCGCACTAGGAAGAAAACATAGCCCATAAAATCAGCTGTTGATTCTTTTATAGAACAGGACTGCGTTCGAAATGAATGTTTCTTGTTAGAGTACAATCGAACCATGACACTTCACTTTAGTATGTTTTATTATAAGTCAAGTGATTATGTAAATGTGATCTTATAATATCAAGTCGCTTCTTTGATAAGACTGATCACATTCTAAATGGATGCTTCTGATTCGAGCACAATTGAACCATGATACTTGACTTTGCATTTTAAACTTAAGTTGAACACTATTATTTGCATATAATTTTATAAAATTAGCAGTAAGTTCTCTACAGTGCAATGTAGATTAAAATGTATTGTGGATTCCCTTACTGAGGGTCTTCTTCTGAGGCTTTCTCTCGGTACACTGCGGGGTGGATCCCTAAGTAGAACAGGCAATTAAGCGATTTAATTTTAAAATGGGCGAGTTCACTAATTTCGATGAAAACATTATAGCAGGCTGGAACATGTTTTGATCCTCATCCAATCCTGGGCAACGTCGAATCTCCCTACTATATATAAACATGTCCGATAGCATTCCTTCCCCCAATTCTTTATAGAATCGAGTATGTAAAGGAGGTGACCGATGAAATTTGTGAAAATGAATTATAACTCAACGCTGCTTACAAAATGTAATAACGCGTATCGTCATTCTTAAGTCAAAATGAATAACAAAGGTTTATTTCAAATAATTAAAGTTCTTGTTTTACAAGCTTTTGTAAGAAATGGTCGAATCGATTTAATCATGTTCCTATCTTTTAAAATTACGTAAGAGGCATTTCTCAATCTCAGCTTTTTGGCAAGCGAATGATATACTTAGTAATAGACTATGATTAATTGACAGGGAAGCCGATGCCTCGATCGATATGTTATTTTGAAACATTTTTTTAAATATCTAAGACGCACTTGATATTTACGTAGATCGGTAAGGTTAATATTTTTATACTGTTTATGTAACAATGTAAAGAATATCATATTAATTCCTTACCATGAATATGAAAAAGTTATAAAATCTCTAAATACACATAGCAAATAAAACTTCAACACTATATATCTATACAAGTGAGAATGTTTCTGTGAGGACACTTTTCAACCTATATACACAACGAATTATTTATATAGATTTGGAATTTGATATATAGAATATTCAGACATGTGGAAAACCTTTTAATCTGTTTTCATCCGGAGAAACGGCTACTAGACTGTCAAAATAGGAAAATTGGTACTTAAGTCATCGGATTGTTACCGATTTGCCAAGTGGAGCTAAAAAACACTTTCTAAAGATCGTCTTAAGTCGGTCTAATGGTTATCGCACTTTATTCTCAGTCTTTAGGTTAGGATGTCGATTTCAGCCAGAATATTTCTTTTTACTTAGAATTATTGAACTGTTTAGGAAAAAAGATAATAATGACATGCACATGTTTCAGTTTCTTTCCATTTCTTTTTAAACTTCATTAATTTTAAAGGAATTTAACGTTACGTTTGATACGGGGCACCGTCAGATACATCTTTTAGTATACACATAACATCAAAAAGTAAATATAGAAGACATGCATTTATAAAACAACAACTCTAGCACGAATCAATCCCGAAAGGCGATATACCACTAAACAAAGGAACGAAAAATATTTGAAGATATAATTAGAAGAACTTTAATCCTAAACTTCTCCCAGAGTTACCAGTGCATGCATTAAATAACCGAAAACTGCTGACATGACGTACAATAAATCAACTAACCAACCAACTAGTTACAGAAGCGATATTATTTTTACGTATTAGATATAACACAGATCATCAAAGATTACTCTTTGTAAACAACCGATACTTTTTCCTGGAGTCTCAACGACAGGTTTACCCAGAATCACATTACACTTGAGGCATCCGTTCTGGGTAGTGTTAGTAGGTCCACACTCCTAGGCCTTGCTTCCCGGCTTTCAAGTGGAGCAAGTTTGTTTGTTGTCTGAAGCGCCTATAGCGGGGAATGCTGAAAGGGGTAATTAAGACGTTTTTTTCAGGGCCAGAGTGATCCTTAAGGGGTGTAAGATCTATTTTGCCAACCTTCCGATCTTGTTTCATATCTTTCTGCGATGTGAGAGGGGTTAATGCGTACTAAGATGAATTATATAAAAACACTAGCCTGGGTGCCCGGCGTTTCCCGGGTGTTTGTAGGTGTAAGAAAATATAAGTGATAGTACGCAGGCAGGCTCGAACCCGTGACTCGAAGGCGGAATAGAAAGTGAAAAACAAAATCTGACGTCCTACTACTCGTCCATGATGCGACCGGAAGTGTAAAGCGTTCAAATTTAACGTAATCAATAAAAAAGATTACTTGCAGAAATGGCGTTGCTTTTAAACCTCACAGGAAGGTCATTTTTTATGTGGGGAACAGCAGCTCTCCCTAAAAGGGGACACTCTGGCAGTATTAAAATAAATAGTAATTGTCTCAGTATTAAGGGTTTCCTTTACATTGACTAAGGCCGAATTACAGAACAGATACTACCCGGTCGGAAGGCCAGACAGTCATTTTCCTTCGATTAGTTTCGCTTTATTCATACGAAAAAGAAAAACAAATGCTCAAAATGATCGAATTTTTTAAAACTCGATCAAAAAAAAACAAAAAAAAAACGATAATGTCCGTTTGCAAATCTGAGATATTACGATCTAGGTAGTAAAAGAAAATTTCTCTCGGAATCTGACCGACGCGAGAACCCCCATCCAAAAAGCCTTTCGTGGGCATACACAAACGCACGCGCCCATTTCGCCTTGTATACATTAGATAACATCATTTTCTTATTTTTCGTCTCTGGCGCCCCATCCCATTCGAATCGCTCGATAAAGGGAGGGGTAAAAAATCACCGTCACCCATCAGGGTATCGATCATACTATCTCTTTGCCAAACGCTCCTCTAGCCGGAAATATCGTTTTACCGAAGAAGCTTAAAATAGTTAACCTGTTCTTCGTTTATGGTCGATGAACCTTCAACCTCGGAAGTAGGTTGCATTCTAAATATTGGGCGAGCCATCTGTTTTGTTTGCTTTTCTGATTAAATCTCCCGTTTGTGTATCCGGAATAATGAAACCGAGAATCACATCAAACAGGCATTCTTTATTTTTGTGCAAACAGAAATGAATTTATAAACCTCTCGCTGCCATCCCCCCCACACACTTTCGTTACTCTGCTCGAGTCACCGTGGTACTTTTTGACATCTTTTTTTCTTTTATTTGAGAAAGACGTATATATTACTAATGGAGATTTAATATCTGTCTGCCTGAAGTTGAAACTCTGCTATTACTTTTTTTATTATTATTACATTTTCACCCCAAGCAAGGCGCCTTGCCACTTTGATATAGGGGGCTACTATCAAGGACATAAGCTACAGGGGTACTATGTGGGGAGTTGGGCAGCAAGATGTCGGTTCACGTTACACAGTACAGTTGGGGAAGCAGGAACCCGGAAGGGAATTCCAAAGTCTAGCGGTTCTGTTACTAAACAAGATTTTGTACCCGCTTATTCAAAACCGAAAATAAATTGTTGCTTAATAATGGAGATTTAGTATCTGTTTGTAGCTGAAACTATACTACTATTTCTGCAAATTATTTATTCCATTTACTGCAATTCCTCAGACTAATGTGCTATAATATATGTTCGTTCGCCATTATGCATTCCTATCAGGCACTGTCCCTTCCTTTTTACCGTTGGGAGGACGTAGTATCGAATGTGTTCTTAGTTAATGATATAAGGGTCTTATGGATTACCTACAAACTCTTTGAGGACTGCTGCTGTAGTATCCGTTTTGTTAGGACATTCTTTTTTCATGTATTGCATGATCATTTCAGAGACGATGGAATATGTATTGTTCTGTAATAGTTTCAATGACAAAGTTATTATTGTTAGTAGTGTTATTGTTAGTAGTGTTATTGTTAGTAGTGTTATTGTTAGTAGTGTTATTGTTAGTAGTGTTATTGTTAGTAGTGTTATTGTTAGTAGTGTTATTGTTAGTAGTGTTATTGTTAGTAGTGTTATTGTTAGTAGTGTTAATGTTAGAATTTGTATTATAAGTAGTTAGGTGTATGAATTATATTTTTCTCTAAAAAAATGTTTATTTACTTTTAAATGTTTAATAATCACAAGAAAAAAATTAAACATTTATTAAAATAAAAGAACGGAATTGCTCAGATGGTTACACTTATTATTTCCCTAGAAAAAGGAAGGATTGGATCTAATAATTCACTTCCTATTCATTTGTTCGTTTGTTTGCACTTTTCCCAACAACCACTCCTGGATGTTTTTTTTTTAAACGTACATCATAGTTAAAGTAAACTTTTGCCAGAAAGGACTTTCCGGGATAATTCTGCTTGCCTCACTAGGGGCTATTATAGCAGTAAATTTTCCCCTCAGAGCGTTCACTTGTTCTCACTTTTCTAAATAACTACACCTTGATTTTTTTTTTTTAATTTTGCTTAAACATTAGTCATGGTGAAAGTAAATTTTTCACTCGTGTCATGAGAGATTCAAAGAAGGCAGTAAGTATGTGAGAGATGTGGGAGGAGAAAAAAAAGTCAGAACATCAGGGTTGATTAGCCAAATAAATAACTTCATGGTTAAGGACCGTCGTGTCTACAGAGACAATAAGTGCACAGTTGGATGTCAGTGCGGGAACTGTACACATAAACATTATTGCGGAACTGAAGATGCAGATTTGTTCGAAAGCACCGGCTCATAACACCATCCCTGTCAGAAACTTTGACCAAGATGGGCATCAAGAGAGCTCCTCATATCCTTGTGGCTTATTTTCATATAACATTTTGTATATGAAATGCACACAAAAAAGTTTACCTAATAGTTTTTAAAAATGAATGTTTTATCTCGGTTCCAAAAGTATGAACATTACATTTTAAATTAAAGTATTCCCCAAGAATGAGTGTTTAAATGTCAAAATTACACATTCAAATACAAATAAATTAAAACTGTATAATAAGATACAGGGCAACGTTCGCTGAGTTATCTTCGAGGCTTTATTTGGAAGAGATAGACTCCAGAGAAAGCGATACATAGACACACAGAAATTCTAATGCAACCTTATCTAGTTATTTACTTCTTAAACGCAGTTTTCTAACTTAACGCTAAAAGTGACGCACACGGATAGACATCGGAATAACATTTCACTTAGATATTTTCTTCATTTTTTGGAGAGTGACATTAGCACGGTTTTCAAGGAAGGGAAGGATTTGGACATTTTTGTTTTTTCTAAAGCTTGAAGTGAATTATCATCGATAGATTCCTTTTTTCCTAAAGTTTGACCTGGTGCACCCTTCCTCATCTTTAGTTCATCCATCTGTCTATTCAACCATAAGAACAAATACACACATATATATATATATATACTAGCAAAAGTATCCGTCGTTCACTTGGTTCCAAAACCGCCTATAGAAAATGGGCTCTGATTTATGAAAGTATGATAGGTTATGAAAAGGAAGGGTTGTAAAGAGATAACTTCGAATTTGGGGGTATCTAAACCAAAGCAAAATATGATGAAAGTAAAAATAAAATGCATAAACCCCATAATTTATTATACCATACCTGTTCACACTGAAACACTTATTACAATATTCTGTGGATCTATGTTAAAAAAACCTTATTAAACTTTGTGACATATTACCATTCTATGGAGATCAGGCGCGAACGAACACCCCATAATTTTATTATACCATACTTCTTCAAACTGAAACATAATTATCAAAGTGTACTTACGCAGATACACATGAAAAGTCTTTATTAAAGTTTGTGCCTATTTCCATTCTATGGAGGCCAGGCACAAACGCAGACCCCACAATTTTATTATACTATCCCTATTTAAGTTAAAACATACTTATCAAAGTATTATGTATATCTATATCAAAAACCCTTGTAAACATTTTTTTAATTTTTTTATTTCTATACTTAGTGGACCAGGCGCGTACGCAGATCCCACAGTTTTAATGAATCATCATAAGGCCAGATCAAACATGGCCATTCCTGTGTCTTCGA